>NC_139344.1:195501641-196046641 GCF_055883805.1 Amblyomma maculatum | reverse complement strand
ACAACTGAGTCACACAAATGAGTTACACAATGGGTCACAGTCACACAACTAATCATACTTACACATGACATATCATTCGCTATTGATCAGCAGAAACAAATCGATCTCATTTTCTTAGACTTTTCTAAAACTTTCGACCGCGCATCACACTCTAAACTTATTATGAAACTTAATGCAATCTTTGGAGCTGGCCCTATAGTAGATTGGATTGTTGATTATTTGACTGACCGTACTCAATTTGTCGAAATTGACAATGCGAAGTCCGAAACAGCCAATGTTACATCCGGTGTACCACAAGGAAGTGTTCTAGCCCCAGTATTATTTTTAATTTTTATGAACGACTTACCTATTAGTATTTCTCACAATATTAAACGTTTTGCCGATGATTGTGTACTTTACCAGGAAATTAACTGTGTTAATGACCATATAGCTTTAAATAACGCTTTAACAGCAGTGACCAAGTGGTGTGAAGAATGGCAGATGACTATTAATGTTAAAAAAATGAGTTTCTTTATCCGTAACCAGAAAGATACATCAATCAATTTTTCAGTAAACATTAAACGACGTTTCTCTTGCTTTGGTGTCCGAATATAAATATTTAGGCATAACACTGACCTCTGATCTCAGATGGGATTCGTTAACAATGTCACATTAACCGCATTTAAACAGTTATTTTTCATTAACACTTAACAGACGCCTCAAACTAGCACCATCGGAAACAAACTCCTTGCGTATAAGGCATTTGTCAGGCCAATTCTAGAATATGCCAATGTTGTTTGGTTTCCTTTCACTAACAAGTGCAGAGGAAGGCGGTCAGATGTATATTTAATAAGCACAGGCTGACAGACTCACCAACAGAACTACTCAAACACGCAGGACTACTAACCCTTCAAAACAGAGCAAAACTAGCGCGCCTTAAAACCATGTACCAACTCATACACAATCAATTAAAAGTCGACACTTCAAGATACATATCAAAATCACAAACGCGACAAACACGTAATAATCACATACACACTCTAAACGAGTTTTCCTTCCGTACTGACACTTTCAAATATTCATACTTTTCTCGTGCTATACACGAATGAAACACCTTGAACACATCTATCGTTAGTAATTCATCATTAAATTCCTTCAGCACACATGTGGAAAATCAACTACTTACATCTCAGTAATTATTGAGTTCTTATGTAATTACGAAGTTATTCCTTCCGTTCGTGTTTTCGCGTGTGGTATTATTTGTCCGCCAAAATCTTGTCACATGCTTCTCATGGTTTAATTGCTATACGTACCTTCTTATGTATAATTTAGTGTCATATTTTTTATGTACTTTGATTAATTGCCATTGTTATTTTTGTGCCTCTGTACCTTTGAATGCCCTCCCTGTTACGATCCCTGATGGGATTAACAGTATCGAACGAATAAATAAATAAATAAATAAATAAATAAATAAATAAATAAATAAATAAATAAATAAATAAATAAATAAATAAATAAATAAATAAATAAATAAATAAATAAATAAATAAATAAATAAATAAATAAATAAATAAATAAATAAATAAAATTTTAACCAGTCCCATCTGTAATGCCTCTGGCGCCGAGGGTAAATAAATAAATGTATCCTAAAACACGGGTCGACCCACAAGTGTGGCACGCATGTAATCTGGGTTCTGGTGTAGTGAACACCTACGACAAATTGGATGAAAAAATGCCGCCTTCTCTTAAGGGCCCCACCCTGTAAGAACATTGAAAAGAAAAAGGAAAAAAGTGTGGTTCTTGCATAAATGTGTAAGAGATTATACTCTAGGGCATAGGAAGGGCACCTATTTCAGGACTAAACGCGTCGTGCGCACATGAATTATGCTGTACTCTCCGACAAGTGTCGACGGAGAGAAAAGTGGCGCTTAGTGAATGGCGTCGATGCGAAACAAAATGCGCGTCTATCTGATGACGTAGCTGCATCTCAATAAGTACATGCGTAATTGAGACGTCTGCGGCACTCACTATCAGCCTTCTAAATTCCTCGAGGATTAGAGCCGCCTGAGCGATGTATTTCGGGCCTCTCCAGAATAGCGCTTCAGTGCCACTTCACTCTACGTCTCTTTCAGCCGTTCCTCTCTAATACATGCCGCGCGAACAATGATCAAACGAAAGCGGTAGCACCTCTAATCATTAGCAGAGTGAAATGTTTGCTCTGCGCTTCAGACATTGCCCGACTGGCTTGGTCGCTCTCACCCCACCTGCGGCTTGCTGGCAGCTGCGACCTGCAAGTAAATGTGTAGGCACTGTGTTGCTTCGTTCACTTCCCATAGGGCCGAGTGCTCATCTATTGGATGCATAGCTAGTCGGGTTCTTCCTTATTGAAGTTGTCTGAGCTGGGATGTCGGCCGTGGTGCTATGTCCAAGTCGAGAGGTGAGAGGCATGCCGGTGCCCTCTGTCGTCGCCTTTCTCCTGCGAGTGGGCTGCTCACCGAGTCGCGCTCAACCGCCCGTCTTTAAGAAGCTTGTGAAGTCTAGAGTCAGCATTATGAACTTACCGGATACTGCCGGAAATTGTTCCACCTTAAAGTTTAAATAGGGTACACATTTACAGTACGTTACTATATTAAAGTGGTGAGTAATGCTACGCTGCACAATGTATATGCGTATGACTATATGGAATGTTATCCATGGCTATAGGTTTCCTCTTGCATCTTCGTTGGCACCGTACACCGGCTTGGAAACTTCAATAGTAGGTGCCCCATACGCCGCTGATTCCCATGCACTGGATGCTGCCGGCACACAAATTAGTGCCCGGTCATGTGACCTGCCAGTTAGCACCTGCCAGAGTTTTTTTTTTTTTTTTCATTATGTGCAGCCTGAATTCCGCAATTCGCTGTCATTCCAGCATTATTTGTATTCACCTGCTATCTTTGTGTCGTTATTGACTGCCGTTCCATCGTAGACTTCATTTTCTTACATTTTAGTACAGCTCTTAACAAAATGTCACAACTGCCGTTCGTATTAAATCAGCAAAGATAGACGTCACTTGCTTGAGCATTTTTTCTTTCTAATAAGCAGCAGCAAACCGCCAACAGTTTGCTCCTGCTTACTATATACTTTCTGTTGTGACCATAGCATGCCGCGGTCTTTCCTGTTTATGTCAGTGAAAGATTTATAGCTTATTGACATCTCCTCTGCACTCACTCGTAGATTGGCGTGTTGTCTATCACAAAATAAATTCCGACGATTGTATGCGAGTGGTCCAGTTTTCTGATACAGGAAGTGGCGCATGGTCCTCAAAGTTGAGTTAACGCGAACGCGTCTGCTGTATATCTTTCGCACGTGTTGTTAAATCTAACATCAATAGAGTCAATTTGGAGACAGTTTTGTTACGCAACCTTCTCAGCGCTCAAAACTTCCATAATTTCAACCTAAACGTAACATTAATTTCATCATCTAGAAAGAAAATTGCATCCAATTGGGTTTACTTCAGGCTCAACTCCTTTGCCGCACCTTTTAAGGTTCCTTCCGTCATTGTTGGCGTGAACAGAAAGTGGCAGCAGAAACTGTGACGAGAAAACGGGAATCGAACGAACCACTATTTCTGTGATCCCCAGCTGAGCGCGCAAAAAGAAACTAGTCCTCGCCGAGCTCATGAGAATTCTCTTTGTCTAGCGCAAGGACGATAATAACGATAACAATGACGATGCAATTAGTTGAAATGATAACGATGAGAGTAGCGACAGAGATGATGACGGTGATTATGACGACGTTAACGGTGACAATGACGATGCAGTTAATGAAAACAGTCCTGTAAAATGGCTTTCGCCATTTTCTCTCTTAACCAGCTTGTAACTTTTTCCGTACCACTGCTTATTTTTCATAACGCATCTTTAATCTAATCTAGAACACGCTGATTCCACGTGAAGCGCTATAGGTCTGGAACATCACATTACCATTTAAAAATATTGCAGATTCTGAATAATTATGCACATTTTCTCAACTTAAAAAGTACTGCCAACGCGACTGACATGAAGGTTAATGTTTAAGCTTAACCGTTATGTTAAAACCTTAAACGAAATGTCATCATGGTAAACATTATTTAAACATTAAAAGTGATAGCGATTACCATCGCTTGCTTCCCGTCGCAAAACTGCACGTCCAGGCCTGTTTCACGAATTTTTTGTCATGAAACTTTTGTTAGTATGCTATTTTCTGCTCCCTCTCATTTATCATTGGTTTCTAAATTCTTTAATACTGCACATATATAAAGATTGGAATACATTTTGTGTTCTCTTGCCGTAATTTGGAACTTTAATTTGTACAAATTAGCTATTTGCAGTCTGCAACCCATAAAGTTATCGTCGTTTGCTAATTTCTTTACTACCCTATACTTCAGCACTGATGTAATCGCCTGGTTTGTATTCATGGTCTATTGTTACATGTTGCCTTGTGCTTTGATCACTCTTCTGTTCAGCACTCTGACTCGATGGTTTTGAAACATGAATACAGAAAAATAAAGTGTGGTGCACATTCTGTATAAACAAAGTTTCTTTCATGACCGAATAGCGTAAAAGCAACCACCTGTCATGCCTCAGAAGACGGTGAGTGGGGCTCTGTCAAGTGAACGGAGCTGCTTTGAAATATGTAGTGCATGCACTTAGTGTAAGAACATTAGCGGGCACCAGTGTTTAACTTTGTGGAAGTCAACTGCGCTGAGGCAGGTTCATCAATAAACCCTAGCAAAGACTGAGTAAAACGTCATAACTCTGCGTGCCGCCCGTTGAAATTCTATACCTTCCTGTGTAGAAGCCTAACAATGCCTACTTTTCTGTCTCCTGGATCACTCTTACATAGATATAAGAGCATGCCTCTAGAACAGCACCCCGAAACTATGAACATAGTGAGCATGTCGCAGTTCGGCGGCGCAGCGGTCGCAACCAGACTCTTGTTTTGCCACTAAGGACCTCGATGCGGCGGACGTTTCGTTGGTGCTCGCGAGCTTGCGAAACCAAAGTTAACGGAGCTGTGAATGGTTGCGCGACCGCAAAGTGAAAGCTCTTGCAGCTACGGTTCCGTCGGGCTTAACTGGCTGTCTTCGCATTTCGTATATTTTTTAAGAGAACGAGGCGGTTTACACCAAATTTCCAAACCAGCAACCGGTCGCATCTGCATCCTCGTCCTTTCAAAAGCATAGCGAGAAACAGGTGCTTGTCTTAGTGAAGTGATAGGTTTTTTACTTCTCACCAAATATATTACAGTTCTTGCCTGAGAGGATGGCGATCGAGGCTTTGTCTAATAGAAGCAGTTTTGAGCGCCGTTGAAAAATATCTAGTAGCGAGGCCACACTTTACGCTGTTCTCTTGAGTATATATATGCATTTATACGGGCTATGACTGAAAACCCGGCAGCACTAAGTATGTTTCTTTGATTTTTTTTTTTTCACCTGAGGCAGTGATCGCTTCAATATGACAGAAATCTGAAACAATAGAACACGTTTCTCTGACGTCCTTTGACGTCCTCTTAGAAATTGGTTTTCTTTGAAACTGAACCCACGCATTAAAAAAGAATAAATGAAATGCACAAATTTTAGCGGTTATTGTCTTATAGTTCTTTAACATTTAAAGCCATCTTAATTCGTCCCAGGCTTATGGCGTCAAGTAGAGTTGGTGACATCGTAATGTCCTCTTCTTCCCTTTCCTCGCTTTGTTGTTAGCGCAGGAAGCAAAGTGAGATCACAGGCCTGTAGTATCGGCGCTTTGCCAGTCACGGAGGCTTGTGTCGAAATGTGCTCCGGGGCCCTTTTGGAGCTGAGCAGTGTTCGTGCGTCTGTGCCTGCACGTGATGTTTAGCTTAGTATACTACATCATTATTTGGCGTCAATGTAGTTTTGTAGTTTTTCAAAGCTACAAAGTTTTGTATAATGCCCGAGAGCACAAATGTGAGCAGTTTTCTCGGGCCTGATAGGAATTTTGAATTGGATATCTTAGCTATTTTTTCGCTTAATATGGGAGAATGTCAGTCAGCACAGCTACAGGAGCGATGACTTAAGAGTACGCAATTTTTGCACGAAAGTCCCTATATGAAACTTTGAAGGAGATAAAAGGAGTGTTGGACATTGCAAATAAATATATTTCAGGCAGGCCCAAATCCGTCACGTTTTTTGCGAAGCGAAATAATTGGCGCAACAAAAAAAGAGGGACCAAGATGGGGGCGATGAGGAAGTGGATTTGGGACACACGGTGGTATACAACAATACTGCGGTTCGAAAGGCTGATACTTTTAGTTTTGCTTTTATTATTTTATTATCCTACGGTTTACTATCTACATTGCTTAGTAATCGCTTGATTTTGAGCCTTTCTACAATGTACACGGATCGTCTGTCAAGCGGCAACAAACAATAATGTTTGGCCTTTCAGGGATACCTGCCACACCAGTGTCCAAACAGAGCCACGGGATACGAAGGAGGCGGGTGTCCAGGGACGCCAATGCTGCGATGCAGAGGTACTCTCCTCCTGCTAAGTTCAGTGTTTATAGGCAGTCGCATGCACTCATCCTGGCTATCATCATTTTCAGTAAAAGCCGACGACCCTTGCCTTTCACATTATGCGTTGTGTGGATTAATCACACCGCAATTTTATTTATATTCTGTTCCTCCTCGTATTTGTTTATTTAGGTGTGTATCAACGGCTTTTTTTTTTATTCGATATTTTGTTGCCTCAGGGCATCGGTAGGGTAAGAGATGAAAGATGAATAAATGATTAAATGAATGGCAGAAAAAGTTGGCTGATTTTATGAAATCCAGGAGTGAGCGATGATGAGGTCCCTGCGTCCAAGCGATATATGAGGCAGGATTGGTTGCTGAAAGGCCAGCTATCGTCAGGTGCCGGATTCGTGTTGGCTTCACTGCTGGGCAGTGCCACAAGTGGTGAATGTCGGCTTCAACATTTTCGTTTTTACAGATCGGGCACCCTGGGCGGGGATACAAGTGTCGGAAGTGACACCACGTTCTAGTGACAGCTGGTATGAGGGCAACACCGACCCGGATCCTCCTAAGCGCAACCTCCTCTGCGCGGGTGAGACCGCGGGGAAGGGATATCGCACACGGTGCACGTGTGCGGCGCCGGAGGTGTTCCTTTCTTGATAAAAGGAGGGTAGCGTCGTCCACTTCAAGGAGCCGTGGCATTGATGCGTCTTGGTTCAAGAGGCGGGTCGCTAAATCAGCTTGACTGTGGAAAGGCAGCAGGTCCCGTGGGACCCACTCAATGCGTACTGACTGCGGGATGCGCGCCGCAAGCTGGTGGATGTTTTGGCATAATTTAGGGCAGCGGCTGACACGTCGGAGCGAACGTACTGCTTGAAATGCGTCAATGCGGATGACAACGTGGGCTGCAGGTAGCATGGTTATGGAAGCCACGGAGAAGAGTGCCTCCTGAACAGCTTTCTTCCTGCTATTTTTCAGCACTGCACAAGAATGAATAGAAAAAGAAAAGTGCCACCAAAAAATTCGGGGGTCACTTAAAGGCTAACTGCAACATAATTTGTCGCCCCGCAAAAGGAACGTTTCTTAGTAGTGCGTAAAATAGAGTGCTATAAATAAAACATGACATTTGTATTTAAAATGAGTGTTTCAGGAATCGCTGGCGGAAACAGTCATTTCTGAAACCAAAACGTAAAAGTACCGCTGTGGAGACGCTAACGCTGCGTTTTAGTTTTATATTCATTATTTTTTACCACACTACACACAAGGCCTCCCTCTAATCAAGTAGAATGAATGCGTCTCGATTCCCATCTAATTACTCTTACTTTATTTTCAGCGCAATTTTTTTCAGCACTTTACATTCTCACATGTCGCAGTGACGTTTTAATCGTCAACTTTTTGATCACTATATAATTATTAGTCACCATACTCAATAATCACAATATAATCAATATAATCGTCACCTTATAAACAACTCTAACCTTATAATCACAGTTGTTCTGATATTTTGATCATTTCGATTCTATGTGACGTCACGACCCCCCCCCCCCCCCCCCCCCCCCCCGACCAATCCGGATTTTTACGACACGCCGCAGGCGACGCCAGGTTATCCGCTTAACGTGGCCTTTAACTCCATCGTGTTGAATCGAAAAGAACATCGCCGTAAAATAAATACAAGATTGGTTCAGTCGTTGCTTACATGTACACTAAAAGAAGAAAGAAAAATATTCTATGTGCAAAGTGTTTACCCACAACACATGATACGCGTCAAAATGCACGAAATATTCCAAGAACAACAACAAATGGCCAAGATGCATAAAAAGAAAAAATACACGTCAAAGTAAAGATAAGTGCACTGCAGTCTGAATACGCATTCAGATCATTGCAGCTATATAGCTTCGTCATCATGGCACACCTGTGACAGACGCAAAATGGAGAAATCGTAAAACACTGCTGCTAATAAGGGGCTAGCTGGGCACTAACATCTACGCAAAAATAGCCATACGAAAAAAGAATGCTAAACAGTTTACCTAGAATTTTAATAGTTGACGAGAAAGTGTATGTAGTCGTGGTTCGAACACGAGACCACCGCCTCAGCGGGGCAGTCGATCTACGAACTGCGTTAACCGCAACGGCTCACAGGGTAGGGTGAGAGCGAATTGATCAACAACGCTAATTTGGAACGGTGCTGGTACAAATTTTAAGGAAATCCATCAAAGTGGAGTAGAGGGTAATTGCTCGTCATCATCCATTCAAACGAAGCCTATGAAAGGCAGCTGTGCAAATTCCACGAATCATTGGATTAGCACCGTTCCCATTTCGGGTTGTTAATTCGCTGTCGTCCTGCCATATACTAGATATATCCCGGCTAGCTTATTTTGATACAGAGTAGCTGCCCCCCTGAAGCAGTGGTCCCTTGTTCGATCCCCGACCAAGACGAATTTTGAAGCGAAAGCTTCACTACGCCATGTAAAGCCAAGGTCACCGTGCCGGGCGCAGGCCACAACACTACTCATGCGGCCCGTCTTCTTCTTTTCTTCTTCTTGCCATATTCCGAACCTTTTTTTTTTCCTATGTTTATTGCCTCGGGGCATAATGAAGGATGAAGGGTATGGCCAAATAAATGAAAAAAGTTTGGCTGATGCAATGAAGTCTAGGAGTGAACGATGATGCGGTCCCTGCGTCGAATTCGGATTCTTGCTTCCCGTATTACTTTTCTTCTTGGCGTGTTCCGAATCTCCTTGCTCCATTTAACCGGCTTCTTTTGTAAATAAAGAGCTTTACAACGGGTAACCATTAGTAATGAAGCTTTCGCTCACACACTAGTTTCGATCAAGCTAAACTATCAACAATTTTTTCTTCAACCACGAAATTTCTGTGAAAGGTGTGGACAATACCGAACATGCGCCACCATGCTGTCGCAGTCAGTAAAATCGAGGTTCGTGCAGGCCCAAGCGTCGCCAGAAGTTGTGGCAGCCGTGGAGCCAAGGGCGTACGACTGGCCATCCTTAGCTACGTTCATGCGCCAGGCCTACCCCAGGATGAAGCAGGAGCTCGAGCGGGCTTCCAGGAGCAGCGCCTTTCGCGGCTACACACTGCTTGCTGACACGCGCGAGGGCAGCGTTTCTCGTCTGTACCGCGACGGGGCTCTGCCTCGAGAGGTGGGTTCATTGGCAATGCCAGTCTGAAGAAGTCACCTAAGTCGTGTACCCATATGCGACGCTTTCGAGCCATGCGTAAAAAAAAAAAAAAAAAAAAAGAAAGAAAAAAAAAAGAAAAAAAGAAAAAAAAAAACGCTTCACTTAGTCTTTTTCCTGTGCTGCTGCGGCAGGAATGACACCGTTTAGCCTTGCAGAACCTACCCTTCAATATGACGTCAATGACATAGCCGTTATTGACCCGAAGAAATAGAACAGTCTCATGATGCGGTTCCCTTCTAGAGTTATATCATAGCGGAAGCCTGCTGGCGCGGACATGTACCAGATTACAGGATGTCAGCTGCGTGTGCACAGCTGATATTCTCTTGCCTGCCCCCTTGCCCCATTCGTGCCATTGCGCGTGGACGATGTAGCTGTAACGTCTTGCTGGCCTGCATCCCTACTTTCTCAAGTCAATGTGGCTGTGCACATGGTGTGCGAGCAAGACAAAAACGTTCAGCGTCGACCTCAGGAGATGCCCGCGCGGCAAACGTGGGTGTCAGCAGCAAACTGAGCTTCCTCAGTTCTTTTTCAATGCGTGCAATTGCATCTGCAACGAAGAAGTGAGCGTGTACCTCAGAATTGCGAATTAGTTATGTGATAATTGGTGAGATGAGTGGGTGCGCTTCCTGGAATGTGTTAAACAGGGGTTGGACTTAGCAGTTTGACCTAAATACAGGAATAAAGGGTGCTTAATTTATTCCTAAAATCGGTTTTGACGATTGAATGTCAGAATTTATAGCATGCACGTCACAATTAGATGGCAGTTATAGTACCAGTTAGAGTAGGTGTCTAGGAAAAATTTAAGAAAATGCGTGAGTTAAGAGCGCGGTGAGACAATAGCCTTTGGAACTAAGTACTGTAGTTTTGAGTTTACGGGCACTGGGATCCATAAACTTGGATGCGCCGTTGCAGATCAGGAGGCTCCCCCTGGTAGTCAAGCGCCATCGGCTACCGCACAGCGCCGTCCGCTCAGGCCTATCGCCAGTTGAGGACTGTTGCTTAAGCATGTTTTTCCACTGCATGTAAGGACACTACCAACTTCTGAAAGTGAAGCAAGCAACTGTCAAAGAAACATCATGCTTAGAGAACGCTAAAGAGTAATGTTATAGCTTCCGCGACGGATAAGCGGCAGTTTTATTGCTGCCACCTACCCGCGAAGCACATGATGCATGGCCCTCGCCTTCAGCGCAGGCAACTAGGGCATGACAACAAGTTCTTTAAAACAGTTTACTTTTATACTTTTTGTCTAGTCATCTGATTATTCAATATTTTCGTTTTTAGCTAAAACTGTGACTTCTTTCTGCTAGGATATCTCTCAGTACTATCATCCGTGTGTTTATGTTACGGCTATATGGGCAGCTCGTTCAAAAAATTGCCGTCACTTTTGACTACTCAGGAACGTAGTATAAAATCAAAGCAAAAAAATAATAATGAGAAGAAGGACATGATTTTTGTGCGTTGAGTAATATTTCCTGAAAACAAAACGAAACATGCGTTCTGTAATAAACACAACAAAGAGAGTGAATTCTTACGAAAAAAAAAAAACTAAAAGAAGTCCAATCCCTAGCTCCAGCCTGCACTACGCACTTTCTTTTCTATGGACACACGTCCCACGTTTATTTTCTTTATGCAGTCTGCTATCGGGACAGCTAGAGAGAGAGAGAGAGAAAACTTTTAATGAGCATATAATCAGTAAAAATTCGCAGGAGCTGGGTGGTCGGTGCCCCTAGTCCAGGGCTCCGCTGGCAGCAGCTGACTTGTGGACTAGCTGGATAATCCAGGCTTGCTGGTCCAGGTTGTCGCTGGTCAGGGCCGCCTCCCACTGCTCGTGTGTCGGGCATGGCACTATTAACGTTGGGTCAGGTTTGTCCCAAGAGATGCGATAGAGTGTGGGGCTTGCACCGCACCAAGGACAGTAACTCGTGTATTTTGTTGGGCTTATCTTATTTAAAATGTGAAGATTAGGGAATGTGTTTGTTTGTATTTTTCTCCAGTCTATAGCGTCCGAGGAAGGAAGTTGTTTGTGTGGTGGTGAGAAAATTCTTCTTTCTAACCGTAGGTGTTCCAGCCTGTCGCCGTAGGGTCCTAGGAGAGGGGTGAGGTAGGGATGGGGATCCGCCCGGTTTGTGAGAGCTCGGGCTAGATCATTCGCTACCTCATTTCCTTCTAGGCCTTCGTGTCCAGGTGTCCATGTAATTGTGTGCGTCTGGGAGATGGAACGTAATATTGCACACGCTCTTTTGTGAGGTTTTCCCGCCGGGTAGTCCCTGCAGGCTGGTTGGGAGTCCGTCACTACGTGTGATGACTTCTTTTGGTTGTCTTGTGTTTTTATGGTGATGGCTATTGCCAGTGATTCCGCTTCCGCAGGATCCTTGGCATAGATCGAAGCCTGAATAATTGGCCTCTTCTTGTGGTCAACTGCAGCTATTGTGAACTTGCCAGGTTCGCCGTAAGCCCCTATGTCCACGTAGACAACTGCCGCGTCTTTAGACAATTGTTTTTCCAATGATTTGACTCTGGCTTTCCTTCGACCCTTCTGTAACTCACGGTGCATGTGCTTGGGTATCGGGTTCACATAGATGTTGTTTCTTGTGGATGTCGAAATTTGTGATTTGATCTCAGAAGTTCTTAGTGCCTGCCATAGCCCTAGTTTTGACAGGATTTCCCTACCCGCCTGCGTTGTTGTTAGGCGTTGTTTCTGACTCTCTAGAACCGCCTCCTTGAGCTCCTCGAAGTTGTTGTGCACTCCGAGTGCCCAAAGACGTTCCGTTGATGTTGTTGGCGGGAGGTTTAGGGCCGTTTTATAGGCTCCTCTTATGATAGTGTCAATGGCCCTTTTATCAGTGAACCTAATTTCGTGATATGGGAGCCCGTAGGTAATCCTGCTAACGACTAGGGCTTGTACAAGGCGGAGGGTGTCCTCCTCCCTCATCCCTTTCCGGTGCCAGGTCACCCTTCTAATCATTCTGGAAATTTGGTTGACTGTGGTTTTGAGTGTTTTGATTGTATAATCCACTCTCAAATTGCTTTGCAACCACAGCCCCAAAACTCTGATCTTGTCCTTCTCTTGAATTATCTGGTCTCCTAGAGAGAGCTGAATTTCTCCTGGGGACTTGTAATTTTTTCTGTGTAGCCTGATAAGTTCGGATTTTTCTGGGGAGCATTGAAGACCGCTCCCCCCGGCAAATTCCTCGACTAGGTCTATAGCGGCTTGCAGAGCTTCTTCTTTTTGCGCCAAGGATCCCTGAGTAGCCCAGATGGTGATGTCGTCCGCGTATAAAGTGAAGCCAATAATATCAGTGCGGGTCAACAGTTTTTTTGCTAAATTTATCATTGCTATGTTAAATAGCATTGGAGAGATTATAGAACCCTGCGGTGTACCTTTGTTCGGCATGGGTACTTTTGGTGATCGGATCTCTCCAATTCCTATGGTGGCTGTGCGATCTGAAAGGAAAGCCTTCACGTATTTGAAAATTTTCTCCCCGCAGTTGATACTGTTTAATTCGTGCAATATGGTTTGGTGGCCAATGTTGCCGAATGCTCCTTTGAGATCTAGTGCCAGAATGAAATTTTCGCCTTTTCGGGGTATGGTGTTGATGACTTCTTCCCTAATCCGGAGGAAAGCATCTTGCGTGCAGAGTCCCTTGCGGAAGCCCAGCATGCAGGAAGGAAAGATGTTTTCGTCGATGTAATTTTGGAGCCTTAGGTGGACTACTTTTTCATAGAGTTTTCCCAGGCAAGAAGTGAGGGAGATAGGACGGAGACTCTCCACAGCCGGTGGCTTTCCAGCTTTGGTATGGTGATGATATCCGCGTGTCTCCAAGCTGATGGGACCTGTCCCTTCTCCCACAGTTCTTCGTTGATGTACTTCGTTAGGTCTTGCAGATGTTCGGTGCTTAAGTTCCTAATCATAGCGTAGGTGACTTTGTCTCCTCCAGGGGCAGTGTTTCTTGTAAATGTACGGGCGGCTGAGTAGACCTCCGCCAGTGTTATGGGGGAGTCAAGGGAGGGGTTCGGTTGACCCACATATGAAGCTTGGCAAGCCGGAGTAGGGTCTCCTATGTATTTCTTGTGCATGGCGGTGATCAACTCTGCATCTGTGCCCGGGACAGCTAGGAAACCTTGGCAGACATTACTATATGAATGACCTCATCCCGACCGCTTACTTGGCCTCGGCTGTCGAGTCTGCTTAAGATATATATATATATATATTTATATATATATATATATATATATATATATATAAGATCGAGTGCTGAAGTTTTATTATTGATAATGTCCTGCTGGGCTTTCCAATCTTATGCCCACAACGTGCAAAGAAGGTGTTAATTTAGAACTTACCTATTTGTGCGCTGAAACGGGCAAAAATCGTAATTGCCATGAGCAGCATAAGGACCTTACTGTATACGTCGTTATAACGCGCCGTTTTTCCTCTTCCGAAAATCCGTGCAAATAATCTACCTACAGAGGTGTCTGGGTCCAAGTTCCAATTTGCCACTTCAAAGCGATTGAAACGTCACCTATTTATCTCCTTTTTGTTTTTGCTGGCAGCAAAGCATTGCTAAAATCGCCTCTGGATTAAGATGCACGGATAGCTAAAGATAGTTCTTCCCAAGAGAAATGCGAGCGATAGCAGTTACTGCGTGCTCTGCACGGCAAACAAGCAATTAGCTGGCGCTCGACACCATATGCTCACGTCGGAAAGCGGTTGGGAGCCTTTGAATCGTGCCCGGTGATTGTTCTAATAAAAGCTGTCATCTCGAAAAAAAAAATAACAAACATGGCTCTTAAAGCATTCAGGATGGCCATAGCTTTACAGGGTTATTCTGGTGCCCCATGAAAAGCAGTCATAAATGTGGTATCCAAATGTGGCCATACCTCAGTAATCCACTTTTTTTTTTTCTCCCTTCCGAATCGACAAACATTGGAGGGCAACGCAATCGTAACGCCCGTTCTTAGAGACGCGCGGAAGAACTTAGAGATCACTGCAAAAACTGCATCGGGAGAATGCGAAAGCATTAGCGCCTGCGCGACGTTGGCGGCTCCTAGTCGACGCCCTTCTACATCTACTTACACACATGTCACAACTTAGCACTTTTTGTCTCATGACCCATGACTTACACGACTCATGAATTATATGATTCGATACTCTAATGTCATGTGACTCATGACTCGTTGGTGATACGGCACTTCCTTTAACATGACTTACAGCTCTCATCTGGTCGTTTACTGATGGCGTCACGAGGGCACAAACTTCCGGCGACACATTTTAGTGGACACTTCCGGTTCCAACGTAGCTTACTAATGATTTCGCATTAATAAAAAAAAATCAAGAGATGACCTTGAGACACAGTTGAATTAATTGTACCTCTTAGAACAAACTTCACCTCATGGTCGTATAAGACATGAACTTTTTTTTTTTTTTTGCAGCTTCATTGCACGGATGCATCTTGGAACTCCACTGGCTCCATTGTAGCGTTTTCATATCCTTTGACTCCTAGATACGTCGTCTAAGCGTCTCTATCCTACTTGCTGTGCACGCTTTTAGTAAAAAAAGAAAAGAAACACTTGAAATTTGCACTGGAAAGTTGAAGGCCGGAAAAATTATGAACAGTTACACAGCAAGTTAGGGAAAAAACACTATCTGCAACCTGTAATATTGCGTTGGCCCATGGTTTACGCATTTGAAATAAACCAAGTAGGAATGCACAGTTACGCACCAACGATTTACGGATAGTGTTAAGTGACATTAACTCGCCTTCAAGTTTTCGAAGGTAAGAACGAGCGAAGCCATTCCTCAACAGCTGCCGTATTCACCTTATTTTAGTGCACAACTTTCTTAAACCAAGTTTAAAACTCAGAATAACATGCAGTTACAATGCAGCACAAAGCCGAAATTCCACTATAGGAACAATTTCATTTCAGACGTTTAGATGATGTGTGGGTCCACCCGCAAAAGTTAACCTCATTAGGTGCAATATCGATTCGGTTGTTTTACCTGACTCATAACGCCTATGCTGCGTCTCTGAATGTCTGCCTGAACAAGAATTAAGTTTACGATTCTCTAATAAGTATATAGTTTAGGATGGTTGCAACGCGACATTTCCGGTGCCGCACCGTTTATTGCTGCCAATTGCCAGTGTGCGCATCCTTAACGGAACCGTTAGCACATGTGGCGTCGCCAATCACGAGGAATGGTGCACTCATGAAGCCGGCGTACGGCTTTGGAATCCACATCGTTCAAGCGACAGCGACCAGGCTGGCAAATTGCTCAGTACGGACACCTGTGTTACCTCGGTTGGTTTTCACCCGCAGAAGCCTTCAGTCGTAGTCGCCGGCACAGTGCACGGTAAGTTTGCGCACGTATAATTCCTACGAACTGTCGGTTGTTTAAGTAATAGCGGAGATTTTTATGCCCAGCGTTTTTTTATTTTTTTTTTCAGCGGGAAGCTATTCGTGAACGATATTATTTTGTAACTCATAACAATGAACCATAACAATCAACATATCCAGAGGCCTTTCCTTGGGAACCTTGAAGTTTTCTGCTGTATTCAAAAACGCACCCAATTGGTTTCCTGGGGGCAGTCGTAACTACTCGGTGCGAGCCCAGGACGAACTATTAAAGCAAGGTTTTGTATCGGAAGCTTAGACAATTCCCATAACTATGTTCATAACAGTACCTTACAATATTCCATAGACGCCTCAAAATTAAAATTGACAGGAGGTTCTACTAGTAACAGCGTGTTCAACGCTCTGACATGCTATTCAGTGCTCGGGAGATTAGCCGCCTGCTAAAATAAATTAACCACAATTGCGGCACTGAAATTCCTTGGCAGCACCAACTCGGTCTTTGTCACATGGGGAAGACGCAGGAATGAAGTCTTTATTCGAATGTCCTGTCCTTTTGCGTGATGCTTGGCCAGTGCTGCACACAGATAAAGTAGGCATTGTAGAGAAAATAGGTTCATTCCCCATCTATTGCATGTGTTTCACTTCGTAAAACGTTTCATCGAGAATTGAAAAAAAAAAATCATCAAATAAATAAGAATGGTGCATGTATAAGCATGACTTGAACCTAGTTATATACGGCGAAAGCTATGTAATGTATAATTTTGCAACCCGCTGCGGTGGCTCAAAGCGCTCGGCTACTGAACCGGAGTTCCCGGGTTCCAACCCAATCGCGGCGACCGCGTTTCGATAGAGGCGAAACGCAAAGCCTTCCGTGTGCTGTGAGATGTCAGTGGTCGTTAAAGATCCCTAAGTGGTCGAAATTATTCCGGAGCCTTCCGCTACGGCACATCTTTCTCTGTTTCACTTCCACTTTCCTCCCTTCGCTTACGGGGCGATTCAGGTGTCCGCCGATAAGTGTGACCGATACCGCGCCTTTCCGTTCTTATAAACCAATCCACAAGTCACAGGCATGGTTTTGTACGGCTTAGCAAGGTTGCACAAGATCTGATATGGTTTTAATCAGGGGGACGCTCAAGCTAAGAGCAGATTCGATGCCGCCTTTAACACCATCTTCTCATGTCGCAATTTTTAAATATTTAATGTTGGTTTTTAGGGAAAAGAAGGCACAGTATCTGTCTTTACTCAAGGTCATTTGGGCCCAGCAAATCCGAAGTTGCATCGCGAGTAGCAGGGCTTACGCTTAAAACGTATTCTCTTCAGGGGACGTCTTAATGTGGGATGTCGAAGCCGCAAACGAACAATGGGCGTCATCCCCAGTGGTTATGCACGACAACCATCAAGATATGGTGAAAGGCATTGAATGGATTGGAGACACCCACGATACGCATTGCGTGAGTAACCAGTGCGAAGGACTTTCCTTGATGCTTCAGTGTTATGTCGCAGACAGTGCGTAACAGTAACGGTTGCGGTCACGGTAGACATAACGGGACCAGTAACTGGAGCAAGTTTACTTTTCTATGGCATCATCTGTTGCTCATTACAGAGCGTGATCAGGCATCAGGTCAGATAAGGTAGAAATCTGTGCCTGTGTAGTATGTATAATGGATGACGACAGCACACGAGGCGATCGATGGTTAGGTAAAAACGTGCATATTTTACGCCAGCCTAATTTGACGTTTTTTGTCCTGTGCGCTGTGTTTGTTCATCAAGGGGGCATTCATCGGTATAACTATAAGAATATTACAGTCTTAACTGCTAGTGCTAAGTGGCCGCGATCACGTAGCGATATTTATAGCGCAGCAAAAAACTCTACAGAACCTCTCGTTAGTATAGCGCGCCTACAAGTCCACTGCCCGCTGCAAGTGCCATTAATAAAGAACTCGATTTCAAAGTGTTGTAGATCTTATACGTTTTTAAAAGACCTACGCTTTGCTGCGAACTGTACCAAACTTATTAATCACTTTGTTCTTTCAAACCGCAAAACTTTTCTGTGCTTTTTTTTTTTTTTTTTCAGCTGCTGAGTTGCGGTTTGGATGGTTTGATCATACAATGGAGTCACGACACTCGAAAAAATAATTTAGAAGCGAGCAATTACTATCTGCTGCTAGCTGAAAACGTACGGCTCCACAAGAAGACTATCAGTGGAACCACTACACCGTATATAGGAGGCAAGTCATGATTTTGTTTTTACTAAGCATCTTGCCTCTTAGCCAATGAAATCACGTGACGCCAAGACAGAAGCATATACAGCTGGCACTTCGGGCATGCTCCAAAACAACAAACGTTCGTGCGAATAGAAAATGAAAACGCAACTACCGATTTTCATGTCAGCCAGTCAAAGCATGAGCAGCAGTTATACGGAAGACGCTGCAACGTTGTGCTACTGAGTCCTGCGCGTAGACCGTGCAAGCCTACCATGGAACAGTTCCTTTGACACAGCTGACTTTATCGGCTTAATTCTCATGACACTGAAATGTGTGTGAGGGGGAGGGGCAATAATATCTTCCTCTTCACCCTTCAATCTCATCCTAGTGATTACAACTTTCGGATCTTTCCAGTCGCTCATTATCACATATTTTAGTAGCCGAATATTCCGTTAACCCTTTTTTTAATGAACAGTCGCGGTGCAAATAACTCCAAATTTACGTATACTAAATAAAACAAAAGCCGCACAATAGAGGTGACATTGCGAGGCTTGTTTTACTAAGTAGGCCCAAGGAAATAAGAGTGAAGAGAGAGAGAGAGAGAAAAAAAAAACGTTATTCAACTTCATTTGTACATGCATATCCTAATGCTTGATATCTAATCTGTCCAGCAGCGGCCATAACCATTTTCACTCTCTGACTAGCGGGCTCGTGCTCTAGATCCCACTTCAATTGCGTTATCACGGTGCACAGTTCGTAAACACACACCATGCGCTTATCGACCTAAACATCTCGCTTAGAGAATCCTGAAATTATCACAGTATACCTATACTGCGCAAGTATAACGTTGCTCTAGAATATTATAAATTTGACGTTGTGCACATACCACCGCTATATGGTTTTGCACATGGTAAGCGGCTTTCCAAGACAATCTACAACTGCTCTGTCGACACTTTGTTCTTGAAGCCAACAGTCAGAAAGTTAGCTAATTATTCCCCACTGATTAATCAGTTTTTTTTTTTAACAAAAATAGTGATGACTAAGCCACGATGCTGTCAGCGGCGCTCAGTTTGCTTCCCAGGGTTAGTAGGGCACTCTGGCTGCTTTAAATGCTTGGTTGAATTTAGCTGAAACTCAGTGTATATATTTTATAGTGAATGGCATATCAGATGAAGTGACTTTCAATCTTGTCTTCACTCTAGAATAATTGTCATTTTTGTATTGCGCATTTAGTTGAAATAACCCCCTTTTTTTTTTTTTTTTCTAAAGGGACAAGTGTGCAAGTAGGCTATGGCTTTTCTCTTTTAAGATGAAAATAGATGCCGGAGTTTTTGTCGCCTCTGTGCTTACGGCTGAGAGTTTCTGAACTAGGTTATGCTATTTCAAAGCTGTTTTATGCATAAAACATAGTGTCGCTGCTCAAGTTCAGCTAAACACTGCTAACCTAGTTTTTTTTTTCTTTATTAAACAGTGCCGGCAAGTGACCGAGGAAGATCTGTAACATCACTTTTATTTCTTGGATGATATTTCATTTGGCCCTTTTGTTGTTAAGGAATTTTAAACCAATTCACTCTGTATATCGTTTTTTTTTTAATATATTGTCAGCAATAAAGTTTTTTGACGTTCTTCATGGAAGGCGTATAGCACACAGAAGATCAAGGGATTCAGAAAGACGGACAGAAGCGCAGAACAGTGCTTGCGCCTTTGGCTTCCACCAAGAACGTCTTTAAATTATAGGTTTTCTGTCGTAATCGCACGCCGTTGCAGAGCTTTCGCGTCGCGTTTCCGGGTCAAAGGAAGCTATTTTCTTTCTACCTTCTTCATTTGCGCAAAGACAGCGTGCGACCATAGGCTGCATGAAATGTTTCCGATCTTAACGGACCCTATGGGAGGCTGGCGGCACAGCGGGTTGCATCGGCGCCTGCCGGGTATAACGAGCTGCAAGTGCGACGTGGCTGTGAGACGGACGCGTAATCGCCTAATCCGACAGAGCCGCAGGAAAAGTCTAGCGGATTAAGGAAAACGTTCCAGCTCGAACCGCTTCCTACCGCGAGACCGCCTTACTGCTGCCGCCGCTGCGTGTCTGTTTCCGTCAACGTCATCTACGGAAAACTCGCGCCCGTGAAGAAAACAAGTTAGGCAGGGGATCCAGGAACCACGCGGCGGAGCTCGGGGCTGGGATGCGGGCAAGGGGCGGTTCCGCCGTTTGTTGCCCAACCGCCCGGGATAGCGCTGCCACTTTGCATTGCTTGAAGCAGCACTCACGCTTTTTTTCTCTTTACCTCTCTTGCAGTGACGTCCCTTGCCAAAAACCATTTCGACCATAGCGTGTTTGTGATGGGAACTGAAGGAGGCGGAGTTCTTCAAGGATCGCTTAGCTTATCAAAGCCGATAGCACGTAAGACTTCCTCCATGTAGCACATTCGAGTCTGAGCACTCTTGGTGCACGAATTTTCCGCGCTGCTCGTTTGCAAAAGCGGTCTCGCTTGCCGCAAGCGTAACGCGCATGAGTACCATGTCCTGTTGTGCTCTGACCTGAAGGCTGTTTCGTATTAAAGGTAGTGCTGACCTGGAATGGAGGTAACTGAGCCACAAGGTGCTTTATTTCCTAGGATAATTTCATTAAGTTAGTAAGCAGGTGGTTCCAAATTACAGGCCTCACTTTTTTTTTTTATTCTTAGGGCAGTAGTTTTGATGTTTATAACCAAAAATTTCGTAAGTCGAGACATGTGAACGCGAGGGTCATGAATAAAGTGACACATTTATGCGTGCAAAATTGTCAGCTACGTTACTGAAAAAAAAAAAAAACTACAAAAAAACCTGAAGCGTTACGTGCGATGAAAGCATTATAAATTCACGACGAGGAGCACTTTAGGGCGCATCTTAACTAAGGGAATGCGGCCACTACTAAACTATACACAAACATCGTTTAATCCATAACAAGTCGTGAGGTCACAGATTTTGCAGGAATCAGGTTATCGGTAACAAAGGAGGAGGACTTCTCGAAGTGGTTGATCGACAAACATAAGCGCAAGAGCCTTCTCCGGTTCCTGCATGAAAATACCTTACATTATTTCTTATTTAACGAACCCAAATTAGGCCCTCTGGCAAGGGCGCGAAAAAAAAAAATTCAGCTTTAAAGCTTGGAGGTTCTTCGTAGCCTATATAGGGAGAAAGGAAAAAAGCGCATTCTTTCAATCTTACCGCATAAAACTAAATGTTTTTAACGTACAAAAAGTGCAATTGAATGAGTGAGTGAGTGAGTGAGTGAGTGAGTGAGTGAGTGAGTGAGTGAGTGAGTGAGTGAACTTTATTAATTGCTCGGGGATCTTTTTCTTCGCCTCTTCAACCGAGGCTGACAAGCGGTTGGCGCCCCCAATCCAGGGCACCACTGGCTTTCGCCAGTTTGCGAGCTCTTGTGACCAGGTAGAGCTGAGCCTCCGGGTCAGAGCTGGCCAGCAAAGCCTCCCACTGTCTTTCATTTGGGTTTTCAATTTTTTGTAGTTGATGTGAGCTGCATTCCCATGTTATGTGGTACAGGGTAGGGGTCTTCCCGCACCACGGGCACTCGTCTCTGAATGTCGTGGGATGCATCATGTGTAATATGTGTAAATTAATGAAAGTGCCCGTCTGTAGCCGCCTCAGATCTATGGCCTCCTCGTTGCTGAGCTTTTTATGCGGCTCCGGATATACTTTCCGCAAGCCTCTGTAGTGTTGTAGTATTGTGGTGTAGTCAGGGTCAAGCGGAATCAGGTCCTCTGTCCCGAGACTGTTGGGCGCACGGTAGGTTGCATGTCCTCGTGCTCCTGTCTGCGTACAAATTCCCCGTGATCCCTGCATGCCCCGGAATCCACACTAGTGTTTTAGTGTATTGTTTTGTTGGCTCGCTTGTGGAAGAAAGGATTTGGTGCGCTGCCTTAGATAATTTACCCCGTTGAAAATTTCTGCATGCGGATTGAGAGTCTGACAGTATCGTCAGACTCTCTCCCGTTTCTCTTCCTTGCCTAATGGCCAGTGCGATAGCCACTTCCTCTGCCTCCGTGACTGTACAGTTTTGGATCGAGGCGCTAACTACCTCCCGGCCTTCGCAGTCTGTGACCGTGGCTATCGGCCTTTTTGCGTTGGTTTCGTATAAGGCTGCGTCGGTGAACCTTGACGTGTCTTGTTGGCCGAATGTTTTTTCATAATACTCTGCCCTTGCCTGCCTTCTTCCCGGGTATAGGCGGGGGTCCATGTTTCTTGGTATGGGCCGAACTCGGTACCAATTTCTGACTTCCCGCGATACCTCTCTTGTCTTGTTATAAGCCTGTAGGTGTGTGCTATATCCCAGTCTTTCCAACACCCGTCTTCCCGTCCTCGTTTGTAGAAGTCTGTTTAGCTGTGACTTGATTTGGGCTTCTGCTAATTCTTGTATTGTATTGTGCAGACCCAGAGCTGCTAGTTTGTGGTTCAGTGTGTTCTTGGGGAGCTTGAGTGCGGTCTTGATAGCCATTTTGATGATGGCGTCCGCTCTGTCTTCCTCCCCTTTGGTCATATTGAAGTAGGGTAGAGCATACGCTACTCTGCTAATAACGAGGCTCCGGACAAGTTTGAGTGTGTCGGGCTCCTTCATCCCCATCTTTTTGCTGGTCACCCGTGCTATCATTCGGGCGACCTGCTGGGTCGAGGTCTTGAGCAGATTAAGTGTGTGTTGACACCTTTGATTCGATTGGAGCCATATCCCCAGGATCCTCACGGTTGTCTTTTCGGGTACTGTCTCCCCTTGCAGCCGGATCTCGAGCTTGTGGCCTTGATCTGTGGGAGCTGAGCGGTTGCCCTTCCCTCGCCAGAATCTGATCAGTTCTGATTTTCTTGATGAGCACTCCAAGCCCCTCTGCTTTAGATATTCTTCGATGACAGATGCTGCTTCTTGCAATTTCGCTTCCTTCTCCCCGAGTGATCCTGTGGTCGTCCAGATGGTGACGTCATCAGCATACATAGCGTGCTGTATGCCCTCCACCTTCTCGAGGCGCCTGGCCAGGCCAATCATTGCCACGTTGAACAGCGTGGGCGAAATGACTGCTCCTTCAGGTGTCCCTTTGTAGGGCGGGGAGAAGGTCTCTGTTTCTATATTACCAATCTTGATTTCGGCCGTCCGGTTACTCAGAAAGCTCCTAACGTACTCGTAGACTCTGGTTCCACAATTCGTGTCTGCCAGACCATCTAAGATCGCCTTGTGACTAACATTATCAAATGCACCTTTAATGTCCACTGCCAAAACCACGTGTTCTGCCGAGCGTGGGATACCTGTCAAGACCTCTTCTTTGATCTGCAGGAGAACGTCCTGGGCTGATAGCTTTTCTCTGAAGCCAAACATGGTGTCCGGCATCTGAGCGCTATCCTCTAAGTAATTTTTCAGTCTATTATTGACAACCCTCTCGAAAATCTTTCCCAGGCACGAAGTTAAAGAAATGGGCCGCAAATTCTTTATTGCCAATTTTTTCCCGGGTTTCTGGATCATGATGACCATCGAGTGTTTCCACTGCGCTGGCACCGTTCCTGCTTCCCAATGCTTGTTCATGAAATGCGCCAGTGCCTTGATATTGCTGTTGCTCATGTTCCGAATTATGCCATTAGTGATCTTGTCGTCACCAGTCGCTGTGTTTCGAGTGGCACTTGCTATTGCCGTCCGGACTTCTTCCTCCGTGATCGGCTCGTCCATTTTCGGATTTGGGTCTCCTTTGTAATCTTCTGCGTATGGATATTGATCCTCTAGGTCTACTCCGTAGCATTTGTCGTGGACGGCCTTGATCACATCTTCCTTCGTGCCTGGGAATGTGTGTAGCAACCGCTCCAGCGACTTCTGCCCCTCTCGCTTGGTTTTGGTGGGGTCCATGATGGCTTTTAGAATTCGCCATGTCTTGGAAGTGCTGAGCGTCCCCTGCAGAGAGTCGCAGAATTTGCCCCAGTTGGCTCTCGTCAGTTGTTCAGCGTACTCCGCCGCCTTCTTTGTGATCTCCATGATTTTCATCCTAAGCTTTCGATTGTGCCTCTGTTTCTTCCATCTTCTTAACAGTCCCCTCCTCGCTTCCCACAGGTGGAGTAGATGGGCGTCTATTTCTGGTGTCTCATTTGTGCGTGTCAGTTCTTGCGTAAATCTCTGCTTGTTTTTCCGCAGCGCCCCGCATCAGCTATCAAGATCCCCAATCTCGCCTTGGTCCTCCTCCTGCGCTTCTCTGAACTTGTGCCAGTTGGTAATCCTGGCTGCGCCAACCTGACGCCTGATCTTGTAGGTGTGGATGGTCGTGCTCACTATATAGTGATCACTGCCCAGATCGTTAAGCGTGTTTATCCACTCAACATCGCCACAGTTCCTGATGCATCGTAAGGTCCGGGGTAGTGTCCTTGCTCACACTGTTGCCCGTTCTCGTGGGCACTCCCGGTTCCCTTACCAGTGTTAATTAATGTCTGTCTATTAGCTCTCTAATAATGCGGCCTCTCTTGTCCTGTCGCGTGTATCCCCAGGCCAGGTCTTTTGCATTAAAGTCGTCTAATATAATTAGCTGATTTCCTGTTACCAAGTTTAATGTTTCTCCGAGAAGCCTGTCGAAGTCGATCTTTCGTTGGGAGTGGCGGCTGTATACAGTTAGGATAAAAGTGCCCTGTTTTTTGTCACTCTTTTGGACTACCTCCGTTTCAATCCCTTTAAATTGGTCATGCCGAATTGTTGTAATGTTCTTCTCCACCATTGTCGCCACCTTCCAGCTCTCGTCATTGGCAGCAAAGACCTCGTACCCGCTAATTGAAGGGGAACTGCCAACCTCCTGTAGGGCTATCACAGCCGGTGGTTTCGCTTGTGAGGCCAGCAGCTGTGACAGCATCCCTTTCTTGCGTCTGATGCTTCTACAATTGAAAGCTCTTCTGCTAGTCTGGTGGCTGAGAACGACTGGACAAAGTGTATATAATAACTTCCCACTCTCTTCTCGGGCTATTAACGCGCTCTGAGAAAACTGTACTTGTGATGCTTCGTTGCAGCGGTGGTGGAGGGCCACGCATCAGTGGAGCGTACCTACAGCTGCCCCGTTGTAGCAAGCTTCCCGCCTCATCGGGGGCACACGCTGGATGTTCACTCGTCTCCTTTCGAGAGGAACGTATTCGCGTCGGCAGGAATTGATAGAGAAGTCAAAGTGTTCAGCCTGCTACAGGTAATTATACCAGAGTTTCTAACGTGCACGTGGTATTCCAGCTAACGTACACCACAATGTTTTACACCGCTGTCTTGTAGCGGGATGCACGGTGGTCTCGCGTTGTTCGAGGTCATGCGCATTTATGACATCAGCGATCACGTGGCCCGTAGCCGCTAGCATGCGGTGAGAAGCTTATGAGCTGGGTTGCCGCAACCGGTATGCGGAGAAGGAGAATTTTTCGAATGTCTTCGCAAACTTTAACTCAAGCAATCACTGAAGGGTGATCCGGGTTGCGCGCCTGTGAAGCGATATGCACGAGCGCCATCGGCGAGATGATCCTGACGTGCATGCTCTTGATGTCAAGACGATTAGACCAAGATCGGAAAGTCGGAAGACGAAGCTGCCAGACGCAAGGCGCAGTCGTTTCAAGATTTGACACCCGGGCGTTTGGGCGTTTGGTTCAGCGTTTGGTTTTCGACAAACTCCCGAAGAACACCCAAAAATGCTGCGAATTTCAGCCACAGATTTATGCTTAACCACCTCATTGAGCTGTGGCATCTTAACGTCGCAAGGCAGGCAAGGTCAAGCGACCAGCCAACCTTAAAAATTCGCAGTATCTTCGATTGTCGCTTGTTAAAATGAATGCAGGTAACGTTGTTAGGTACAACTTGAAATACAGACTTGTTTTTTCAATCACCCTGGTTAGTTAATTATATTTCATTATTACAGAAACATTTCGATACTGTTTTTAGCTTTCAGATATTAAACGTTAGGTGATTAAACTGTCAAACGCAGTGAGAAGCTTCCGCGTGAGGTGCATTCAACTACGTTCGTTTAGAACGGTATTCGGCGACAAAAGGCAACTCGCACGGCAAGACCCCCCCCCTCCCCCCCCCCTCTCTCTCTCTCTCACGCACACACACACACACACACACACACACACACACACACACACACACACACACACACACACACACACACACACACACACACACACACACACACACACACACACACACACACACACACACACACACACACACACACACACACACACACACACACACACACACACACACACACACACACACACACACACACACACACACACACACACACACACACACACACACACACACACACACACACACACACACACACACACACACACACACACAAACCATAGTTTAAAACTATTCATCGCTTACAGCCGCTTTATAGCTCTGGTGTGGCGAGTAAAAAAGGCATGCTTTCGTCAGACATTAGATGGAAAATGAACCGTTGTATCAATATATTAACATAAACATTTCACATTTACAATAAAACAGTAAACATTAAAATATACAGCTTTTAAAACATTTACCCACGTTTTCTGCCTTCTGGACTATTCGTAGCCGATTGTCAAGTCTATCTGCAGGTGACTACGAGAAAAAAAAAAAAAAAAGGTGCTGTTTTTTTTTTTCTATTTTACCTTATAGACTGCTTACAGTCTCGTTTCATGTAAAGATGACAGGCATAATAATTTAATTACCGCTCCACCAAAATATACACATGCAACTGCTCGGCACCAAGGAGTAAAGATTGCAGCCAATGTAAACTCAAAATCCTCTGTGGCCAGTGGAAAAAGAAGACATTAATATTTTAACAAAGACTCGCGCCTCGAAGATACGATTTGGGATGCAATATATGTACGGAAAGCTCCCCTCAGTGTTTTTTAGAACTCCTTGTTGGGCTAGTATGTGCATGGCTTGTTGTTAATGACGAGTTGCCAGTGAGGAGTTTGTATTTTATGTGTGAGCAACTCGCCATTAACAACTCCCCTCAGAGCACGAGGGAAAACTCCCCCCCCCCCCCCCCTTTTTTTTTTTTTTTCTCAGAACAGCTGAATGTGCCTCTTCCGATTAGCATAGAAAGTATTTGCCCGTGAGCAAGCTACGCCGAGGGCATCAATCGCCAATGCGAGTCATCTGCTTCGGTCGCAGATGGAGGCCGTGCTGACCGTCCAGCTGCCGGAATCTGTCACCAGGGTCAGGTGGTCTCCGTCACAGCCGACCCTCTTCGCGGCTCTACAGGGTGACGGCCGCTTGGTGTTCTACGACATACGCCGCACCACGACACCCGTGGCCGAGTTCGCGCCAGACAACCCCAACGCCATGGGCACTAGTCTTGAGTTCTGCACACGCAGGTAGAGCGTTTGCAGGACTATGCTGAGCTGTCCGCCATCTTTAGCTCTCTGCCAGGTGCTGCTGTAACCGAGAAAGACGCAGGCGCGTTCCTGGAACCGACACCTAATTTAGCCATCCGGCGATTTGTAGAACATTTGACGTATTTTCATATCCAAATGTCTTTAACCAGACGGGGTTAGAAAAGAAGGGGAGAAGAGAGAACTGCCAAGGATGAAAGATCATCATACGCTGCGTAGAAACCATCGAGAATGCTTGCGTATTACTGTATTCTATAGGGCCCTGAATTTAGAGTGTTGGCACCGAACTCTTTGGTAGGCGGATAATGCCAGCGGATCAAACTTAATTTACGTCTTACCGCAGTTACACTAAATAACAGGCCAACGAATATAACGCGAGAGGCAGCTTGCGCCCGGAAAAAAAATAAAAAAAAAATATTGTGATTATAACGCGAGCTCGCGATTATAACGCAAAAATATTAACTTACAAGCAAAACATTGTCGAGGATGACAAAATAAACAGGTCTGCGCCTGAAAATTCGGAAGAAACAAGCGCCGGTGAATGGTATATTCATCGTGCACTACTCAGTTCCCTATCATTGTTTGCGAACACGCTCCCTTCGCCCCTTCCCCTTTCTTCTCCGGATTATACCCCATTTTATTTTAATTGTCCTCGAAAAACTGAAAACAAAAATAGAAAAAGAGAGGGAACTCGGACCAGCAAAATCTTTGCCGGGCTTAAAGCCAATTAAAGATAAGTAAAAGAGAACAAAAGCTCAAGATTAAAAAAACTACTTTTTTTTTTAAATAGTGAAATAAAAATTATCATAATAACAATTTAAAAAAAGAGAGAAAAAAACGAGGTCCTAGTCGCAAGGTGGTCCACAATGGCCTAAGAAGAAGAAGAGGAAGAAGAAAAAAAAAGCCCTCCATAAGGTAGCATCCAGATCTGCAAATAAAACAAAAACAGGAAACAGAACCGGAAAAGCAAAGCAGCAAAACAACGGATATACAAAAAATGACAAAGAACGTGCGGTGAAGAGACAGACTTACAGAACACAAAACCATAGGAAAAAAGAGAGACTGGAGTAAAATAGTGAGCAGGACAGTCTACAACAAAAAGAAATGAAATAGAAATAAAATCGAATGAAAAATAGAGAGTGGCAGCCTCCTACGGCATTGTAGTTGTTGGTACACAAATCCACAAAGAGAGAGAGAAAAAATATATATACCCGTTTTGCTAAGCGTCGCTACCGCTCATATCCCGTTTAGACCCCCCTTGCTACGCTGCATGTTTTGCTCGTCGGCCCAGGTACTCTTACTTGCTCTGATGACATGAGTTGGAACCCTCAATGACAATATACCTTTTTATTCCTTTCTCCTTCCACTCCAACCGTCCAGCCTCTCCTCAAGACCATTTTTTTTTTTACGGTGCCTCAATTTATGGTCCAGAGGGTGCCAAAAAAATTGGCTTCTCCACTTAACCTGCAAGCCTAATATAAGAGCTATCTTGCCAAGGAGCGAAAAAAAAAAAGTTTTATTCGAACCTTGGTTCCGAATATAGAGCAAAGTGCGTTCTCTATAATGTGGTTTCTAGGAAAATAGAATCGCGTTACAATCGTATAAATACGGTATCTCCGAAATCTCTCCGCTATTACGGGTATCGAACACGAGACCTCGTGTTCAGCAGCACTGCGACAAGTCGTTGTGGCACGTTTCTGTAACCGCTGAAAAGGCGCGGCATTCTAGTGGCAGGAGGGTTTTTCAAGTGCCAACTACTTATTCGGCCTGGGGTTGTACTTTTGTGACATTTTGTTTCGTTTTACTTTATTTCGTTGCTGATCGCGCGGTCGCCTAGCAGGCGGACGAAAGGTAAGGAAAAGGAAAAAAAAGTGCAACAACATAGACAACATACGGTCCCAGTGCCCATAGTAGTGTGATTTGTGAGCTTGAAATTCTCGACTGAACTTTTGAATGACTTCTTCGTGCGCAGCCATGATCTCCTGTTCGCTGGTCGCGGACCTGGAGCCGCGCAGGTTTGGCAGCTGGGCTCCAAGCTGGTGGCAGCGAGTGAAGCCAACCAGAGGGACATCATCCGGAGTGTGGCCAACGGTTCCTTCGTTCCAGACTGACGAGATATCGGGACAGCGCGACTCAGCGCCCACTGTACATGCCCGTGTTTCGTTTAAAGTCTGAGCGCAGAAATGTCCTTATACAGATGGAAGTGACGGACACTACCGATTATTCTGGAAATAAAGCACTCTCGTAGGACCCCCCTTTTTGGTGCGTTGCTTAGGTTTATGAGGCCTTTTCTTTACAAGGTGCATGATACCAAAAAAGTTTCAAGAGAATCTTTGTTTTTACAAGAAAGTGCTTTATTCACCTACGTTTACGCACTATAGGGCCTTCGAAAGAGCCCCCTCGCTCTGCAATAGAGAGCTCGCAGCGTTCCTGCCATTAATGGGATGTGTATTCGAAGACTTCTTTTTGAAGCACGGTCGGCACCACCTGCTATTCGCACTGAATCTCCGCAGTGGTGTTGAAACGACGATATTTGATCTGCGTCTTTATTTTTTGAAGAGGGGCACATCTGCAGGAGCTAAATGTGGGCAGATAAGGTGGACGCGAAAGTAATACAATATCGTTTTCGGCGATGAATTAACTCGATAGTGGGGAGAGCTCGTGACAGGATGCATTGCTGTCGTGGAGCGTACTGTTTTTAGCGCGCCACAGATCCGCTGGAAAACACCGAATGTCCTTCCTCGGACACCTGAAAACTTGGCTGCTGATCTTTTTATTGACGACATTGCCCCAGGGTACGAATTATTGATGCGCGTTGTTGTGGATGTCCACCGGGAGTGACATAACTGGCGCCTTTAATTTTTTGAAAATTCCAGATAATCACCATAGCAGGTTGACTGATCACGCCGTGTCTTAGATTTTGATTCGCATACGCGAAAATAGAGTGCAACATCATAATACTATGGGTGTATTACATGTCATGATACTTCTTATTATTGTAAGGCACCAGTGTTATCGTACCGGTCGCCACGTAGCACTCGCGTAGTATTTAAATATCGATCTCGAGAGCATCGTCATAAGAAATCAGCCTTCAATGGGCACGAACTAGAACCACGAGTCATATGATATTGTGCAGGCGTATCAGACGTGTCATTTTTCTTCGTAACTGAAGCTTGCAGTCGGAAAAGGTCCGTACGTATAAGTGTTTTCTTTGCTTAGAATAGACCTTTCCACGGGGATTAAAGTGAGGAGGGTCTTGGAGGCGGTCTGAGACCCCCCAGTAATATTTAAGAGGGGTCCGAGACCCCCCGAGCTTGAATGTATAAAAACTGTATGAATACAAAGCAGGCAACCATTTTTTGTTCTTGTCAGTGGTGTATTCGGAAGATTTCTCCGCTATCGTTTCGACAGTTTCGCAATGAGTATTAATAAGAACCAGTAACACGTTTTAGAAATCCAGAGATGGAGAAAAATTATGATTTCTCCCCTTTGTATAAAACAATTTGCAAAACAGGCAACCAGCCGCTTTCTCTCTATCCCTCTTTATTCGCCTTTCCACTAGTGCTCGAATCACTACGAACCCCCCTTCGATGAAGCCAGACTTTAAGCACTGCCTTTCTACAAATTGCAGCGCCGCGCCATTCCCTGGCGGATGCGCGCAAAACATGATGGGAGTACGGAGCGGTCGCCTCCCGCGTTGGCTGCTGGCAAACATGTTGGCGTGCTGTGTCGCTTTCTGCCATCATGCGTCTACTCGTGCACGTTGTTGTTGCTTCCTTGAAAAATGCAGCAAGCACCGGATTGCTTTGATGGTTAGCTGCTAGTCTTTGTGTTATTTTTTCGTGACTTTTGAAGCGAAAGCTTCACTACGCCATGCAAACAGAAGGTCGCCGTGCGTGGCACACGCTGCTACAGCGAACGCACCGTAACCATGGCGGTGTTCCGCCGCTGGGCTCCAGATGTGCACGTCGGCGCGGAGAAGGGTTGTTTCCGCACTGCGCATGCGCGCGCCGCCACGGGGAGCTGCAGTGGGCGAACGCCGGACTTTTCGTGTCGGCTGATGATCCATGGATTTAGAACCAAACACCCAACTGTGCAACACGATGCAAATGAATGGTGGGCACAGCATTAAAAAAAAAAAGAAAAAAAAGCGGGGAAAAAAATAAAAAAAAGCGCAGCAAGGACGCCGAGATGGCTCAGTAAAGTTCGCCTGAGAACTGGCAGAGTTTGAAAGACGTGAGCGCGGCGGCGCTCCGCTTTCCCAGGGCCTCTGCGCGGCCGCTCGGGGGTGCGGCGGAATGACTGGAAAGGTCTGTTACCCCGTTTTCTCGCCTATAAGCCGCACAACCCTTTATGTCGCGTTACCCCGCACACTGCTTTCTTTTCGAGAACTTTGGCAGGTAATTCACGCTTTTGTAATAGTCACACCCAGGACGAGGTAAATGTGTAGTTGGCACTATGAAACGGCATGCGTCTATTGCAGAATCCCATTTATTCTGAGTTTTTCGCCTGAATATCGACAATAATTGGTGTTTCGATTCGGGTTTTTTTTTTTTTTTTGCTATGTCTAGTTCTGCTTTATTTTGCTAATGCTGCTAGTAGAATGAAGCGGAAATATGAACCTGCTGAATAATGACGCATATAGTACATGCCACTATCTTCTATGCGTTCTACCTCCTGCACGCCTTTGCTGCTTCACGGTTAGAAACTATAACGTATGCAGCATGGTTAATACCTCGAGCAGCGGGCTACTATCGTGACTGTTATCAAGCGTTGTGCACTACTGCGCCATAGACCACCGACACAGAAGAATGTAATAAATGCAAATGCGTGCAGGCTTAAGTCCGTCCGTCGCCGCAGCTATTCAGGCTTATTTAATGGCAACGCAAAAATAGCGAGCCGGCGGCGTACTTTGTGGTTCACGAAGTTCAATCAACAATTTCGGCGTATGATTTGGACATGTAGCGCAGAGTTCAGATTGCTGAAACCGCATGGCTCATTGAACGGCGGGTATCTATAAAAGCGGTGGGAAACGAAACGTGGGTGGTGCATCTTTTGACGGTAGGCGCGGTTCTGTGTTTGATTCGCTCTGCCTTCACAACACGGGATGAGGACACAAAAAAGCGACACGCACGCCGCATCGATGACGACTCCTCGATGCGAACCGGGGCTTGAATCACACTGCCTTTGAAACCGTGCAAATATGGTTGATAGTGGGGAGCGTGCAATTCGCGACCCCCTCTTTCTCTCTCCCTGACCATTTCAGTCTTTTTTTTTATTTCATAATCACCGCTGTGCGACTTGATTTGCCCCCCGCCCCCCTTCCCGCTCATTTCTTCCCGGAAAGGAAGCGAGCGTTTCATAGAGTGGAGGCTTTCCGAGGGACGGGAGCTGAGAAGCGCCACGAGGGAAGGGGGCCGCTATGAATAAAGCGGGTTACACCACAACTGCCATTGTGTCTGCTTATCGGCTTGAAGAGGCTAACGAAGACCAGATCGTGAAGTCGAAAGTAAGTATACTAAAAAGAGACATACCTCATAACAAGAGGGATGAAAGTTTCTGGCACCAAAGCATGTTAGCGAATTCGCAATGCTCTTCCTTTTTGACATCCGACGCAATATTTGGGAGTGTATGACCCTATATAAAGGCTCGAATCGGTACGGGGTATTAATTTCTCGCGAGTGCTGTTACCCGAACGGCGAAGAAGGTGTAGCGGCAGTCCGCCGGGACCTTGCTCAGCTCTGCGCCAAAACCGAGTCCATCCACGACAACGTTTGTGAGCATAGCTGAACGCGTTCTGGCAGGTGGGGAAAAAGAGATTACCACAGCTAGGGTGCGCATGCTTTGCTCACGACGTGTCTCTCTTCAAAAAATAATGTCGGGACCAGCCCCTGTATACACTTCCGTCTTGCCTTGTGTAACCTCACCGACGTTGCATGCCAATTAAGGATTGTTCTGTTGTGCTGTTACCACCAATTACTGAGTTCCTGCCTAAGAGTAATGCTCTCTGGCAAGCTTTACACCCGGCGGCGGTGCTTTCTGTGAGTAGGAAAGCCATGGGAGGGTACCGTCAAGTGTTGAGTGATATCCCCGAGAATACATTGCGGACAGCGCGTAAAATGGGCGCTCCTGCAAAACAACGCACTCCTTCGTTAATGCCAGCTAAGTTGCTTTCATCTCATGAGGGTAGTGTCTTGTGGAGAAGGCATGCACTAGGCCGCACGCTGCCGAAAGGTGGAATAAACTTCATTTCTTCGTCCCGTTTTCTCCCGACCACTCGTCAGGCTGGCATTGCAGCCACAAAAGAATTGAGGAGCACTTTTTTTTTTTTTCAAGCCTATGAAGGCCGAAAAGAACTTGTGTCCCTGAGGCAGTGCACCTTAGGGGCAAATGTCTGCTACCTAACACATCCGCGTTTGGCTAACACATTAAAACTGTTGGGAAATAAGAATGTCATCTTATCAAAACAGACGTAGATGGGAAATGAGGGCCCGTTATGACACACGAATGAAAGAAGCCAAAAGTTGGCGACGACAAGGTAAGTGTAGGGGACGTTTTTTTTTTTGTTAGTGACATCAATTGGTGCCGTAGGTTTTTTTTTTTCTTCGAGAGAAAGATAATTAAATACAGCGTAGAAGGAAAAACGACGCGCCGATGACGGAAACCGAACCCACGACCTCCGAATATCGGATTTGGTGCTGTTATCAACTGAGCTACATCGTCGACTGTAACTAGTCTTCTACTTTTTTGGGTATTAATGTTGTCTGTAGCCGAACTTTGAGAGTTTTCATCAGCGCCACGCTCATCTATAGCGGTGGATGGGAAACGTCCTGTGCGGTAACATAGGACGTTCCTAGCAGAGGAGTGCGTGGCGCGTTATTTTTCTTTCTACTTTGCATTCAATTGTCTTTTTAAAATAATTACAGGGCTAATTCAGGTCACTAACAAAAAAAGTAAAAAAAAAAAGATCCCCTACGCTTTCCTTGGCCTCGGCGACTGTTGGCTTCTTCTCTTCATGTGTCTTCTTAAGAGGACTCCTTCTTAGAACATTTACACCCATTGTACAAAACTACCTCTCTTCACCGTCAGCGTCCAATGCGTTTGCTGCAAACATAATTTCTGGACATGCGACGGAAATGCCCACAAAATTTTGCTGAGGCTACAAAAAAAGAAGAAAAAAAAAAAAAGAAAACGAAGTTCAAAAGCGCACGGTGCATATCTTCTTCCGTGGGCCAATGTGCAGGTTAGTTGCTTATATGGTGGTCTAAATCGTCATTTGAGCTCTCAGAATGTCGTCGACAACCGTGTGCAACCAGACCACGTTGCAAGTCGACAGCAGAAAAATAGGAGAAACTCAGCCTTTATATAAACTGGCGCACCGACGAAAGGCTGTGCCCGCTGGGCAGGGAAGTCTGCGTGGTCGCTTACACTTGAGCATAGCAGGCGTTTGGAAATTACGGTAAGTCGTTTGCTGAGAAAACGCCATGCCTTACGGTGCAGGGACTGTTGAGGAGGCGGAAGCAGACGACACGAGAAGCGAGAGGGTGAAAACCTAAGCACTCTGGCAGGTGTGAGCGTGTCACCACTGCCTCCTTGGCCGACAACCAAGTCTTTATTGCAACAGCAAGCAGCATCAGCGATGGAGATGAGCCCTCTTTCTTTGCCGCCACGCAGACCGCCGCTGGGTGATCCGCGCTGCGCGTGGGAGTCGCGCGGCCTTGCCGGCGCCGTAAGGCAGCTGCCGGTGACCGGGGCGGCTTTTAATCCTCGGCGGCCTCGACGAACCGCAGCGCGTGAGACGTAGCTCCTCGGAACAGCGTACCGCACTCTGGTGCGACCTGGGGAACACGGCCGAGGCTCCGGCCAAGGCTCGCTTACAAAAACTTCGGCGGCGAGATTGTCCCTCGCCCACGGGTAGCGTCGTGGCCTTCAGCGGCGTTCGGCCCCTGCTTCCGGTCTAGGCGCATTAGAGAGCGGCGATCGCATAACGAGCAACAATAGACCCCTGCTTCGTACTTCTTCGTTACACTCTCCCACTAGCCGAAAATACGTTGCTGCGTGCAACCGTTTAGGCTAAACTTATAAGAACGCGCTTGACAGCTTCAATACGTGGGAATATCTTGAAATATCATGGCAGCTTTCCAAGGTTTCAGTCCGTTTGTTAGGGTGACGCTTGAGAAGTATTTGATCAGGTACTGCGTGTTTGCCGCGCGGACAAACATTCCATGCTCTGGCTTGGTGATTAACACAGAAGAGCTACGGTTCCATTTCTTTTCTTTTGATGGAAATCATTTGGGGATCATTTAAGCTCTGGTTTAAAGGTATTGCGAAACAATGTTAATGGCCCATGCCTGTGGATCATCCTCCGCGTACACGCGCTTTGCTACTCGCTTAATCGCTATTCTCTTAGTCTGCCCCGTTATGAGAGACCACCTGACACTGGTGTAAAGCCCTGCTTTAACCAAACCGTATACGAAGATGCCTGCGTGGTAGCGTGTCTCACTTGGCATGCAATGGCTCCAGAGGGTTAGATCTCGTCCTCCCATATCACAGTCGATCAATTCGACCGTGTCATAACGTCTCGTGACGTCGCACAACCCACTGACTCATCATTGGAGGCCGCAAAGTACTACCGCGTGCTTTACTTTGCCGAAGGCATTTCAGAGGTCTAGCCCTAATATGACCTTCGCGTCTTTGGCATATTTGGTTCGATGTCGTGTTTCAATCTGAGCATCACGTCCTGCATGCACAGGCCAGGCCGGAACCCGACCAGTTCATACGGCCACAGGTTGTTTTGCTTCACGAATAGGGTTAGCCTCACTTGGATTACCCACTCCACCAATTTCCGTTATGCCACGTGAAGGATTTCCTGCCAAACGGAACGGTAAAAATGATATTTCAGGACATTGAGTCCCCAAATGCTCGCCTAGGAAGTAGGGGCCCACCGCGAGGTTCGGTCCTGTTTCCCTTTCTATTCAACATAGCCATGATGAACCTTACGGAGAAATTAAGGAAGGTGGAAAATTTGAAATTGAGCATGTATGCGGACGATGTCAACCTTTGAATCAACCAAGGGAACTACGCGAGCATATTGGAGCCCTTGTAGGCGGCGGCGGACATCGCGGTGTCCTATACGTGGCCGAGAGGCTCTTCGCAAAAATCGGAACTGCTTGCTTACAACCAGAGAAGTTCTTTTCGGCCACGTAGGATACCGCGATGTCCGCCGCCACCGCCGCCTGCAAGGGCTCCAATATGCTCGCTTCGTTCCCTTGGTTGATCCAAAGGTGGACGTCGTCCAGGTACATATGCTGAACTTAAAATTTTCCACCTTCCTTAATTTTTCCGTAAGGGTCATCGTGGCTATGTTGAATAGAAAAAGAAACAGGACCGAACCTCGCGGTGGGCCCTATACTTACTAGGCGGACATTCGGGGACTCAATGTCCTGAAATTTCATTTTCACCGTTCCGTTTGGCAAGAAATCCTTCACGTGGCATAACGAAAATTGGTGGAGTGGTTCGCGAAAATCGGAACTGCTTATTTACAACCCACCCCGCCGGGGTGGTGCAGTGGTAAGACGCCCGACTACTGTGCCGGGGCTCCCGGGTTCGAACCCGACCACGGCGGCTGCGCTTCGATGGAGGCGAAACGAAGTGGCGTCCGCGCGCTGTGCGATGTCAGCGCATGTTAAAGATCCCCAGGTGGTCGAAATTACTCCGTAGCCCTCCACTACGGCTCCCCTTTCTCTCTTTCCGCTTTCACTCCCACCTTCCTCCCTTCCCTTACGGCACGGTTCAGGTGTCCACAGAGAAAGTGTGACAGATACTGTGCCTTTCCCTTCCTGTGAACCAATTATTATTATTATTATTATTATTATTATTATTATTATTATTATTATTATTATTATTATTATTATTATTATTATTATTATTATTATTATTATTATTATTATTATTATTATTATTATTATTATTTACAACCCGAAGGCGCTCAGGTGCAAACGACCGATAAACGTAAACGGAATGGCAGACTGCCACATAGTGCCTAAAGTCGAACAAATCAGGATCTTGGGACTGTTCTAGAAACAGACGGGTACAACGATACGACGTTAAAGAAGCTGAACGCGTACGCCATGCAAGTCACGGGTCTGTTCAGGAGAATTGCACTCAAGGGTCGGGTCTTAAGGAACAAAGCCACCTGAAACTAATGCAGGCGTACATCACTAGCCGCATATGTTACGCCACACTATACCTAGACATCAGATTATACGAAAAGTAGACAATAGGCGCACTCGTCAGACGATGCAAGAGGGCGCTGGGACTACCCGGCAGCCCAGTTTTAGCGGTAGGCTGATATGTTGGCGATGGTTGCAGCTAGCGCGGTGAGCTCACTGCAACTTGCACCATCACGTGCGCCGACTGCCTGAAGTGGACGAAGAAATCATCGCAGTCTTACATCGGCCTGCTGCTGCAGGCCATGAAGCCACAGCCGCACCTAATTTCGTTCACTCAAGCCACAGTTGAGAGCACCACAATCGCGGCACGCGAATGTACCAGTCACATGATATTTTCAGTATATTGCGGACTTTCTTTAGAGCTTCGAAAAAAGATACACGTGAGGCTTTCTTTACCGGAAATAAATAGAATGGGGGTTTCAGATGGTGCTCTCCAACTTTGATAATCACATTTATTGTATAAAGGCAATAATTAGTAAATTAGAAAAGATTATAATTACTAATCAGCTAAATGCAATATAAAAATTTTCTGTGGTGCACGAGATGGCTGGCAGCTGTATGCAGGTGGTTTGTCCTGCCTATTTCTGTTTTATTTTTTAACCCTTGGCTAAAGTTAGCTTGGATACCATGTATAAACTCGATGACCTTCACTTCGTACGCCTATTAATGCGAAAACATTAGAATCCCCATCAATAGGGAAACGCGAAGCCCCTCAAAAAGTGACGACATAAAACCACATGCCAAGAGTGGTGCCGACTCACTCAAAAAGTGGCGCCGTCAAGTGTGCCGTCATACTTCAAGTCGGGAAGACACTTCAAAAATTGACGTCATGCGAAGTGGCGTCATCTCTAAAAAATTGATATCGTCAATAGTATTGTCATCCCACCTTAAAAAGTGCACAACAAGTGGCGCCATCCCTCAAAAAGTGTCAGTGTGAAACCTTCTGCCAAAAGTTACGTCCCCTCAGAAAGGGGAGCCATCAAAAGTGTCTCGATCCCTCATAAAGGGACGCCATAAAACCATCTACTACCTGCCACAAATAATCGAGACAAGTTGGAAACACCGCTGTAAATTTGGAGAAATGCGCGCGCCAGCTAGGAGTTGTGCAAATCACAGGCAGGAAGACAACCCTAAAAAACTTTAATCGCGTAGAACTGGGCCTAAACGTCTTCTCATTAAATACCCGTAAACTACTTAAGGGTTCTCAGTGCGTTTATAAAGCTACCTTTTATGCAGATGACGACAGCGAACAAACTACGCCAAATCTCAACTGAGGGCAACTGCGAAGGTTTTTCGGCCTTCGAATATTCTGGTGAACATTTCGCTGTAGGTTTTTCTCTCTGCCCTGACGCATTCTGCCAAATTTGGGCGCCATGCGATAATTCGTTCGCGCGCAACACGATTTTAAAATGTGCAGATTTCGTGGCTTCAGCTGAGGCGATTTCTGCGGGCAGCACTGCATTTGTGACGTCACAGACATTATACCGGCGTTATTGCCCAATCCCCGTGTGATCATGAAATTTTGAGGCCTGTATTAGGTTATTTAAGGCATTGTATGTACTGAGTGATGATTTTCATACATTATTTCCACCATCCAACGCGCTTGCGAGTCTTTTTCCAACACTGTATGCAACGTCACCCTTTCGTCAACTAGAGTCATTTCTTGCCATGAAAAGAGTTTTGGTTTCGATTTGCGTTTTTTTTTTCTTTTTAAAGATACTTCTACTTGGAATTTGGAAGAATGGTTTTTTTGTGTTGGAGTCAGAGTACACTGAGGAATTTATTGCAACAAAATGTTGAAAAGCCACCGCAGTTGCCCTTTACGCCAATGCCTCCGATATCGGCCACGAAAGTAAGGTTTTCTGAATATGACTCAACCTTCTCGCTTCCACAATCCTGAGGGTCATATGTAGGAGCATTACGAACGCCGGTGTGCCAGTTACTTAGAAACTACTATAGAGAACTTAACAGAGCAGATTTTTACCCTACTGTGCGATCCGTTCATCGAATCGAATTGAAGAATACTCGATTCGGCATTCGAAAATTTCGAGTATTCGCATATACAGTTCTTCATATTTTTTTGCTGTGGGTAGGGGAACGGGAGTGTGATATGCGGGAAGGATTGCGGATGAAAACGATGCGAATCTAGCGAGTTTTTCTAGCGCTGTAAAACAAGGAAGGCTTACTGTGAGAGAGCGCATAGCGCTGCGAGTAGGATATGAGTCGAGGAATGTCGCGTCGATTGTCGTGCGAAGCACTGCGCCTCACCTCACTCGGTAGCATTTATCGTTGCGAGGAGCAGAAGGTTATGACGAAAAGAAGGTTGCAATGTCTGTCAAGCTAAGAACAAACGGCACATTACGGCACAGAGGACGGTCGCGCTTAAAGTTGCGAACAGGGAGAGAGAGAGAGAGAGAGAGAGAGAGAGAGAGAGAGAGAGAGAGAGAGAGAGAGAGAGAGAGAGAGAGAGAGAGAGAGAGAGAGAGAGAGAGAGAGAAAGAGAGAGAAGGCAGAGAAGTTAACCAGGAAAACTTCCGGTCTGCTACCCTGCACTGGGGAAGGGGAATGAGGAGTTTAAAGGAGAAAGATAGAAGAGAATGATAGGAAAGGTAAGGCGGCGAGGAGCAGTTTCTCAATCAAGTTTGTGTCTCTCATAAAACACATAAGTGCTTTGAAGGCTTTGCCATTAGACGCCTTCTGTGGCCATGGGCCGAGGATTTTCTCCTCTGTGAAAGGACAGGGAGAAGTAATCAGGAGATGAACGGCGTATGTATTCCTGCAGCAGTGTCTCCCGGCATTCGGAAATATGAATGTTTTTTTTTTTTATATATATTAAGCAGATATTAATGTGGGTGCTTTGAGCAAGTTAAGCACCCTTCATCATTCGGGGCATGCCCCCCACTCCCTTAATTCAAGAAAATTGCTGAACCCCATGTTTTCGACGACAAAAAATGTCCGGAAAATAATGCATGATTGAAATGGGACTGTAACGTTTCTTTCTCCACAGTGACCCATAAATCAGCCCGTATGACATCACCGTCACGGCGTGGGCATCGTGGGACAGCGCTGCATCGGGCCTAGTGCACCCTTAGTATCGTATATCAAGCGAGACAACGTCGTTTCTTGCAGCGCCTTGTCATATGCAAAGGCTGCATGCCTTAGTATATAGTCCCAACAGCCAACAGCAGTAAACTACAGTGCATTAGTTCGGAAAAAAAATTACACAGGGCCACCTGCTCCCGTTTTACTGGCAGCGTCCTCCAAGACGGGCATCAAGTTTCCAAGAAGCACATATACAGGCCTGTTACTCGTTGGCCAATGTTCACCATCCGGGCCTCGCTTGCAAAACGATAGCAGTACGATAAAACAATAACGACTTACCTGCTCACCCCTCCTGCTTCATTTCTCATGGGTGAAAACAGTCCGTATTTTCTACACTCTGCAGAGTTTAAGGGCTTAAGGTTAAATTTTTTGCATGCACATCAATTGCATAGCACAATCTCTCACTCGGACCACGTCTAGTATTTGGAACGTGTTTAGGCAGCGCGGTACAGACGCGCGTAACTGCATTATGGAAGATCCCCCCATTTGTCGCTCTCAAAAAAAAAAAAAAATGCACTCAGTTTTTTTTCTACCTCAGACACTTCCTGAACTGCGTGTCTCAGACGGTGTGCATTAGTAAATTCAACGGTGGCGAGAACTCTCCCTTTTCGCAGGCATTCTCTGGCACAGCCCTCGCTGCTCCCTTTTCGGACGCGTTCTCATCAGTTGGCGATTCGTCCATCTGAATAACTCAAGAAAGAGGCGCAGAGAGAAGAGATGAGAAAGGAAGCGGGACTTGGCGGAGAGGAAATGTGGGGAAGCGGGGCTGCCGGACGACTCAGCGGCGACCGAATGGGGAGGCGCCGCCAGAGATGCGGCCGCGCCTGCGCGCCCGCTTTTTCCCTTGCTCCCCAAACAGCCTTCGTGGGCGCGCACGGAGTTCGAACTATTAGCCGACAGCGGATAAGCACGGACCGATCACGTGGTCGCACGCGTCACCGCGCAGGCTCGGGTACTCCCGCTATAAAAAGAGTTTGAGCCTCCCTCTCCAGGGAACCGCGCACTTCGAACGAGTCCCGACCGAACGGTCACTCCCGAGGCGCCCACTCTGCGCTCGCCGGCCACACGAATTCGGGAGCTCCGGGACAAGAGGCCAGAAGGCATCGCTCCGCAACAACATCGCGGAGGACTGGCATTCTGGTAAGGGACGCCGTTTGATTGGATGTCATCGTAGCAAGAGACCACATTTCATTTCACCGCGACCTCAAGCCTGCGCGCACGGTGCTTCGCTTCAGGCGCTCTCTCCACTTGTTGCGGAGTAGAGGCACCGTGCGGAGCAGGGCTAGCTTCTAATCCTACGCATAATTTTTCTGCTTATTTTGCTGATGCTTTAGAACTTGTCCGGGCACGCGTTGAGGTAGTTAACAGGAACTAGGCTGCTGTAAAGCGCAAGTAAAAGCAAATATATTAGCGCTTAAGCCGCGTAAGTGGAATTAAGCGCCCAGCAGTTCATGATTGTCTCATTTCAGCGAATGCTTCGGTTTATTAATCGGCAACAATGTAACAATAATACCTGAACGTAGTATTTGGCGTGGTTTACAGAGAATGCCCTTCAGGTACTTCACATGCACATTATTTTAATAGATATTATCATTACCCAGCTCACATAAACAGACTTCAATATTGTATTTTACGTACTGTTGATACAGCTGACGTGCCTTTCGTGCACTCGATCGTAGACTTGTTTTTTTTTTTTCTAGTTCATTATACTCGTACGAGAGAAGGATTGCATTCAACGTTTTATAATCTTAGTTAGCTTTGTCTCACTTTCTTGATAACTTTATTTGTTAAATGCATTTTACAGTGTCGTTTTCTCTGTATCCGCATGAAAAATCAAATGTGTCGATCATGTTGCGACCACGGGTAGTTTGGGAAAGTGGGTGCGCTTGAGGTGTATGTGTACACAAATAATATTTAATTGGAAAAGCGTTCTTGAAAGAGCCATGTTCTTGACGCATTCACAGCTCATGGTGCCTAAATGGTCATGACGGAGCGCAGTTCTCTTCTTAGATGACGTGAGTGCATGTTTGTAGAGACAGCTCGGCCGAAAGGGCACTCCCCCCCCTCCCCCCTTCCCGGCAGATATAACAGGACCTGAACCCCTGCTGGCCTCTTTATTCTTCAGGCCTTCAGTAGTTGTTCCTGACGTGGTTAAATTGTTTTCGTATACCTGAAGGTTACAGCGTTCTGCTCATGTAGTGCTCTGCGTATTATGCGATATGGGGCATGCAGACTAGCACCCTTGCAGCCTTTACACGCGTGCCAATAACACGCGTTCTGAGTGTGTGCAAAAACCGATAGTTCCTGTAAACGCTTGCCTGTGCAATACATATTTATTGGAACTCTTTGAAGAGGAATAGATTTTGAAACCAAAAATAATTAGTACGTTCATTTACCGTCGCGCAGTGTCTTTCTGAAGGTTTGACAGAAAACGAAGTACAACGGTATTGACCAGGAATTCCTGAAAAAGTTTCACAAATTTCAGTACAGGTTCTTTGGAGGGGCATCAGGCTACAAAGAGAGCAGTTATCGGTTTTTTTTTTTTTTTTTTTTTTTTTTTTTTTTTTTTTTTAGAATCAGTAGACCACGCTTATGTGGACTGAGATAGTGAATATCGTACCTCAAGGATATACAAGCACATGTTATATTGCAGAAACGTGGCTTGTATTTGTATTGAGCTTCTTTTGCCCTGGTGGAAACGAGGATGCCTGTCGAAACTTTGAAACCGAAAACGTTCGCCTTTCCCCTAGCTTTTCTTTTTAAACCGTGGTTGCCGTAACAGATGTCATAGGTCACTCATTATGAAAAAAAAAAAAAAACGACGAAATCACATTATGCCCCTTCATGTCATATTATATGATAACATATGTGCAACTCGTGTAATATAAATCACGCTAAAGACGCTATAAGCTTGTGTTGAGCTTGCTCTCAAGCTGTGCCGACCAAGCGTAAAAAGGAAGCAACCTTTGTTTACCCAGTGAATAGCCGCGATCGACGGCCATGTCGTTATGATTTCGAGGGCCAATTTCAATCCTAGACGGGGTGACCGCACTTCAATGAAGGGCACCTGCCTCCCACGTGCCTCTGCCCAGGTGCAGCTTTGCTTGTGAAAATCCATCAGTGTTTATTTCTCGCGGTTTAAGGCACTTAATTTGCTGTTGATGCGCCGGTAAATGGCGAAGTCGAAGCATACACGCGAGAGCAATTTCACTTTTCTAAGCTAGGCGGGAAGATTGTGCGCAACTACGCTTTCAGGGAGTGACGCGGGAGCGCTAACAACTCCCGTTTGCCGGCTCCCTTTGCGGATTCTCTTTCATGTACATATTTTCACTTAACCATCAATCTCTCTTTTTGCCGGCAATATCTCACACAAATACCCATTAGCAAACATCGTAAGACACCATATTATGGGAACTACCACACGGCATAGATATAACCAAGCCGTACGAACATGCCCGCTCGACTTAGAGGTGGCGTGTCTGACACGGTATCCAATGTTCCTAGTGCACGAGTTCCATTCCCATCTAGCTCATCTACTTCAAAGGAGGTGCCCGAATTGGCACCTTCCATGATCTTGGCTATGTCATGGGGTGTCGTGACGTCACATAAACCTCAGACCAATAAGTGCCCGACCATATTACCTCCCAACTATTACCTGCCCCGGCCGTGACTGATTTTTCGGCTACAACACCGACGCCGGATTTTCTGGAAAACGGAGACTTAGAAGATATCGCGTTAAAATGAATGTGTGTGGGTGATATGGGCTCGCGAGGTAGATGAAGTAAAGAGTGAGGGTTACCTATTATAGCATGACTGGTTCTGTACCAGGGTTTATGGCAGTGTTAATATAAGCACGGTCGCTATTAGGAAAGCTAGCCGGGAGTGGTAAAAGCCACATTGGGTCCAATGCACATGATCGTTTCTGCATGTTCTAGAATCGTTGCTGTAAAGAAAGGGAGAAGAATGAAACTATAAGCAGCCCTGCCCCGCGGCCAGAACAGCTATTCGGTGACTCCAGTTGAGAGGTTCTCATGCGTAAACAGCCAAGATGAAGCTTTTTGCCTTCAAAATCGTAGCATCGGGAATTCGGTTACTTTTCCAGATGAAAGCGTGAACATGCCTTTCATTATAACCATGCGGGAAACTCGCTGTCCTTCTAGTAGATTTGTACGATGCCCCAGATCCGCACGTAGTTAAAGGGATTTGCAGACTACAATGACTGTGATAATCGAATTTGAGCCGGGCAAGCTATATCGGAGCTTCTGTGACGTAAACTTCATCGGTTCAGTGACTCCAAATTGAAACGCCGTGCACTACATACAACTGCTCCAAAGAGGCGCAAATTTTTGTCACTTCGTGCAATTTTTCTAGTGCGATATGTAATGTTGCATTTACTTTTAATCCATTTCTGTCTGTTTCATTGAACGACAATGGCAAATACTGTTACAATGGGCGGTGAGAAGAAATACAGTATACACTCCCTTACGAAACACTCGGTTGTTCTCTTAGCACTAAAAATCGTACCAATAACTGTGACATTTTCCTGGCTAATGAACTCGACCGGTCTCGCATATGGCCTTCTGCCCTGCCCTCAACCCCCCCCCCCCCCCCCTTCCTTTTTATTGTACATAACAAAAATGCACTATTATTCGCTTCACCATTTAATTCCTCCAACACCCTCAACTTCGTCGAGACTTACGATATAGAAGTACTCGTGGGTGGTCTCTTTTTACACCGCCATTACACTGACGACATTTTCATGCTCGACTTATGACAACATATTCTACAGTTGCGGATCCATGTTTGCGAGGATTAAAGGAAGGTGTCATGGCCGAAAATTTTAATTCAGGTATCACGTTCTCATCAGGAGAGCGCTACTAATGATTTAGGGGGTGGAACTCATAAATAGTGCGTTATAAGGGGCAGATGCAGTCATAATAACCCGAGATGAAATGCTATTGCTTTTGTTGTAGTAAAAGGTGTCCCGTCCATCACCGCACATGCAATGTTAAACTTTACACATAGCACTGCGAAATATTCGTCTCCAGCCTAACAAAATGTCAAATGCCAAAAGGACAGTAACGTTGATAGCAATTCTCACGGCCGTAGGATTGACGTCTTAGCATGAGGCCTTGTTAACTCGCACGTAGAAACGCAGTTAGTGTGTCGCCACAACCAAGTTTAGACGCCATAGACAACTGGCTTCCGGAGTGGTCGACAGCAAACGAAAAGCCATCTTCCATTCCAAGAAGTCAGGCCTTGCTTGTTGATCATTTTTCAAAAAGAAACAAAAACAAATTTACTTGTTCCCATGATAAAAAATGGTTGTTGTGAATTTTGATTTGCCAAGATTGTAAGAGGTCGTGGAGAGAAAACATGTAGAATGTTTTACATTTTGGACTGCATCATATGACGCATGTATCATCAGGCCACAGTGAACGGACAGAACGGACCAGCCGCTGGTCACCGCTAGTAGGTAGCGATGGTGAAACATTAATTAGAAACTGAGAAAAGTTGCTGTAGAGAGGTGGGCCCTTAGTCAGGGTTTCAATGCTAAGCGCTCTACTTCGGGTCGTTCCACTAAGCGACGTTATAACAACCCAGTTGCATGATGAGCAGCGCATTTCCCACGTCTCTGTTGAGAGGGAGGGGATGGCTGCCAGGTTTGGGTAGTGTTGGTAGGCCCAAGATATTTGGTAAAGGGAGGGAAACTCCGAACAGTAGAGATATGTGCCATGCTACGTAGGGTATAAATGGGGTAGTAATGCGAAGTGTCTGTATATGTGGGAGTGAAGTTGGCGGCAGGTCGTGGCGTCCTCTCGCGTCAGACTCCTGCGTGGAGGTGCGGAACGGAACTTCTGTCCTCAATGATGGCTTGTCGATTTCTACGTACAGGCTTATGACCAGGTGACCACACAATTTAGTTTGGGGTAGTGCGGTGAGCCTGGTGAGTATCCTCAGAGCACGAGGAATACGTCTCATGTCGTGGTATATATAGTGGCGTAAGGTGGCTTGGGAGACAAATAGGACGATTCTAAATTCTTTAGTCGTGATTGCTAGCGTGACGGCGGCATCCTCAGCGTATGTCGGTTTGTCTAGCTGTCTGTTAGTGACGCGGTAGCCACCGCCTTGAGTTCGTGGGTTACACTACTCATGGCAGTCTCCTGGTGCTCCGGGTACATGGCAGCCTCCGCATCATCACTGCTGCCATACGTTCGCTGGAACGCACTCGCTCTGGAAGCGCGCAGACCGGGGTACAGGGCAGGGGGAACGTTTCCTGGGATAGATGCTATTGGATGCAGTGTTGGATAGATTGTGGCGCAGTGATTGTTCCATGGAGCATGCTTCTTAACGGCATGCGCAGGCTTCGCGGGAGAATGCGATCAGTTGGGGTTAGAGATAGACATTTGTACTGGTCTGTAAGTAGAGATGAAAACTTTGTCTTCTAACAGTCGCTTACGGCCGAAAGACTGCATGTCCTCCGCTATCCTCCTCATGTCTCCAACTCGGGCGTGATGAGCCACGAAAAGACGGTCGTAAACGTGTCTCGAAGTTTTGTGCTCGCTGAGATCGGTAAATGAACTGTTGTCATGTCGTTGTTATTCATCCTAAGTAAAGTACAGAAAACGTCCAGACTTTTAACCTGTGTTCACTTCGAATAAGTGGAATCGAATGCCGTACCATGCGTAGTGTTGCTTCACAACTGGCCGAGTGTTGCTGCTGCTGGTGACCTCCACCTCTTTCTTCTAGGATGGCAATACACGTTTTGAATCGCTCGTAAGCTGCGCCAAGCATGTGGTACGTTATGCGTGAGGGCTTCTCGCAGAAGTAAGCTGTGAAGCCGGCTTGAGATATAAACGCAGGGTGAAGGGAACGCCGAAAGCACCATTGCCCCAATAGGTAAAGTGGTACCTGACTCCGCTGGAAACGTCTCGCACATTAAGTCACCATTTACTGCACTGAGCGTCGGCCTTCCTCAGACAACCTTTAAGGCTATAGATAGCTAACCACCTAAACCTACTCTGTTTGCGTGTAGCCCACTCTAAGGGTCGAGTAAAATAATGTAACGAACATCCTCGCAATAAAGATTTTTCGCACCTTTTCAAGTGGATCATATTGATCATTTTGGGGGCCTCAACACATAAATGAATGAAGATTGTCTCATAGTTTTAATCATGGTGCCGAGGCTGTTTGACTTCCCTTATGGGAGGCTGCTCGGCTTAGATGTTGTCATAAAGCCGAAACGCGCTAGCCGCTGTAAATACCTCCGCAATATGGCTGAATGATAGATAAATAAATTAAATCGTCTCTCAGCGTTACCCGGCGTTGCGTAGCTGTACCCTCAAGATGCCTTTTGCCACAATTCACCAGATGACAGAAAAAGAAAAAAGTCTTTATTTCCACTCAGCTGACTGAATTTTGCTTGTTAAACGTACACCATATTACAGCAAAAAGAGGACGGATTGAACTGGAAAGTACAGAGGTCGCACACGCAAAACTCTGGGAAACTCTGCTACAGAAATGCTTTCCCAGCGATTACACGCAGTAACCCTTGTATTCCGCCAAGGCTAACTGGAATCATTCTCTTAGCGGTATAGAAAACAACCACTAACGAAAACGACACATAAGGGACACCCACTAGCGGGTGTCCCTGGTGCGTCGTCTTTGCTTATGTTTGTTTTTTAAACCGCTAAGAAAATGATTTCAGCCAGCCGTTAACAACTAGCCCAACTTGAAGTTTTAACAAAGTTTTCGCCAAGGCTGCCTTCTTCATTTTATCTTCCACTTGCTCTTCTTCCGAGCTTCATCTGTAAACATGGGCAACCCGTCCTCCAACTTAAAGTGTACATGTCCATACAGCGTGCGATTCTGAAGACGTGGGTGGCCTTTTTTATTGCCAAACAGATTAGCTCTGGAATGCATACAAAAAATGGGTGATTATGCGGCATGCAAATGTCAAAATAAAGTTCCTTCCAAGGAAGCTGGGCAGAATTATCGAAAAAAAAAATGCCCATAAAAAATTCTCGGCACAAAACAGAGAAGAAAGCATTTGAAACGCTGGCAGAAAGCTAGTGGGGCATTTCTGAAGGAGGTTAACAAAAAAATTAAAGCCTTGGCGCTATTGCTGCGGGCGAGAGCAGGTGCGCCTAGAGGGCAGTATATTCCCTCCTGGAAAACAGCCAAAAGCAGCGTCAACCTACGGTGCATGAACGACCAATGTAGGCCCAAAGTGCATCTCATCTTCAATTTACGACACAAGGGTAATGATAGCGGCCTTTCCTGCTGTGTTCCGGTCGGAAACCAAGCATTTCTTGCGTATACACATTTAGACTTTTCAGGCGCAGTGCCATTTTTTTTTTTTAAGATCATCTTTTTACCATCGAATCACCTATGCAACTCCTTGGAGCTATGAGCCAACTTTAGGTCCCGGGTGGCTTGCCAGACTTGAGAACACGGACGCCCTTCGCCGGCTTCCACTCCAAAAGGATATTGCTGCTCATCCAGGAATTGCTTAGTCACGGTATACGAAGGAGATTACAGCGGCTTGGACAATAAATATCTTCATAGCTGATCGATGGTTTGACATATTTTACTAAAGGCGTCAGAAAGAGACGGCAGACCGAGAAGAACACGTGACGTGTGGTTCTTGTGTTCTGTCTTCCGTTTCCTTTTGACGCATTTCCGTAACATTTTCGTCCCTTTCGCGCCGTCCTCAGAATCAACATCAGCTATGAACCAACTAGCCCAAATCAAAGTACTTCTACGGCCCATTCCTCGGGACAATGTTCCCTTTGAATATGATGATGGCCGTTTCTGAGCACACCATCATGCGCGCTGCCGGGATGGCTGGGCCAAAGGTCCCCAAATTGCTCATTTGCAGGTGTTTTCAGGCGCGGTGACGTATGCTGTAATCTCGTACATACACTTTCCGAGGGGAAGTTAGGTGATTGTAGCAACTTTCGCCGCTGTTGAAAGACTCGGGGTCTTCACGATAATGTAATTATTACGTGCCCTGATATGGATGCAGACTCATTCAGTCTTGTGGGATGCTAGGTGGGCCTCTTGGCTGATGGCGACGGAGATGTAATGAAGCTTTTGCTCGTAGAAATCGAGGTCATTGCGCTGTCTGATTACTATTGTTTGCATCTCAGTCGCTGGTAGCGGCGTTGTCCTGGTCTTCTTTTTTCTTTTGTACAGGATCCAATTCCCACGTTCGTGTTCTGAGGATGTTCCACCTTCGTCCATAGAGAGGTAATCTTGGTTTTTCTCACGGTAGATATGCGGTGGTGTGATTCCGGTGTTGTCGTCCATGGCCTGAGTTCGCAGCTGACGAGTCGGCGGAAGGCTCGTCGGATCGGCCGTCGGTCAGTGACAGCAGCTGCTGTCGACGCCTCGGAAGGTACGTTTGAGGGCGGCGGGTTGAAGTACATGCTCTCGGAGTCGTCTGAGGCACGTCCTTCTCGAGTGCTAGCTGGGCAGGTTCTCGTAGGCGTTGCGAAAATGCCGAGATGCGGGCAAAAGAGGTGGAGGTGATATCCCCCAGAATACATGGTTTATGCAACAACAGTACAAAATCGGAAACGCGACAAGGGGAAATAAGACAAAACAAGGTCTGCAAATAGGGCAGATAAACAATAAAATCATGCAGTTCATTACAGGCAGTAATACATGAAAATATTGTCACGGGGTAGTGACAAGACCATAGACACAACCGAGGAGACTTCCATTTCACTGGAATAAACTCTTTATTGGAATGACTTGCTCCCACAAAAGAACTAAGCACTCGGCGGTGACGATAACAGCAAGAGAGTGCTCGTCGGTCGTCGAAGAACAAATGCTCGTTGCAATCGTCAGCGCTCAGTTTAAAGTCTGCAAAGAAGCATTTAAATAAAGATGCAAAACATGGCCAGAACAACCTGGAACATTGTGGAATACATCTAGGCGCATCTTGAGCGATGAAGAAAATGACAACTAGCACGAAGAAACAGTAAAATATCGTTCCGTGAGCAGCAATCACAGCGGTAAGGCCGCATGTTGGCGGCTGTTAAAAAACAACAAATAAAGATTTGAATGGTTCGCGGGACTATACACTCGACACGGAAAGGAAAAGTCGAGAGGACAGAGCATGAACGGTTGGTTGTAAAATCGTGACACTCTACCACAAGTGGATAAGTTAGCCGCAGCTTGCACAGGACAACGAGGACAGGGTTAGTTGGCTAGTTAGAAGGATATGGAAGAAGCCTTTGCCCTGTAGTAGGCGTTGTCGGGATGATTATGATGGTGTCAGATGAATATTACTGCTGAAAAGTAGGCCATATATATTATTCTGTCCGCGGCTGCACTCGGAAGCTCGTTATGATATTGTCGCCAACCTTTGTACTGTTTGTTTGCGTCAGCTCAAAGACGTTGGTACGAGACTATCACTTCCTCTGTGACGCGATCGAGATGGACCTAGAGTTATCTAGAATGATCTCAGCCACGATAAAGTTCATCCACATTGTTCCAGATTGTTGTAGTTGCGTTTGGCGCCTTATCTTGGAATTTCCGAGCCAGCTTTGAAATGAGCGCAGGTGAGAGCGGCAAGAATTCTGTAGTTTGACGATTGCCCTCCACGTTTGCTGCTGTCGCCATGACCAAGACGTACAGTTCTTTGCAGACGGAAGTCAGCGCAGTGAATAGTTTTTCTTCTTTGCAATCCTTTCGGTGCCTTTCTCAATATCAGATTGCCGTCAACACTATGTGGTAATATGGTACATTGCCACAGTGCTCCAAAAAGAGCCTTAAAATGTAACTATAAATGATCAAACATTCTAGGTATGGACACGAGGTCAAGAATAATGCGACAGCGTCTGATAATCACGGCCTTAAGAATCAGGCTCCATGGATGCCAGTTATACTATCCAAAGTCATGAACACCATAGGTGCCTGTGTGCTGAATTTTTGATTCCATTTTGTTGAAGGCTCATTAGCCTCAATGTCAAGGTATGTAAATACATAAATGCGCGCTGTAAAATGATCCATGTTTTATACCGTGGCGCCAAAAAACAGCGTGGCGCCTTTTTAATAGTTCAAATGACCCACTCCAGTTTTGCATAGGCAAAACTAGAGTGTGAGTCTGGGAAAACTTCAGTGTTTTGGCCGAACGGAGCAAAGGCAGCTGGCGTTGCTTCGGGAAACCACAGGCAAGTACGGAATGCCTGTGAAGAGCCCTAAACCTGTCGCGGGAAACATGGGGCTCGATATATCGCATATCGCGGTCGTCATACCCCTCTCTGCACTCTCACTCGTTGACATTCCTGCACCTGAAAGCACCTCGGTCCTGGCGGCTCATTTACAAAGCGTGTCAGGTACAACCGGCGATTCCGGAACCACGACGCTGCAGTCTGAAATCAATATGTTTCAATGCCACAAAAAGAACCTCCAGCATTCTGCACTAAAGTCGGCAGGAAGTCAACAAAAAGCTATGAACGCTGTGTTCCTGAACTAAAGCTCGACGGCTGGAAGCCGTTATGTTTTATTCATCCCTCCCCCCACACATCTAGAGTTTTCTCATGAAACTTTTTGGTTGCGGCTGCTTCCCCTTTTACAAGTTCGCAAGCGTGCAGTCCTCGTCATATCATCCTTCAGGTCACCTCCCAGGGCAGTTGAGAGTGCACTTACCCTCTACGATAATTTAGAATTGTTGCTCATCGTACGAATAGAACTATTGCGCTAAAGAACACAAGGAAAACAGAAAATGAAAGGTAGGACGCGCGCAAACTCACAACGGCGAGTCTGGGAGCAGTTGTGAGTCTGCGAGTGTCCTGTCTTTCATCTTAGCCCATGTGCTTTTAGCGCAGTTGCCCTATTCGTACGACGATCATCAACTAACTAGCCCAGCTCATCGCTCTGTTCTAATTGTTGCAACTTACATCTCTTGCAAGTGCGTCCTCTGACAAGCTAACGCTTGGGTGGAGGCTATTCGACCTGGCTCGACATTTCTCAATGCATTCTCGTGCTTGCACGAACCTAAGCAAGGCATATACTGCGCATGCCCTGCATGTTGGGGTGTCCTTTTCACTGGCTTGTTGTAAATTTGTAAAAATATCATAATCTAATAAGAGACGCGTTCTAGCGAGTCAGACTACTGCGTACATTTTCAACACAATGCGGGCTTCTAGCTTGCTCCGGAGCTGACGTTCACGGTGGCCAACTGAAAGCGTCACCTCTTTGTACTCGCTCTGACAAGTTTTATGTCGACTATAGCGTAATGACGTTCATTCCTCAAGGAATTTTTCGAAGTGTTCTGGAATAGCCTTCAGAGAAGTCATCGTGTTCTCCTTAATGTATTTACTCGATGTTATACACTTAACATATCCCCGTACTTAATAAATCAGGAACTGAAAAGATGTGGCACCGGAAGATACGCGGTGATGGACTGCAGTCAACTTTATTTTGAAGCAAGCGCTCTACTCAGTGAAAACGTTGAGAACCAGCAGACTACATCCGTTTGACCTTCAGTTCAGCCTAAATGTCAAACATTCGAGTCAAGCCATAGCAACACAAGCGTTATGTCCATGGGTAGCTTATGTAGAGTATAATGCAACGCAAGTATTGCATCGTTGTGCAGCTTATGTCAAGTATGATAACTCCACAAGTGTTATATGGTCGGATAGCTTATGGTGAGTATAAGTGACACTTACTAACTACGCATCTTAATTAATCACAGTTAATTAGCTCATTTTGATTAAAATTTGAACTTTACGCTAGAGCATCAAGTCATATATCGTTGGATGGCTTACATCGAGTACGATTGCACTGCACTGATTGCAGTGTTTATCAGTTACCTTTAATTAGTTAATTGTAAATAAAAATTGAACTTTATGTCGTAACTTCATATATCGTTGAATATGAGGTGTAGAATTCAAAAACAATCGCTAAACCATGCAGAGTCATGCAAAACCGAGCTAGTGCTTGTCTAACTCGGTTTCACCATGGCTAAACCGCTGCCGTATTCTTTGCTTGGCTTAAATTTCTTGCACTTGCAGTGCTATTCGTCCGAATGCATATTCGTGGTGGGAGAGTTGTTTTCGCCAAATTTTTGTGCGGGGTCTCCTCAACACTTTGGAGCATACGGCGTGTTTTAATTCTTCAACGTTCATTAGTGAGTTCGTAATGCCCATTTAAATTAATATTAAAAAACGTATGTCATATCACGTTAGATGTTTCGACAAGCAGAAGCTTTTGGGACGCGGAAAACCGGCAGCCTTCCGTTTTTCTCTCTGACGCATCGTTTCTGGGTTGTATACACATGACTCGTCAACTGAATTTTTACACGACTTGCTGTGCTGCCTCATCTGTCCATCTGCTTTTCACTTATTTCCCTCCGTTATTATCAAGTATTCTTTTTCTTTTTCAGTGATAGTTGTACAACCCATGTACTCGTGGGAACACCAGTCCCCCGTCTCAACTCCTCACAGCGGTCGCAGCAAAACGAAGGGGACTACACGTATAGCCTATACATTATTGGGCACGCGCGTCTACCTCTGCTGACATCGAGACGCGAAGAGCAAAACAAGAAAGGGCGGCGAGAGGTATAGAAAGAAGTACCCGCGGGTTCAAGGTTACATTATGGATACCTAGAACGCGCAGCAAATGGCGAAGTTAATGGGACGAGGCCATATGCTTTCAAGGAACAACCGGATATGCAACCAGAAGCCTCCCTCCCTCCTCTACGCATTTACGTAACATGTGCGCAAATAAGGCATGTGCGAATATCAGGCACGAACTTGGCGTTATGTTCTCAAGATACCCACAGCTCGAAATGCGCGTGAATAGTCTTATTAGAGAACTCAGAGCGTTGCAAACATGAGCCAACAGCCAACAACAGATCGCAGCCATCGTATCGAGGCAAGGTTGTTGGGCTGCTTAAGGGACAACCTACCCAGCGTGCCTGGAAGTATACCTAGCCGCTGATGGATACTACTTGGCTTCACGAACAGTCTTCTTTTCAGCCCCGATCAACAAATCTCCCAGGGGTCATCTACCGACTACCTTACATTAATTTATATGACGTTATGACTTTGAATTGCGATTTTATTTTAATGCGCGTGTTAAAAATATTCGAAAAATAAGAACTGAATTGCGTCACCGAATAAACTGTACAGGTAAAAACTAGGAAGACCGGAGGCTTCATACTTAAAAATGAAAGTTTTTTACCGCTTTTATATACAACGACGACACGACATCGTAACTATTTAGGCACGGTGTCGTTTTCACGCTTGCGCTGTATTTCACGCACACATTTGTCTTGTCCGTTCAATTTTATCCTTTGTGAATGCGGCTCCCGTGATGACGAACGAGTCAACGCTTGAGGAATTCGGAGGAACAGAGAAACGATTTTAATCCCTACAAATAGGCCCGCGATGCCTTCTTATGATCCTTGCCGTTATAATGCTGTTAAAGGAGATAAAGAGAACGAACAATGAAGCGTTATAGCTTTATATTCACGACTCTCAGCTTACCGACCATACACTTCACCGTAAGTGCTGCCGACTAATGTCTTTTCCATAAAATTTATGATCATAAGCGCCTCTCTTAAAATAGCCTCCTTTGCTTGCCCCTCGTTTGATTTGTATAACGTTTCCTTCATTTCGACAAATATCACTGACTGGAACCACCATCCTCCCACTGCCATTGTCATTCAGCTTCAAGACTGTTATCTTCCGGTCTTTGTTAGGCCTTGATTCTGATAGTCTATGCAACATTCGATTTTTTTTTTCTTCTGCCCAAATTTTTAGTGCCCTCAGGATTAAAAAGTATGTGAAATAAATTAAGAACTAAGGCAAGAGTGACCTACTCTGATGAACAAAATCCACGACACAAGGGCCCACGCGTGAACGTGCGCGAGCGCGTTTTGAAACTGGCGCACCGGACATGTGGTCTTGACAGCGAACACTCGCATGAATCGTGCGTGTGCTGACCGCCCACCGATTCCGCACAAAGGGGACAATACGAGCGCAAGTCCGATTAAAATAAATCAAAGAGAACAAAGAGAAAGCAAAAGTAGAGGGATTACCAAGGACTTCGCCCTGCTTGCTATTTTAGAGAGGGACAAAATGTTGAGCGAAATAACTATTTGTATACGCATACTACGCGCCTAACCACAAACAAAAAGACTAGAAAGGCACACAGAAGAACCGCGTATACCTAAAAGTCATCGGACGTTTAAAGCCGTGGAGTTTAATACACCACAGGCGCTTACTAGTGGCGGTTTGGTTACGAGGAGGCACTGAAGGCGTGATCGAACTTCGCGCTATTACAGCTGACGCGAATAACTTGAACGGTTAACGCATGGTTCATCGTTTGAGCGCGCAGGTTATTATCTCTGCGAGTGGCGCCGGACTATGTTCACTGAGAGGAGGGAAGGAACGCGGATTAATAGTTAACCATTCCACCAACTGCCTTTCTGCCTGCTTAAATTACTCCGATCTACACCTAGCATCTCCTGCTTTGGGTTTCAAAGGTCACAAGGAAAAAAAAAGTGAATATCCGTCTAAGGGTATTAATATCGCACACAAAGAACGCATTCTTGGAGAACAATATCCTACCTGCACCAAACCTACGCCTACTTGAACCGATCAAAAGGGAAGGTGAAAACATTCGAGCTTACTCAACCTCGCTGAGACTGTTAAGAGTGTTTTCGAAAAGCTTCCTCTGCCCAGTAAAATCGATTAGCAGAGACAATAGAGCAGATGCACATCCACTAATAAAATAAAATGCCCGAAAAGATCCGCAGCGAAGTGGCCCGGCCGGGTTGCCATTTTCTCACACAAAGCGCCCGCAGGAAGTTTCTGCTGCTGCGAGCCGAAGTCGTCTTCTGGGCGCAGTCGGTTGATTCGCTTTCTAGCATAACCCGAGTGCCTACGGGGGCGGAGACGAGGCGGCGAAAAACGGGGTGAACGCGAACCGCCCGCCTGCGCCGCTGCACTCATTAGTAGGTCGTTCGAAGCAGAATCTGTTGTTCATCCCGAGTTTCTTTCCCCATTTTTTTTTCTCTCTCGTTTCCTCTACCTCCCGGAGTAAACATGCAGCTGGAACAAAGCGACGTGGGTGCACCACTAGCGGATGGGCGCGAAAACGCCATGTTCGTAGCAGTCGCCAGTGGATAATTTACGCCGAGCAGCACAAAAGACGATGCTCATTGTGTCGCTGCAGTCGCTTTCTTGCGGCCGCACAGGGCTGCATTAGCGGTAATCAATTGCTCATCGCTGGTTTATAAAAGGAGGCACCGGTACTCTCTCGCAAGTATCGGGCAGTTTCTTTTTTTTTTTTTTTTTCACCTTTCTTATTTGAATGCTCGAATGGCCAGCAGAACGGTCGTCTCATGGACGCTTTCTGAACAGGTATGCCACCAGGGGAAAAGAAACGTAGGAAGAAAATAGAAGGAGAAAGAAGGAAAGATGATGCCTTTTACAGCCTCACTCCAAATGAATGGGGAATGCTACTGCATTTCAAGGATTTTACGAGGCAGCTCCTTCAGACTTTGATTCTGCTCAACACAGAAAACGTGACGTCAAGCTTCATGTTTCATGTTTCGCACTTCAAGGCTGTTTTTCTGATACTTCATATTTTAAAACGTCCGTAGACATAGAGGCCGGCGTATGGTAAGGGGACCCCACCTGTAACTATTGACATTTGAAATCTCGTGGACGGCTGTGCTATGTGATCTAACGCGCAAGCCAGCGCTTTTCCTTTTTTAGGTTAGTTTAGTTTATGAGTTTTAACGTCCCAAAGCGACTCAGGCTATGAAAGACGCCGTAGTGGAGGGCTCCGAAAATTTCGACCACCAGGGGTGCATCGCACAGAACGCGGGCGCCTTTCTGTTCGCCTCCACCGAAAAGCCGCTGCGGTCGGGATTCGAACCCGCATCCCTGGGCACAGCAGTCGAGCGCCCTAACCACTGCGCCACCCCTACGCGGCTGTCTTTTTTTGTTTTTGTTTAAATTACGTGAATGTTTGTATTGCCCTCATTTCAAACTTTTTGGTTTACCTCGTCTTACCAAACACAGGCCACATGAGTAATTACTGCTTATTTCTATGGCGCTTCACGCAGAAGCCACGGCATTCACCGAATACCTCTATTATTAAAAAAAAAAAAAATCCGTTCACCACATCTGACCAAAGAGTGATATTCATACACATAGTACAAAGACACTCTCCGGGTAACAGAATGCGTTGTGGCACAAAAGCACTGCAGCTGCGGCTTCTTGCGATGTTTGACATTGAGACTGAAATGAACACGTTCTCAGTCACGCACGCCGGCGTAACTTTCAGATGAGAAAGAAATAAACAAACCAGACGTCGATGTCGTTGATTCCCGACTTATTTCTCTAGATTAATACGAAATCAACTTTTCTCGTCATGCCAGCCGACACCTTCCACGTGAAGTAGTATAACCCAACTTTTCAAACTCTACCGCGACATCGAGTGCTGCTGATGCCAAATGGAGCGGCTGTCGGTACACGCAAGTTGGTGCTCCTCTCCTTCACTGGTGGTATACGACCTCGCTCGCTCGTTTCAGGACTACAACCCACATCTTGCCCGCTTTTTTCTTCTACTGAAAGCGGTGCACTTTGTAAGGTAGAAAAGTTTTCACATAAAGACGTAGGTAGTAACCTTATTTTGTCATACTTTCATCCCATGACAGAGTGAGAGAAAATAAAGAAAGAATGGTGGGCTCAAGAAGAGGCCACTGGCTTGTCTGGGGGCCTCTCTCATTTTTTTTTTTTTCGAGGCCAACGTGCGCGCGTGCCCTGCAAAGAAGCACGCAGGGAAAGTTCTGCAGTTGCCTTGAGAAAGTAGAAATTTCGACGGTGCACAGTGGGCGAAGTACATCGGGCGCATTGGTTGAATGCCGATTCCTTCATTGTTCTCTTCTAAATAAGTTACCCGGGTCGTGTACTTCCGCCAGTTTATCAAAAGAAAATAATTCAGAAACGCTTTTAGTCATCTCTTACGATGAACAAAAGGTTCTGTAATGCGGCTGGTCGCCCCCGCAGACCTTTACGGCGCAAGCATGGGCGATCTTTGGAGTCGCGACTGGTTCGGAGCAGAACCGGTGCGTGTAAGCGGCCTCGGCAATCTCTAATCGCGCGAGCGAAAAGACTTTTGATGATGTCTTTCCAAAACGGCACATTATCTCAAAGAGGTTCTAACTTCAGCGAATGCCTTACTCACGTTAGCACTTACCAGTGCAGATATCCTGTGGGTTTTAGGACAGCCTGAGTCAATCGCTTTTTTCACGACTGAATCTAAGTGCCCGCACGAAAGAAGGGAAAAAACATGAACTACGTTATTTTACCTTTTTAGGAATGACTCTGCGCATGTCTTATGAACTCAACTCACTTGGTATGGAATAAAGAACGCAAGTTGAGCCCCATCTGCACGGCGGTGCACAGTATAGACAACAACGGGACAGTGTAGCGCCTATCCCGGATTCGCACAATGCCACGATGCCACCGCGGAGTCTTTTCTTCCACAAATAATAGAAACTAAAAAAAAAAAAAAGTTAAAGTGGTAGAAATAGAAGATAAAAATATCGAGCCACTTGAAATGATGCGATGAAATGAATTGTACCTGAAGCTTTATTTTAGGATTTTAAGGCAACTTCGGTGTCCCCTCAAGTGCACTACTTTGTCAACACGCCCAAAACCTAATATGACGTGCCCAGTCACCATGTGGGTCTGCGGCGTGTATCACAAGCGTTTAAAACAGAAAACATTTTCCTACACTATTTTTTGCCGCTAAATAACCAGGATCGATTTTACGACCTCAAACTGAGTCAGCATATACAGGGAAAGTTCTTCAGAGAAAATACCATGACCCTAGACCGCTATTGTTTGTAGATTTCGGTGAGAGAGAAAAAAAAAAACAATATTATGAAATTTCGGTGCAGTCCCACTTCATGCATCCCAATGACGCTAAGCGTTCTGAATATTGGGACAAAGTGATAACATCCGAAACAAGCAGCACCGCAATCACCATGCCAGTCGCATACAGGACACTCCTATTCTGCTGATTTTATCTTTGTTCGCTTTGCAATATGTCTTTTTTTTTTTTCCTTGACCGGACTGTCCTGTTTGTATAGCGATTATCAACAATTTCAAGTGTAAAATAAAAGCCGCTTTTAGTATACGTGCTTGCGTAATGCTGTGACACGACCGACTTAACATTTCCTGTTACAACAGCAAGCAACCTCTCTCCCAGGGGTTGGGCTGCCACGAAACTTAGGGGCTTATACCAATGTTCAGCGGTGTACTGATGACATCACAGCTCACCAGAAAGAAGCAGTAAATAAGAAGTGTGTTTTATGATGGCACATTCGCACTGTAGAATGTAAATTTTAGGGACGCTTTCTTGAAGGGACTTGATTATAGGAAAGGAATTTCGTGCCACCTCCAGAGGGTAGGTACGTGTCAGTATTTATGATTCGTTATCCCTTTCTATGTCGATAATCTCTCACTTTTTGGAATGCACCGCACGAGGCACTTAGAAATTTCTGGCACTATTTTTACGTATTTACAGTTCTATAGCACAGGAGAAAGTACTAAAGTTGTCACCTCAGCATGCATACCGCCGCGGGGCTCAGGGGTTAGAGCGATCGATTCTTGAACCGGGTTACCCGGTTTCGATCCCGGCCGTGATGCCCACGTTCTGTGCGGCGAGTACCATCCGATGTCAGTGCACGTTAAAGAACTACAAGTAGTCAAAATTTTTGGAGGCTTCCTCTTCGGCGTCTTTCATAGCCTGAGAGGTTTTGGAACGTTAGACCCCAATAATCAAACTATTTATTTATTTATTTATTTATTTATTTATTTATTTATTTATTTATTTATTTATTTATTTATTTATTTATTTATTTATTTATTTATACTGCCATCCCTCAGGAGCAATTTCAGGAGTGGGGATATCGTCATGCGGCAGCGACAATGCATTGCGAAGAGACTTGCGTGCTACTGAAAGAACTCTTTATTGCGCTGACCTGTACCCTCAAATAACTAGCAACACGGAGGCGGCGATAGCAGCAAAAGCGCTCGCTGGTCGTCGAACAACGAATGTCCGTTGCAATAGTCAGCGCTGAATTTCAAGGCAGCAAAGAAACATCCAGATAAACTGCCAAAGATGACTAGAACAACCTGGAACAAAGTGGAAGCAGACTGGACACTGCGATCACCATTCCAAAACCAGGAATGCCACCAACGGACTTTGGAAACTTCCAGCTAAATTCCCCCTAGCATCAACAGTGTGCAGACTGACAGAGAAAAGTTAGCCACATGACTGCCTTGGTGGCTGGAGCACAAATTGGCTGCCGTCTATCTATAGATGCTGAAGATGGGTTGACTGTTTTGGTGTCACAAGTTCTGTCATCCCGCAGCCACAATATACGTACAGTCTTCGCCATGGATGTCGAAAAGGTTTAGGATAACATAAGCCATGCTGCCGCAGTCGACACCTCTGAGATTCTGCATTTTCCTTTTAGAGTACGGAATTTCAGCAAATCCTTCCTGGAGATAGAAGATTTGGTATAGGCAACCTGCAATGGAGTTTGCTGAGACATGTGGCGCCACCTGGCGGCCGACGGGAGCTAATACTGAGGCGGCGCAGAAGCTGACGCCGTATATGTTGCGGCCTCTGTGTTCCTTTTGCGTTCGCGTTTTGTTATCCCAGTGAGTGTGATTTACTCATTTAGTGACTTCAGTGGTCACGTGCGATGCTTCGACTACTACGGATGTCAACAAGAATAAAAATAAGCGCAAGGGCGGCGAGAAAGACTGCCACAATCACGAAGGAAACCTAAGCGTACCGCTTGCTGGGAGAACCTGGGGAGAATGATGAGAGAAGGAGATATTGGCTGCGAGAAAGTAATGTAACTGAAATTCGTTTTGTTATGGGGCCATTGGCGTACAGACGCCAAGAAGCTCAAATAAGACGATTGCACGTGAGCGGAGGAAACGGTACAAACTACTGACTCGGGGAGTCGCACGCTAGTTGGGGCACACTACTCAGTACGCGCTATAAAATTTGCCGTGTACTGGTATATGCTGTGCAAGATCGAGTGGCATACGCCCAGAAAAGCCTCGGCGGCCGCTTTTCGATGGAGGCCAAAAGCAAGGCGTCCGTGTGCTGTGCGATGTCAGTGCAGGTTAAAGAACCCCAGGTGGTCGAAATTTCCGGTGTCCTCCATTACGGCGTCTCTCATAGCCTGAGTCGCTTTGGGAATTTAAACCCCACAAACGAACCAACCAACCAACAAAGCCTTGCAGCCTCAGCATCGTATTCCAGCCGCATTTCAACAGAGGCGAAATAAAAAAAAAAAATGTTCGTGGATCTGTGAACCGGATTTCTAATGCGGTGTCTATTCGGAACCACAAAGCCAAAATATCTTCAAAACTTCCAATTACAGATTTCAATAAGCATATTTATCTGTAAATTAGTTCTCAAGGTGCTGAAAAAGTCGAAGTGGCGGAGTGTAGAGGCCCGTGATACTGTTTACGCTGATAATGGAACTTCGTTCTATCGTTCCGCGCCAAATATTTCTTTCACCGACTGCTCAAGCTACTCAAGAGTCTCTTGTCCCAGACGAGAGACTATTTCATCATTAGCAGCAACAGTAAAAAATTCTAACTCTTAACGACCTCCTTTACGAAAGCTTTGCCGTTGAGTGCCAGCATTACCCGCCGGCTTTCCCCAAGATTGAGGTACGGAGGTATAAAATGCATGCCAGTTGTTGTTGTTAAGAGATTTATTTTTCCAACGGTGTAGGAGGCCCCCTACTCCCCGCCCCCAGCACGCACAGTTTTCGTTGATGACGCACGCTACAACCGCACAGTGCTTGCAATCGCCACGACATCCGTAGCGGGTACCGCACCATGCCTCTTGTAACTTTCGCGGCACTGTCGAGAGGTGCACCACGAACAAAAGTGTTCGTCATGGTATTAAACTGTAAAGCAAAACCGCGAGGAAATTATTATGCTGCTGTAATCAAACAGCAAGAACAAAAAAAAAGAAGAAACGGCGATCAATCTCTTCTCAGGTTCTCTCTGCACTTTCAATGTTTGGGCATGATGTGTGAACGCAATAGGTAAATGAAAAGCTACGTTTACAACATTTTTCATTCATTTAATTATTTCTTAATTCATCATCACATATCCGACTAATGCCCTGAGAGAATAAATTTCGTAAAAAAAAATTCCGTCTACTCACGCGAAATTCAAAGCTGTGCGCGCGTGTTCCATCGCGAGCGGCGCGCACTTCGCGGTGACGTCGGCACCATTCACGTTTTAAACATGAGCATCCTCGAAGAGGCGGTGTCCTTTCGTCAGTATTGGTTTTCGGAAGTAGCTCTGAAGACATTCGTTTGCCTTAAAACCGCAAAAAATGAGAGCCGAGATGCTTCCAGCCGTGCAACGCGAACACAACCCGACCGCGCCGGCCTACTCAGATTACTCGGCGCCGCCGTTGGCGGCGCTGAACGCTGCGCTCCACTAGCGCCGCCTGGCCACTGCAGGTTGCCTATACGGCTCAGTGGTGACGGTATCCTTTCATTTGTTCCAGTTTGCTGTGTATCCCAGGGTTTCGATCCTATTACCTATGTTATTCAGCATTGCCTTCATTCCACTTGCCGTTTACGCAATGGCCCTGACTTTAAGTTCGTACTGTATGCTGATGATATCACGATGTGGAGCACCGTGATATGATCATGACCTTCTGACTCACGCGGCGGCCCTACACTCAGCTTTAGATGTTACGGCAAATTATGCTACATCTGTCGGCCTAGACTTTCTGTGCACAAAACTACGTTCGCGTCTGTCGCCAACCTCTGGGGACGCCGTAAACTCTCTGTGACGCCAATCCGTCTCCAACTATTTAGGACCCCACTTTAAGAAAGTTCAACCCTGAAAATTCTGGGTTTATCCATTCATCAGTCGGGAAAAGGGAGTCTGGTTTTTTCAGGCTAATAAGCAGACGATATATACATTAAGCCTAATCAAAAGTATTGCTTACAAAACCAATGGCGCTAGCTTCCATGTCGCACGACGTTTAGTGAGAGCAGTTCTACATCCGCGCCTCGCTTATCAAGCACAGTTCCAGCAATTAACCAGGGCTCAGCGGGATCGCCTGGAAGCCTTCAGTCGAGAGGCTATGAGAACTATCACTTGCCTTCCCCGCATCACACCGATAGAGGCACTTCAAGAGAAAGTTCAGCTCAACATCGATGAGCTGGTGCAGCAGCGGCGTGAATCTCGAAGCGTTAAGGCCAGCTTGTTTCACTCAACAGGAGCAGTACGGGCATATGCTTCATTACACACCATATTGTCGCCGCGACCATGGAATTTTGTCCTGCTGAGCTACAACAAACCGACTGACCTTCGCCGACGAATCTAACCTCGTGCGGCATCGTCCCCTCGTGAGGGAAACCTGGAGCAAGACACAAAACACCTACCTGCACCATGGCTCGATCATTCCATATGTAGATGACAGCATGCAGAACTGCGAAACAACAACTGCACTTTACTGTCTCTGGAAGCCCGCACCATAACCTCCAGGGTTCAATTCGCGGAACCTCCTTCTTTCTGTGCTGAGCTGGTGCTATCCAAGAAGCGTTTCGTTCTGATAGTCGCCATTTCCTTGCTTCCTACGGCTCACACTGTTATCCGCACTGACGCCCTCCAAGTAACACGATTACTTTGACGCGTCATTCGCAGGCCAGAAATACCTGTATGCTAGAACATGCATCGTCTGGTGGCTCTCATCGCGCAACCTATTCGAATTAAGTGGATCCCACGTGACCTGCTAAATTCACGAGCTATACAGATTCTGCAACCTGCCTGGAGACCCAACTCTCTTTAAAGTCTCGGTTCCTAATCAATAATGATGATGCCCTCCTTCTCACAAGAAATGAATACATCCGGCGCAGCGCATTTGTGCTCTCGTCCCTCCTTGTGCGGTACTCTCCCTCGCGGTCTTACCCGTTTCGAGGAAGTTGCGCTCACTATACAGCCGTCACGTCACTCGGACGTGGCCTCAATTTCGGCACTTATATCCCCGCCCTGTCTCTTCTGTTTGCCACTCTCAAAACACTGAGGCAGATATTCACCACTTGTGGGTTTGCCCGGCACTGAAGCCGACAAGAATTCTGCATCTGCAGCAGCAGCTGGTCTCCCACCGAACAGCCCATTCTCATATATTACCTGGACGCACCGGCCCCATCGCCGCTCCCTCCTCGACTGCATAGATTGGCTAACCTTTTCTCATTTGTTTACCGCCCCCCTTCCTTTTTCTTAACTCCTTCATGCACTGAGGCAACGAAGAACGTTATTTAAAAATGCAAGCTGACGCGAGTGAATGCAATCAATTGAGAAAAACCTCGACGCATATTGCGCCACAAAACTCATGATAAATCCGCACCCGGTGGCTTTGTGCGTGCACAAACAGAACAAAATTCTCGCGGCATTGCCTAAATCATTCTCAGCGTTACAAGCAAAGTGGTAAGACCGCGTGTCTGCCGTTGTTGGCAGCAACAGATGAAGATTACAGTAGTTCGCGGCAATATGAAATACATTTAAAACGCACGCATACATACGTTAATTTATTTTGCATATATGCATAAAAAAGTGTGCGCAAAATATAAAATGCACAATGTACAGGTATCAAAGCTTGAGATGGCGTCCAAAAATTGATAAAACGGAAGTGAACGAGGATCACTGGGCAAAGAGTTCCACCTTTCGATAACTGATCGGAAAATACATTTCTATGCGTCAGTAGTCGTACGTAAATTGGAGTAATGTATATAGTCTGTAGCGACGCCTTGGTTAGAATAGTGTAGAAAAAATGAGAAGTGTTCAACGCTGCCGAATCGAATGTGAAGCGAAATCATTAGCTGCGGGTGACCGCTTCTTCTTCTTCTTCTTCTTCTTCTTCTTCTTCTTCTTCTTCTTCTTCTTCTTCTTCTTCTTCTTCTTCTTCTTCTTCTTCTTCTTCTTCTTCTTCTTCTTCTTCTTCTTCTCTTCTTCTTCTTCTTCTTCTTCTTCTTCTTCTTCTTCTTCTTCTTCTTCTTCTTCTTCTTCTTCTTCTTCTTCTTCTTCTTCTTCTTCTTCTTCTTCTTCTTCTTCTTCTTCTTCTTCTTCTTCTTCTTCTTCTTCTTCTTCTTCTTCTTCTTCTTCTTCTTCTTCTTCTTCTTCTTCTTCTTCTTCTTCTTCTTCTTCTTCTTCTTCTTCTTCTTCTTCTTCTTCTTCTTCTTCTTCTTCTTCTTCTTCTTCTTCTTCTTCTTCTTCTTCTTCTTCTTCTTCTTCTTCTTCTTCTTCTTCTTCTTCTTCTTCTTCTTCTTCTTCTTCTTCTTCCACAGTGCCACGGTGCCACGCCGACGGCTTGAGTTGAGTTGTATGCTACAAGTGGGATTAACCTTGCTTATTCTGCCGGCAATTGCTCGACAATAGCGTCACTATGTGTTAAAAAAAAGTCCTAACATCTGTAAAGTGCGCTCCACTATGCGCACAGTCACTTATAACAGTACATATTCCACTCTAGCAGTCACCATCTATGCACACATTCACTCACAGAATAACATAGTCCACTCCAGAAGTCACCATCCATGCACACATTCACTCACAACGTAACATAGTCCACTCCGGAAGTCACCATCTACGCACACATTCGCTCACAGCAGAGCTTAGTCCATTACAGGTGTCACCATCTAGAGTCAAGATCAGTGTTCTGCAGAAATTGTAAAAGAAGGCGCGAAGCCTCCCTTCTACATGCCTGGTTTCCACTCGGGTAGACAATGTCTTGAAGTGCACTATGACGGGCTCCTATCTCCTTGAAGGAAGCGAGCATCCCACATCTTTCTGCGTTGTACTTTGGACAGCACATAATATAATGTTTATATCCCCGCACACACCGCATAGAGAACTCGACTATGCATCCAGGCAGCAGTACGAGCAGAGCCCGTGCGAATTAGATGTAGTAGAGTGGCCTTGTGTCTTCTCAGTTCCTTGGTCACACTTGGCCTGTGGGGCGCACTCCACAGGCCATATTTATCTTGAGGGACTTTTTTTTAGGAAGTACCTGAAAGTGCAGTATGAGCGCGACCGTGCCACCTCGTTGCCTCTGACACTTATGTATGAAGACATCCATTGAAAATGTAAAGTAAAGCCTCTGCTGTGCAGATTCTGCACCAAGCGTACAGAGCTTATAGACAAGCCATCAGACTGGAAACCGCGCTCTAACCTTTGAAGGGCAGATTTTGAATCTGTTAGGATGACATGTTGAGCCGAACACGACGCTAGCTTCCGTAAAGCGTGCAGACCACGTATAGTCCATAGAAGGAGTGTAAAAAGCCGCTAAGCTTGATTTTCTGACCTTGTCTACGGAACCATCGATGAAAATGTGCAGATGGCGGGCATGCTCTCTTTCCTAATGCTCAAGTACGAGCGAACGTGTTGCCGCTAAAGGAGAACTGCGCTTTGCGCTCATAGGAGGAATCGTGACCTTACAGTCGAGGGTCGGAAATGACCAGGGTGGTTTCAACCGTTTCCTTTGCCTTCGAACATTAATGCCTAGAGAAGAAAACTTATCGCAGTGTAGCTCTCGCTACAATAATGACATAGGTACTCAGTTACGCGAAGCGTGGCGAGTTAACGTGCCACGTGGCCCTGTTGGTTGCAGTTCCAACAAAGCCGGTCATTCACCTGCCGCGTGGTCGGGGCATCCATCGTTCCGCGACGCCATTGGGGATTGGGGACGCCTTTACCCTCTCTCAGCCCTCTCTCAGAGCCTACGCGGCCGTAGCTTGCTGCACGGCTTGTCAGCCCAGCGTGATGCCGCTGCTCAATCGCGTAGGGGCATGTAGGGGTCAAGCGCACGATGAATAGCTGGGCATTCCGGCGACCTTTCTTGCCCTATACTATTATTACGTCTGCGCCTCTAGCGCGCGGCGCGGAGCCGTGGCTTCCGGCCCATACGCATCGAGGTTATAGGGATTCGGCTGCCCTGGGGAGGGGGGGGGGGGGGGGGTGCGGTAGCGTAATTCAGCGAGTAAATCCGCCTGCACTACCTTCGGTTTCTTTGCTATGGCGTCGAGGTTTGCAAAACCACTTCCCCGCCAATACGGCTTGAAGTACGGATGACACTGGCTGATCACACGTACGACCCGATTATGGTCGCTTGGCGCGGGATCTGCCCTTTTGTAGAGCTACTGCATTGCGCGTACGCAGGCTCTGCTCTGGGTGCTGGGTGCGCAAGACGAGCTCCTCAAACATCCGGCGCTCGGACTGATATGAGATGGAGACGATGGGAAGTCCAGGAAATGCGCGCGGCATTTGAATGTGCTTGGCGCGACACCCACACACTTCATCTTGTACAGGCGGATTCCAAGGCGCTCGTGGCCGAGCTGCCATTGCGTCACTAAAATTCGTCATCAGCATAGCGATAATGCTCGCACTACGACTGCGCGTCCAAAAGTCACGCGCCACGCCTGTTTCACCGTTTGCCATACTTATCGGCTTCCAATCCAGCCCTCGCTAAATACTTCGCAGCAAAGTCCGTATACCCCTGCTTTTGCATCGCGGGTAAAAACAAGCCAACGGGAGAGGAGCAGCAGGAAGCCGACGGCACGAGACTGATGGAACTCACCACGACTTATTTGGGACGAAACCGCAGTGTACACAGCATGAGCCAGGAGTCCATCGCTGTGCAGCTGGGATGAAGCTGCTCAGGAGCCGAGTAGCGCCTGGAACTGCTTCGGTATAGGCACCAGCTGAGCTCGGCTCGGCCAGGTGCCCCGGGACTTTCCTGGAGGTCTGCCTGCCGCTGGTACTGACCACATTTACCCTTTGTTAACACCCCAGACTTCCCATACATTGCCTGTAACCGAAAGATCAGGTCGGTGGCCGTTCGTAGAGCGGCTGCCTGAACTGCCATGACTATTTTTAATTTCCTCTTGTCCTCTTTCGCACTGAGAAAGACAGTTCAGCTTTCTCTCCCCTCCTCCCTTGTTTTTCCGCATTCAGAGAGACTTGGATCTTGTATGTGAAAAACTGCATCTATGCTGTCAGAGCTGGCCTTCTTGTTTCGGTGGCAGTGTGGACAAATTTCATTGTGTGAAGTACGTTAAGATTCTACCGTTTGTGAAATTTCATGTCTTCTTTAGTGTGCATTTATTGTCTTAACTGCTTCTATGGGCCAAATAAACAGTGCTTAGGCAGGAAGCTGTGCAATCTTTCAGTAATAGCTGTATTTCCTAAAGAATAAGAACGCTGTGTTCTTGACGTTTTAAACAAGAGGGTAAAAGTCACGTTTTAGTGCGGCGTAAACTATCGGCAGAGCTGCGTGGTTTTACAAGCTTACGTTTAGGTTTATGGTGGGAGCCTTCATGTCATCAAACATGAGCGAGTGAGGTGGTTGTTGCAAACAAGTGGCGACAAACAAAAAATGAAGGGAATGCGGTAATGCAGCAACGATAAATATGGTCATTGTATTAAACTGATTACAGCTTCTCAAGTACAGGACCAGAAAATATTTCGAAGGACGCTTAGACGTTTGAAAATTTCTCACATTCTGCAGAGAAGATAGCAAATTTTTTTGGTTACATGCACGATCGCGTAAGTGGCATGTGCTAACATATGTATGATCGAAGTGCCAAGTGCTGTAATTTTCTCTAACTAAGCCGTAGCAAGACTGATTGCTGAAACGTGATCTGTAAATGCATGCCCAGGTCTAGACAGCCGTGGCCAGGATGATACGGGGAACGCTTCGGTGTTCTTAGCCTCCTCCCCGTGTTGCCTAATAGAAATACGAATGTTTTCACCATTTATGAGCGAGAACAGCAGCATGTACCAGCATATGCGTCAAGAGTCATCCAATTCCCATCAGGTATGCCGTGAAAGTAGTTTGCTGGCTGAGCGTACTCTGTAGACCACGAGTGTACAACCATGGTCGCGAGTAAATGAATGTCATTATCAAGGAAAAAAATCTGATTGTGACAATTAAGGCTCAATCTATATTAATCAAATAGGTACAGAATAACGACAAAAACAACATCCGATGAGTAAGTCGGAAAAAAAGATGACTACGGCTTAGCTCGGCTAAGTCCGGCTATGTAGGCGAAATATTTGCTATACTTGGTTATTTTTTATCGCTGAGCCAGATTAGACTCACATAGACCTGAACCTAGTTTAGAGAGTGGAAGCTCGATTAAGCAAGGTCACGGTTTGGTATCGTTTAACTCCTCCATGGCTGCCCGCTGAAGTCGAGAAAACGCAGCCGAAGCACTGATTCCAACACGCGACTCTCCCATATCTGTCTGCGAACCTCACGGGCATCGCAGACTGGTCTAGACAAAACGAGAAGAGAAAAGAGAAAAACACTTTATTTAAGATATTTGTTGAGATATGTACGGGTAAGAATTTAAGCTTGCCAGCTGTGTGAAGCAGCAGCAGGTGTGGGAAGCAGTAGAAGCGAGTGCCGCTGGTAACGTGCTCCGCGCGTGCGAAGAAGCGCGGTGCAAGCTCCTCGTGGCACACCTGAGCTCAAATGGCCGGCGCCGATGACATTGACTCGGTAAGGATAATAAAGCTGTCTGTGAGCAGTTTCAATGCCCCCCCCCCCCCTTTTTTTTTTTTTAAGTTGACAAGTAGTTCAATGACAACAAAAATTATAGGGAACACTTTAAAGGGTATGAAGCGATAGCGTAGGCTATAATCCCAATTATAAAGCCCCGCTTTAACCGGGCCGCATGAACGTGCCTGCGTGGCCTAGGGATAACGTGAATGCAAGAATTCTGGCAAACTGATTCTGATATCACCTTCCCGTATGAAAGTAGAGGCCCGAGATGGCAGCTCCTGCCAAACTTAACGCCAGACGGCCCTATATATGCGCGGCCATGCTGGTTATTTTTCACTGACAATACTGACGCAAACAACGAAACGACGTCGACAATTTGGGGCTGTGATTCTGTTAACCACTCACAGAAGTTTACTATACATAAAGAACGGACGAAAGCGTTCCTCTGTCCAATAATTCGGTGAAGATGTCTCCGGAACGGGTTCAGATCGCCCTGCATTCCTTGTGCATGCGTTTCGTTGACGGAAACTCCCGACCACACAGTTTTCGCAGACACACACTCCTTACAAATGCTGACGAGAGAAAATAAACAAACGCTGCTTTTAACTGGTAAAAAGCCTTTATCGTGTGGCTGTGTTGTTTAGAGGCGCGTGTCTGCAGCCATGTTTTCATGCTGAAGTCTAGAGAGATGTCGGTATACAATTGCACGGCTGATTTGTGTTTGTGATAATAGCAATGTGGTTCATCACGTAATTCATTGCCGTTTATCGGTCTCTGGTGCTGGGGGACATTCCCCAAGCGCTTCAAGTGGCCTAGCCGAAACCGCCACTGCTGCGCCTCCTGCAGCGATATATGCACATCGCTGGAACTGTTCTTATTAGGCGTTTGTGCAATGTATATTTTCAAGTGTACTGTCGTGTTAACTGTTTGTTATGAATTGTGTTTCGTCAATCTTTGTGAGCTTTTTATTATTTCTACGAGCTTTGTTGTTTCTTAGATTCGGATCGGGATATTTAACGTGCGATGTCAGCGCACGTTAAAGATCCCCAGGTAATCGAAATTACTCCGTAGCCCTCTCCCACCTCCCTCCCTTCCCTTACGGCGCGGTTCAGATGTCCACAGAAACAACTGTGACAGATACTGCGCCTTTCCCTTCCCGTGAACTATTATTATTATGATTATTATTATTATTATTATTATTATTATTATTATTATTATTATTATTATTATTATTATTATTATTATTATTATTATTATTATTATTATTATTATTATTAATATTATTATTATTATTATTATTATTCGTCTTTCCTAATGAATCTGCTGTAACTCCCCTCACTCAATGCTCTGAGCATGCGCCTCTAAGATATTGTGAACAAATAAATTATGTCATGGCAATGCGGACTGCAACAAACAGCTGATGAAAGTGAAGGGGTGGACAGCCTTGTGGACTTGAATATAAGCGTAACTGAATCAGCATACTGAACGACATATGTATTCTGCAGGTATTCAACCAGCTGTAAAATGATCGCTCCCTGAGTGTTTTGGTCACGCTCTGGCAAACACACTGTCGAAATATGTTAGCTGGGAAACTGAGTTTGCTTTTTTTTCATCGATTTATTATCTTCTTCTCATGCATTGGCAGTGCGGTCAAGGGCTGACCATCATCATGAGATACGCGCTAGGGCTCCGTGTTCGCACATCACGCGCCACGTTCCTCCTTCGACGTCCGCCATCTTCTAGGCTGTTACGCGAGTGCTGAGTGCTTTACAGCCCTCTTTGTGCAAGACGCCTAAAAAATAAGCCCGCTGATTTCTACTGACGCTCTATGGACGCCGGCCGAGCATCTGGAAGGTGGTTGCTGGAGGCCCACCAAGCCTCTGCAATAGGCCGCCGCCTGGCTTCGGCCGAGACACGAGGCCTAGGCCATGGCGTGAGTCTCGGCCTGGGCCGTGGCCATCCCGTGCCCGGGTTTGTCCGCCGGTTGAAGGATGACATCCCCGCCATGGGGTTAGGTCGAGGCTTCCCCCGAGCCGGCTTGCGCCGAATCCTCAATCGTCGCATGCCAAGGACACACGGCTAGACGGCTTGTCCCGCCACCTCATGTCCTGGCTGTCGCTGATCCGGACGCAAGTCCCCGTCGACGACAACTGGTACTACTGACAACGCTTTGGAACAACAGGATGCTTCAGGACTAATGGGGTGGTGCTCAGCCGCGTCGCAGCCAGACTCACTGTTTTTTTTTTCTTCGGCATTATTTTTATTTTTTTTTGCATTCAACAGGAAACTCCGTGTAAGGTTGTGCGTGATCTGCATGACAGTACTCGTGTGTGTGCCAGTGTTCGTGATCTAACGGCGGAGTCGATCGTTTTCGACATGTGCGAAGTCGAATGCTGTCACGAGAGAGCCCCTGCTGTGAATAAGCTTTTTTCCCCCTTAGCTTGTCATCGTCGTCCACTTGAGTGCTTTAAACGGCTTTATCCACTCAAATAAATTGCAGAATGCACCCTGCCCGATTTCTCAATGTTTGAAGATCAGTAGAGAGAAACTGCGTTTTCATCAAGCATAGTTGTCATGTTTTTTTGTTTTTTTTTTTTATGCTAGATTTATGCGACAAGCTTCTACGCTACTTATAGCGGGAACACGAAATGCTGTTGCACTGCCTGTTAGCGTATAATTCTGTCAAAATACTGGACTGCGACCCAGCAGCCACATTACATGCTTTGGCTTTGTTTTCTCGCAAAACCGAAATGAGGCTGACCCAACGGCAAACGGTCCCTGATACACCATCGCAAGATAGCGTTCGTTAGAAAGCTCACAACATTTTGTCACTATGGTAGGTGGTTGCGCCACAGCTCGTACCAAAAAAGTGAGACGCCATCAATAACTAGCATTCTTGCCCGATAGAAAACGATGCGCCTTTTGGGAGACCTTAAACTCTACCTCGTGCGGACGAAACACGTTACGCGGAGCTCGTTAGCCAAGATTCCCTTGTGCCATTGAATCGTCATCAAACTCATCATCAACAAGTCTTTCTGTAGCGAAAGATACACTACGCTACCCTTGAGAATTTCGCCGGTGCCTGAAAAAGAGCGGTGGTGCCTTAAAGAGCGCCAACTTAGGCATCTCCTTTTACGCGGGAGGGTGAATTAGAATCGGCCTGCCAGAACCATTTGCATTCTCGTTACCCTTACGTCACGAAGACACGCCCATACGGCTTGGTTGACGCGTGACTTTATATGTAGGCTGGTAGCTTACGCTCTCGCGTCATCCACTTAAAGGATGAGCTTAAGTGTCCCCAATAATGTAGCAGCTTACACTGATAGGGCTTGATAGGGGAATAATGTAGCAGGCAAAAGAAGCTTCCGCCGTTGTTTTCGCAATTCAATTAGGGTTAACCAAAGCTAAACCAAAACTAATTTTTTATATGAGCGACATATTTGAGTGGCCTAGAGGAAACGCCGTTGTAGCCAGTTGCTACATTATTTTTTAACATATCAATAAATCCTGCGGTTTCGGAAAGTGTAACGGAAGTTAACCTGAGAGAATTAATAAGGTCAGCGCTTCCACTAGCAGGAATAGGTGTTGGGTCTTCGCTTTTTACGACAGTACTAGACACAAAGTAGTTATTTATGGCAGTTGCAGCTGCACCGCCGGACAAAACACCATCAGATGTTTTAATGCGCAAATCAATGCATGACCTTTTCTATGCGTTAGGTTTTTGACTTCATCCCATATCTTTTTTGGATCGCTCTTAATTTCTGCAAATAGCTGCTCGTAATACCAGAGCATTTACCATGTTCCTATACGTTTTCATGTCAGCGAACTCCGTCGCGTCTCGACTTTTAACGGAGTCATGATACATCTTGTCTTTGTGTTTATCATTTTAAATATGGGCTTACTAATCCATGGCCTTCTGATTATTTTACTACGCTTCCAATTCGTCTGCACTGGAAAGGCCTGATTGTAACACTACATGAGTTTATCGAAAAATGCGTCGTACGCTTTGTTTCCATCTTTTTCGCATAAAAAAGGTCGCCAGTCAGTGTCACTGATAAGGAAGCAGAAGATTTCCAGAGCATAATCGTTTATAAAGCGTGACTCCTTTTTTTTAGGTATATTTTTAAAACGTGTAAGCGGAATGGAACAAAACGATGGCAGGTGATCGCCTATTTCTACAGTTAACAGCCCAAAAATACTGCCGGGGGGATGGATATTGCTAATGCAGATATATATTAGCGTGGAAGTTTCGGCTGTCTGTCAAGTCGCTTTTGTAATAAGGTTTACACATGCAAAATAATTTATCAGTGCACTTATTTGCCTTGCCGGTGAGCTATCCGAGAGCATATCAATATTCACATCCCCATGACAGCAAAAGGAAGCCCTGAACTATACTGACATAGCAAAGAATGTTTTCGAGATGTTCGAAGAAATGCAATTTGTTTCTTGCTGGTGGCCTTAGACGACTACAACCACGGCTACATCTAATCTCACCATCAGACATTTAATATAATTTGTAATGACTGAAAACTCTGATATGACCTCATGTTTTTGTGTCTGCAGTACGTAAACAGGCAAACCTCCTCCCCTTTTTTGAGATCTGATTAAACCATTGTACTTGTAGCTTTCAAAGTGTGGCGGGAACTCGTTCAATGAAAACCAGGATTCAGTGAACAATACAACATCAATGGAAAAGAATATTGTTATGTGGTGACAAGCAAACAGACGGCACAACATGTTGACAGGATGAACGATGATTTTATGTCTGGCCTAGCGCGAGGTGTCATCTCGCGCCACTGCCAATCTTCTTCGTAACACTTCCCGGGGCTACCGAGCGATCGTCCCGACCGTTTTGTTGAAGTCCATGGTGACGTGATGGTGTAGATGTTCAAGAAAAGATAGAATCTTAATTGAGCCGTTGGCATCCGTAACAGCTAGTGCCATAGCGTCTGTTCCCGATGGATATTTCGCCGTGTCGACATATAAAACAGTTTGGACACCTCTGTACTGGCGCAGGAGTGCCTTGACTCTAGCGATCCTACGACCAGTGTGGAGTTCGGGGTCCATATTCTAATCTTAGCTGCCAGTTTGGGTGAGATGGCGTGGTACCTCTGTTGCAGTGGTGTTGTCTGCTCTGGGTAGCCCAGTCTACGGAGAACAATCCGGCCCACTCTAGTGTCTTGAAGGCGCGTGAGCTGGTCAGTCCTTTGGGCTTCTATCAGCTTTTCTGCGGTGTTGTGGAAGCCAAGCTGAAGCAGGCGATGCGTCGATGTGTACGGGGAAAGCCCGAGGGCTATCTTTACTGCCGATCGTAGAAAAATGTTCAGATGATTGAGCTCAGTTCGATTAAACCTGTGATAAGGAGCGTGAAATGCTCCTTATTACCGCAAAGTCACACAGCCGGAAATCCGGACTTGCTCAGGACTGCAGTGACCTCTGAGAAGTGAACTTCATCAGTGACACTGAGCCTTTACGTCTTTCGACACGCCTGTTTAGAGCGTTTCGCACTTGAAACTTCAAGGCTCTTCTGAGTTTTCGCGTGTGCAGGACACGACTCCTTTTCAATGTTGAACCCCGTGAAACACGGTAACTCGAACCACCTTTGCAGGCTGAAGTGTTCGAAACTATTTGCCCCAGAAGGAGCGCAGCGGGGTTTGCGGAGCCTCTTCCAAGCGCACACCCCTGTGAGAGCCGAGGCCGGGGGACGCTTGTACCCATTTTTACCGGTGGGTGTCCGGCGGCGGGTTTCGAGCGAACCCACCGCCGTGGTTCGGGGTGAACCTAGGGGTGCTCGCTTGAGAGAAGCTCTGCAAACCCCGCTGCACTCCTCCTCCGCGGTGGGCCCAAACCCAGTTTCGAGCCTCGCAGCCTGCAAAGGTGGTTCAGTTTGTCTTGCAAAGGTACTTCCTTCGAGCCGTGCCCTAGTGTTTAGAGCGCCCGACTCGGCTGCGGGAGGTGGTTAGTTCGAAACCCACCGCCGGACACCCACCGGTAAAAATAGGTACAAGCGTCCCCCGGCGTGGCGCTCGGCTTTTCTAGGGGTGCGCGCTTGAGAAACGCTCCGCAAACCCCGCTGCGCCCCTCCTCCGTGGTGGGCCCAAACCCAGATTCGAACCTTGCAGCCTGCAAAGGTGGTTCAGTTTGTCTTGCAAAGGTACTTCCTTCGAGCCTCACCTGCAGTGCTCCCTTTGAGCCTCAGCTGCAGCAGATGAGTGTTGATGATCATCACTTGATCATCAACATCTCATCATCAATCTCAACTTAATCTTGAACCGCCTTTACAGGCTGACGTGTTCGAAACTGATGTGCCCCGGAGGGCAGCGGGGTTAGCGGAGCTTCTTCCAAGCTCACCCCCTGAGGAAAATCTTTGATACACCTTCCCTCCACACGTCGAAGCTGTGGCATTGTGGTAGAGCATCCGCCTCGCATTCGGGAGGTACTGGGTTCGATACCTGGTGCCGCCGAGCACCCACCGGTTTTCAATGGGTACAAGCTTCCCCCCCTCCCCCCCCTGGCCTGTTTCTCAGCTCCTCTGGGGTGAAACGCTTGGGAAAAGGGATCACGGCCCAAATAGTTGCGCCGATGTAGCAGTGATCCGTTCCGCCATCGGACAACGATAAGTCCGCCTCGCGCGGCAAAAGCCCATTATGTGGCCCCCTTTTTTACAGAACTGCTGCAGCTGAGGCTCAAAGGGAGCACTGCAGGTGAGGCTCGAAAGAAGTACATTGCAAGACAAACTGAACCACCTTTGCAGGCTGCGAGGTTCGAAACTGGGTTTGGGCCCACCGCGGAGGAGGGGCGCAGTGGGGTTTGTGGAGCTTCCCCCAAGCGCGCACCCCTAGAAAAGCCGAGCGCCAGGTCGGGGGAAGCTTGTACCCATTTTTACTGGTGGGTGTCCGGCGGTGGGGGTCGAACTGACCACCTCCCGCAGCCGAGATGGGCGCTCTAACCACTAGGCCACGGCTTTTAAGGTCGCTCAGACCTTGAACGCATTAAGTAGGCGATCAGCCGTATTGAAGATACCTGCACTTCGATAGCTGTTCGAGTGCCGCAGCAGAGACGTCCTCATGTGAAACTTGCCAGAGCAGACGCGGGCGTTATCATGCTAACGCCCGCGTCCACCTTACAAGTGGCAGGGTCCAGCTGCAGCGATGGGTTCCGGTGGACTGCTGCCCTAAACCACCGGAACCCATCGCTGCAGCTGGACCCTGCCACTTGTAAGGTGCGTGTTTCGTATAAAGAAAGAGGTTATGCACATATTATTGAAGTGGACCCAGCTGCGTTTCGCCGCCTGATGAGAACCAGAAGTGTCATTGTAGGCTGGACGTCAATCGCAGTCTGAGGATTTGCACGTTCCCTTTTGCACGCACATGCTCAAAGTGTGGTCATGGGCTGAGCCGCTGCCCGCATGCGGACGACCTCTCAAAACCTGTGTGCACACGTTGTGCTGGACCCAACCCGCGTCACAACTTGCAGTGTACGTTGCGGGACTCCGCTGTTTGTTGCTCCGCATGCCGTGAAGCCAGGCAAATTTCGAACCATCCTGCTGGCCACGGAACGTGCTCAGTTTTAAAGGATAAAGTAGCCCGTGTTTGAGCCCGAACTAATTATGGCGGGACACCTTAAGCACAAACGACAGTCGAAAAGTGCACCGCCGGCTTCTATCAGGGTTGCGTGGCAGTGGAATTCCAGAGGCAAATTTCGTCAGAAAAAGGCAGGTCTGCAGCAATTCGTAGAGTCTCGCGGACACAAACCAGATGTTATCGCCCTCCAAGAAACGAACTGCACACCAACACTCACAAATTCAACATTCACGCAACAAATATTGGATCCCTACGAAACATCACACGTAGCCATTTTGGTTACCAATGATTGATTGCTCAATGACACAACACACACATTTCACACGTTTTGTTCGAGCTCCTGCCTCGAGAAAGAGGCCATGGCAGTGTAATTGTGTTGAATGTTCACAGTCCTCCCAAAAAGGACAACAGGGACGTCTTTGAAGAGCTCTTTTACGACGCCCTCAAGATTGCGAAGCCGCGTGAGAACTCTTTACTAATTATGGGTGATTTAGGTGCATCCCATCCTTCGTGGGGCTACAGAACCAAACTCCCAAGGGCCGTAAGTTGGCCCTGGCTATTGCTCGCACCTAACTGACTCTTTTGACTGAAACCGACCATTCCACGCGTATGGGCAACAGCGTGAACTGGGACACAGCCCGGACCTGACGCTAATTCGCACGCAACATCCGTGCACGTGGACCAACCTAGAAGAGTCTCTGGGCAGCGAGCATTTTATCCTTGAGACGGCGATGCAAGTGAGAGTGGGCCGCGTGTCTGGTCGTCAGCTGCGCCTCACGGACTGGGACGCCTTTCAAAAACAAAGACTTGCTTTGAAACAAGGCGAGCGACTCTCTTTGGCTGAATGGGTGAGACAGCTTCAGACGGATTTAAAGAACGTCACCTCCGTAGTGAAGGTCACAGAAAAGGCACCTGAGATTGACCCACACCTCCCCCATCTGTGGAAAGCTCGAAGAGGACTTGTCCGAAGATGGCGGAAGCAGCGACACAATCGCAAGCTACGGAAACGTATAGCGGAACTTACTATTGCGGCAAAGCGCTATGCGGAAGAGCTCACGAGTTCCAACTGGCACAGGCTCTGCACAAGGCTGCAGGGAACACTCGGAACGGCCAAAACGTGGTCGCTCTTCCAAGGCCTCCTCGACCCGTCCAAGACTAAAGAAGAAACCTCTAAAGCGGTTGCCAAACTCCTCGATAAGGAAGCGAAAGATAGAACTGCACTGCTGCATGTCCTGGAGGCGCGCTATATACTGACGGGACCCAGACCGCAGTATAGGGACTACCCCCATCAAAATGAGTATTCACCCTTAAACGACGACATCACGGAATCAGAGGTTCGAGCAGCACTCGCGAGCCTGAGAAAGAGCACTGCCCCTGGGGTGGCAGCAGCAACAGAGGTTGTTGCTGCTGCCGGACGGCGCCCTACAAGTCCAATTGCGGCTTTGGCGCGTCCGCGTCCTGTATTGTTTCATTGCAGTGAATAATGTATTATTATTATTATTATTATTATTATTATTATTATTATTATTATTATTATTATTATTATTATTATTATTATTATTATAAGATTCTCCAGAACCTTGACCACGAATCAATAACTGCCTTGACCAGTTATTATAATGATGTATGGAGGACCGGTACTCTCTCGCAAGAATGGCGTCATGCTGACATAAATTTAATTCCGAAACCAGGCAAGCAGCTCACCCTCCAGAATCTTCGACCCATATCCCTGACGTCGTATGTTGGAAAACTGATGGGGCATGTAGTGCTCAGCCGGCTACACCCACACTTGAAAACCAACATCTTCTTCCCTGACACCATGTTCGGGTTCCGGCCGCATCTCTCTACTCAAAATGTTCACCTTCAGCTTAAAGAGGAAGTGACAGATCATCCCGGCAGGACCCAGGCCCGTGCTGTCCTGGCCTTAGACCTGAAGGGGGCCTTTGACAACGTGTCGCACGATGCCTGTAGGATGGGAGCTCGAGCAGAGATTTTCCTGGTTTTAGTAGGTGTATCAGCCGACTACATTTCCATTCCTGTGGAACAACACCGTCGAGCCAAGAGTGGTTATAAATTTTGAGGAGCTCTTCTCGCGCATCGTTGATAAGATGGGAGAAAGCAGCGTATGTGAATTCATCTGGCCTTGGTGAAGACGAACACCTACATCTTGCAAGAGCAGAGTCGAGTTCCTCGCGAGAAAAAAATGATATCCATTGCTGATTCCCGTGAGGCAGGAGGAACACGCTGGGAAATCGAGGTAGTCGTTTCACCGCAATTTTCTCACAGAAGTCAGTTGCTACCTCAACCTGTTTACGATCTTGATATACAGCCAAAGCACAGAATGGCTGTCTTTGTTGTGGAGACGTACGAAGGCCCCGCACAGTCCGCCAGATGAGGGAAATGGGCTTTCGGGGATCCAATTGCTGGAAGAAAGGTAATTGACCTTGGAAAGGTTTTCAGCGCTGGTCCGCCAGTCTATCCATTCTTCGATTGATGTTTTTCTTCATACGTCCAGCCGCTTTCAGATCAGTTAAGCCCTTAGTTCCTCCGTATCGTCTTTCTGCTCGCCGCCGAAGAGCGCGTAAGCGTTCTAATTCGATGTCAGAATCACTGCGTATTTTAGATGACGAGATGTGATCACTAGCAACAGTCATAGCATTTCCTATAGTTTCCTCTAACCGGCCAGTGAAGGTTTCTTTGCATGCCTCCTCCATATGCTTTTGAAATACTGTCCAGTCGATGTGCATGCGCTTAGCTGGGGCGGACGCACGAAGTCCATTTATTTTGAGGTAAGTAGGAATGTGGTCACTCCCATGGGTCTCACATCAAAAAACCATTGAACAGACCGGCGTTAAGACCGATAAACTAGTGTGAGGTCCAGGCAACTGCTGTAGGAACAGCCGCGTATGTAAGTTGGACTGCCGTCATTCAGTATATAAAGGTCATTATTTGAAACAAGTAAGGTCAGATTCCTTCCTTTGGGATTGATTCTGGTACTTCCCCATAGTAAGTGGTTGGAGTTAAAATCGTCAGTAATGATCCAAGGAGCCTGGGTTGCCTCCATGGTGGCCTTCAGCCTTTCGCAGTCCAATTGTAAGGAGGCAGACACATATGCTGCAATCAGCGTGAATTGTAATTTTTTTTTTGTCTACACTATGAAACATGCATACTGATTTTCATTGTGAGGTGGGACTGGGCAGCAAACATACGTCATGTCAGTGCGGATGTACACCAGGACTTTGCTGTGCTCTCCGCATGTAAGAGCGAAAAAAGATTTGCACCCGCAGAGCCTGACTGCTTTAATTAAGTTAGGCTCGCAGATTACCAATATCGAGAAGTAGTTGGTGAAGACATATTGCCTAAAACTCGAGATTCGCGACTTCAGGCCTTTTGCGTTCCACTGGAACAGCGCGGCGCCTCTGACTTCCTCCCTGAATGTGGGAAGTTTGCCAGCCATTGTAGGTTAAAGAACCTGAAGTGCTGCACCGAGGGAGTCCAGCACCACTAAGAGGCTTCGAGCAGTTGGGAATTGCAGAGCCTGTAGTAGAGGTCGAATCGCGTTGACCACCGTCCTTAAGATCACAAAGGTTTGGCGATCTTGCTCCGCGTGAGCCCGTCCGTAGTGGTGGATGTGCTCGATTATAGAAGATTACAAGCTTACGTTGGGAGTTGCTCGAGGATGGGAGCGCATATATATATATATATATATATATATATATATATATATATATATATATATATATATATATATATATATATATATATATATATATATATATATGGGTTTAGATATATAAATCATCCGCCCTGACATGCATCGTGTAAAATTCGTATGTTTGCTGACGATTGTTCTTTATCAAACCATGCATAATACGTCTAATCAATTATCACTCCAAAACGACCTTAAAGGGCAGCTGCATCACTTTTCAAGAATTCAGCGATATCCAAGAATTCAAATCTATTTAAGCTGTAATTAGTAAATGAAAAGTGTTTTTGTGCTAGTGTTCAAACTGATAGCGTAATCGACGATTAAATATTGAGCTTCTCCTCACAATGCTGAAGGATTGCGGAGAAGATCGATGATGACGTCATGAACGGTAACATTTCTTATTTTCGTTGCCTTCGCCCACATCCTGCGGCGCTTTTTCTGATGTCGCCAAACAGCGTTTCCAGCCCTTTGCTTTCGGTAGCGTTATTTTTACTTCTGTCAACCAAGTGTTTTTTTGCGGGAAATATACTGATACCGTCAATGATGGCCTCATACGTCCCTACCCGTCGTGGTGCTGTGCGGAGAAGCATGATAGTCGTCGCGGTTTTAATCTTTAATGACACTATTGTTTAAAATTCTAGCGCCAAGATATTTCGCACACTTTACCTACATGCTATGACCATTTGACTTCTTGAACCTCATCGAAATCTAAAACCGGTGCGGTTTTCCTTTAAAAAGATTCAAGATTGGTGCAGAGTTTGACTAATGAAGCTTAACCCTCACAAATGCAATGCATTACCTTTTCATCGTCACCGTAGCCCTCTTGTGTCCTGACAAATTGAAATGATTATATATATATATATATATATATATATATATGAAGGAAAGAAGCCAACAGTCGGCGAGGCCAAAGAAAGCATTGGGGATGGTACTATATATATATATATATATATATACACACTTACCGCGTGTTCCAGCTAACTTGCGCCAAGGTCTTAAACAATGCGGCGGTCCCCAGCCAGTGAAACCAATTCAGAGCTGTTGAGAGTCGTCTATGGTAACCCACAGTATTTTTTTTTCGTTCAGCAAAGATAATTAGTGAGGACTAATTAGAATTTTTTATTATTCCCTTTAGAGAAAAACTTTAATACACAAGTTGTAGATCCCCTCGAAAAACGACTAGCTACGTTGTTTCCATCCCGCTACGACTTACGTCGCCCTATTTATAGGCTTTCAAATATGCTGTCACGTGACCAGCTGTTATTTTAAATCATTCGCCAAGTGCGTACAACCAGCTTCATCGTAGACAGCACGGCCAGCAAAGCGGATTTTGTTATCTCGGACACGTTTCGAGGCTTTAAAATGACGCCGCAGTCACGAGGAAGTTTTTTTTTTCTTTTTTTATTGCTCAGGCATCGTTTTCGGCTGGTAAAAATATCACTTTACGTAAAAGCTAGTTGAACGGAAACAACGTAACTAGCCGTTTTTCGGAAAGATCTACTTCTGTTTGGCACTTTTTCTCTCAGGCCAATAATTAAAAAATAGCTAATTAGTTATTACTAATTGTAATTACAATTACTAACTACAAGTAATATATAGGCCCATGTTGAGAGCACCACAATTATGGCGCACAAATGCGTTAGTCACATGATATTTTTTGTAAATCGCGGGCTTTCTTTAATAAAACCTTAGAAAAACGATACATGTGAGGCTTTCTTTATCAAACATAAATGGAATGAGGTTTTCAGAAGGTGGTCTCCAACTTTGCGAATCATATTTACTGTCTAAAGGCAATAAAAAGTAAATTAGAAAAATTATCTTAATTACTAATTAGTTAAATGCAAAGTAAATATTGCATGTGGTGCGCCAAATGGGTGGCAGCTGTATACAAGTGGTTTATCTGGCCGGCCTATCTCAAATCTTTATTTTTTTTATTCTTTTTTTTTTTATAGTGAGGAACATTTTCGAAAGATTTTTTTTTAATCGAGGAAAATTTCGTGTTTGGATGTTAAGATCAAGGTTTGCATGTAAGTAATAGATGAAGAGATCTAGCTGATTGTTTGATTTATGGGATTTGACTGATTGTTTAGACGCCACAATAGAGGGTTCCGGAAATTTCGACCACTTGGAGTTCAATGCACATTACATCGGACAGCACATGGGCGCCTTGCTGTTCGCCTCCATCGAAAGGCGGACGCCGCGGCCCGGATTCGATCCCGCGTCCTTGCGTTCATCAGTCGAGCACCGAAGCCACTGAGCCACCGTGGCTAGCCTTTTCTAATAATAAAGTTTTTTAAATAACAGTACTATACAACTAGAGCTCTGAAATTATGCCTGCCATACAGTGCACGAACAGCTTCATTATTTTATTATACAGCTTAGCTATTACTATTATTGTCTTCGTCTTCCATGTCTTCGTCCAAGTTTTTACGCTAACACCTTCTCTACCTAACAGTACTGACTGCGTTTCGCATCGCAGAGAGTTGAATCCAAGCGAAAAGCAACTGGGGATCTCTTACATGCACTGACATCGCGCAGCACAAGGCATCCATGTGCTGTGGGATGTCAGTGCACATCAAAGATCCTCATGTGGTGGAAATTATTCCAGTGCCCTCTGCTACGGCACCTCTTTCTTTCTTTCTTTTTTGACTCCCCCATTCCTCCCTTCCCTTCCGGCGTGGTTTAGTTGTCCACAAAGAAGTGTGATCGCCTTTCATATAAACCAATGTGCATTCCCAAGGCCACATATGTTTAACCACAAGGAAAAAAGGTTTCGAGTATTGTCTTAGACTTTCGAATCAAAAAGAAAATATTCGAAAGGCCCGGTTAACAAGCCCTGGAAAATCTTTCGGTGAGTTACTTCGGTATGCACCCCAATATAAATAGCGCTGCAAAAGACAATTTTTTATAAGCGAAAGTAAAAACATTAGGTCCACTCAGTATTTTCCTATTCCTTTATTGTCTGGATTAGCTGTCGAAGATCACACTGTTAAATGCACGTCCCTCGCAGGTTCTAAGTGCGCAAGGCCGGCGTCGCCGATCATGTCTGCGACTGGGCTGTTCCTTTGCTGCGTCCTCGTATTCTTCGTTCCCTTGACGGCAGCACAAGAGAAGCCGGTGAGTAGAACCCCTGCAAGCAGAGAGCTTCGACGTCTGGAAATGTGTCATATTTACGCCAGCCGCAACGTGTGGCTAGGGATGCTTTCTTTCGCTTCCTAACCGCGATTTGGAGCCCTATTCCTGGTTTCTTATTGCCGTTAATTTGCCAGTGAGGTGACCTGGAACGAGTCTGCATTTTTCGTGTTGATTTTCACAGGCAACGCATGATTTTGCCATAGTGAGAATAGCGCCAACAGCATTCGCAAAATCTGCGAAATTCGGTATGTATGGCAACAACAGAGATAAACGATAGCGCCCGTCCTGACTTTTCTCTATCTGTGCGTCATTAATGCTGTAAACGTCATCTTTTATAAACATATCACGAATCAACTAGCCCAGAAACTTATTTTATTGGTATACGGTTCGGCATAATAGGGTACGGTATGGTTCGTATATAATACGGTACGGTATACGGTCAGTATGGTACGGTACAGTATAGTGCATGCGGTTTACCGTACCAAAGACCGCATATATTGCTGCTGTTGTTGCTAAGCGCTCAGTGAAAACACTGACAATTCTACGAAAACACTGCTTACCACCCTGTATTGCATAGAGCAAGTACTCTTTTGTTTCTTTGGCTGAAATAAGAGGGCATAGCGATCGCCGACTTTTCGTCAGCTGTTTCAAGCTGCCCACAAAATTGACATGGTGGACTGTAGTTGTTGCTTATTTGCACGGCCCTTCCATTCGCCAGGATGACGCGATCGAAGAGCGTTTCTCGCCGGAGCAGAAGCGGCCCTTCTGCAACGCCTTCACCGGCTGCGGAGGAAAGAGGTCCCAGTACAGGACGCGCAATCTACTGTCCCGACTGCGGCAGAGGGTGCTGGACGAAGCGGCTCGGAGTCAGCAACGCTACCGGCACCAGTTTTCCGCGGACGTTGGCAGACGCGGTGGTTTCGACGCGGACAATGTAAGTGGTCTCTGCAAGACTGCTCTCTTGACGAACAAATGGATGCAGACGTATGTACAGCCTTTTCCAAAAGTAACCAGGCTACATGTTTTGCTTCTCGCTTGTATTCTAAAGCTAACATGGATCCCCTGAGGATCATAACTTTTTGGTAAGTGAAAACAGGAGCTCTCATGTACTTTGCACCGATTTACAGCATCAGAAGCTTTATGAAATCTCTGCTACCCGACTGAGAAGCGGAACACGCAGCCTGGTTACTTTTGGCAAAAGACGCATGGCGTGCATGGCGTGCGGAGGGTGTAGCATCAGGAAGATGAGAAAGCATTCCTGGCTACTTGGCATGTTTTACGTTGATAGCTGCACCGTGACCGAAAACTACTGCGTTCACCTGCTGGCTAGACACTGAAAATGTTATGCAGGTGATAATGGGAACCCACGCATCGGTGAGAGGGCGCTTTCGAGAATGAGTCATTCACGGCCATGTGATCTGGAGAGGCTGGGCAGGCGGGAACAGGGGAGAACGGTTAAAAAAAAGAACTTGGTTTCTTCTTTGGTGCCACCACCGTTTAGAAAAATGTCCAGTTGATGTTTGCTTGTGAAACCACTTGTCGAGCTCTCCTGTGCATCCATTTTCCTGCATATGATCCGCTAATGGACATCAGCAACTAGCATAATCTGTTGATAACTAGCAGCTAATTCCTTGTAACCCAGTGAGGATATTTCAAACTTTCGTTTCGAGCGAACAGAGCCCAGAGAGATTCAGTGAGAATATCATGGCCGGCTCTGTTTCGTCCCATAAAAATATGACATATAAAACGCTCTCTGTTCTCACATCAACTATTTCGGACGGCAATAGAAAATCAGTGGGGTATAACAAACATTCGCAATTCCCGAGCTGATTTTGAACGTTAAGCTCCACGTAGCCCATTCGTGGTTGCCGTGTAAACTAGATGCGTTTGTCCAGGGGCCGTACTCCATAAGGGTCTGTTTGGAATGGATAACCATTTTCCATTTTATTTGGTGTCTTGTCAGCCTCAGACGACAGCAGTGTGCGACCAGTCACAAAAATGACGAGACAGCGGGTTCCGCCGTCAACGATAACACTTCGAATTACTGCAGTGAACGGACATGATATAAGCCCGACCTCATCTGCCGCTGGGAATGAAAAAAAAAAAAAAAAAGGAAGAAGAAAAACATAGTGGAATGTCGCTCCCTCAATTCTTGTTCTTGTTTGTCATTTGCAATTTTGGATAACTAGGTGTCCCTCTTTTCCACATTTATATCGAGCAGACAGTTATCCATGTATGTGAGCAAGCCAGTGGGTGCAGTAGAACATCCGGGAGCCTTTCTTAAAGTGAGCCTGGTTCACGTCATGCAACAGGAGCAGTACCTTTAATTCTGGCTTAGTAAAAGTACTCTTACTTCATACGTCTGCAATTAGTATTAAATAATTTTTCAACTTTTACAGGAATTTCGAACTCTCGATTAGGATTTTTTAGTGTTCAATTAATGCGGTTATTTTAAATAGAACCTGCTGCTTGGGGAATGGTTGCAAGTCACCAGGCTACAAAGGACACCGCAGGTCGTTCCTGCTTTAGCGTGCACTCTCAGCGTCATCTATCGAAAGAGCAGTGGTGCACTTTAGTAAAAGTAATTTCGAAAAGAATTAATTACTTTTGCGCCGATATTGCTGCCAAAAGTAATTAATTGCATTACTAAATTACCAGACCAGAAAAGTAATTCACTGCATTAAAATTACTGGAATTCATTACTGGAATTCAATTACTGCCACTGTCTGCTCGCCACTACTCGAGAGTGGACGCATGAGCCACTCGCTGCAGCCGCATACATCCGCAGCTCCCGAGGGCGAGCCCAGCCGGTGCTTAAATCTCTTGCTCCATCGAAGATCCGATCACAGGTCGAGAGGGAAATAGAGAGGGAAAGAGAAAGCGGCTAGTTGCCTTCATTGCACATCACTTAAAACAAACGGGAGAAATAATTTTTGAAGGAGGTAATTTGCTCAATTTATGACACATACGAAAAGAAGTAATCCCCGCGCTCTACCAGAGTGCTCGACGGTATGTGACGCAAAAGCGCTTACAGTGAAACGAAGTGTCGGCATTTGTAACGCGTGTGTTTCGTGGCATCTCTATCTTACAGCATTCTAGACACAATTGGCCACAAAATTAACGTTTCTGAATTCCCGGACTGGTGCGACAGAGATTTCATAAGAGTAAATAAATGTTTTGCAAGACCAGGGCCGGCCTGCGACTTGAACTAGAGGCTGTGGCACTGCTGTCGTCTGCCTGGGCCAACGTTACTCTGGACCACCTAGGGTGAAAAGTATATGCTTGACGCCCATAGGAACACCCTCCGCAAAAGCCCTTTGTCACAATGCAAAAGCAATATGCAAAAACAGACAACAATCACCAGAGAAGACAGTAAGATGTGCCCCAGCGAACACTGAACCACAAAGATGTTGTAAATTGACTTTTTTTTCTTATCATCACCGTTAAAATATCAGCCCACAATGAACACGCGCTACAGCTGTTTGAGAGCGAGCCCCCCCCCCCCCCTTCCCTCCCCACGGGCCATGAGGTTGACCGGAAATCGCTTAATTTGGTTTCCTATGCCATTTGGACATTTAGGTAGGCCGGAGATATTAAGCATTGATCAATCATTCTTCATGTATTGAGAGCATTTCTTCTACCAAAAAAAAAAAAAAAAAGAGAGAAAGAGAATTGTGGTGCGCCTGATTTTCGCATGGCGCCAGGAAAGATGACCCTGCTCTCGCCTTAATTATGCCCAAGTGTCAATTTTTTCTGAGATAAGCAATAGAAGTACCCCCTCAACTAACATGTCTGCTTACGTTGTCTCTTCCAGCTCCGGAACGGTGCCATACTCGTGAATCTGCCCGGCCTGCTGCGGAAGCGGAGGTCCCTCCTGGACAGACCATAGCTAGAAGTCGGCTGCGTATACATCAAATTCTGAACATCATTAGCTCAGGTGCTGGCACACCTCGTGCGTTGTTTAAAGCCAGCACACACTGTACATGTACCACAAAGCTCCAATTAACTGTAGTGATCCCTTTCTTCAAGGCTGACCTGGCAAATTCTGCCCCGTGAAGCCTAAAGTAGAGTGCTGAAGTAAACTCATGGCAGCCAAAAAGAAGAGAAACACATTTTCTTGTTTTAAGATTGCCTCTTTATGTACCTTTACACGTCTAATCAGCCGTAGATATATCGAAAGGAAAAGCACTGTTCTCACTGTCGTCTTTGCAGGAGAACGAAAGTTTTTAAGTATTATAATAGATGATGGTGCATGCAATGGGATGAAAAATAACGGTGGATGCTTGTCTTGAGGGAACGATTTATTTCTTTTAGTTCATTTTCGATTCCCTATACTCGACACAACTGCCAGGCCCAAAGAGGAATGGGAGGTGTTTCAGGGAAGCCCACCAGTGATTTATCAAAATATATTTTTTGAACGTATCAAGATGGTTTGAGCGCAATGGGATACATAGACATCAGAAAACAGGCGAAACATATTATTTAATTTCAACTAGTTAACTTTTGAACCATTACAGTTAGGCGCCTGGTTGCAATTGAAAAGTTGTAACCGTCCGTTGGTGTGATGGCCATATAACTAATTGCCATTTTAAAAACGACTACCATTATTAGTGCTGCGGAGTCAAGAATTTTGAGCTAGCATTCCCAGGTGGTCGAAATTACTCAGTAGCCCTCCACTATGGCACCCATTTTCCTCTTTCTTATTTCACTACCACCTTCTTTTTTTCCCTTAAGGTGCGGTTCAGGTGTCCACAGAACAAGTGTGACAGATACTGCGCTTTTCCTTTCCTTTAAACCAATCATTATTATCTTTATTATGCTACAAAAGGCGTGGTCTTTCAAGAAGCGCGGGGCTCGGTAAGCGCTAAGCAGCCCCCCTCCCCCTACCCTTCAGCGTTCAGCGTACGTCAGTGACGTCACTGTAGCTCTCATATTACGCGACCTTCTCGTTCCCGGCCGCGCAACGGTGCGCGACGCTGCTCGATGCTCCAACCCACATCGGAGAGGTCACATGGTACTTGCGCCGCGGATTGACGTACTTTGCAATGGGGGAGGTAGGCGTCGCTCTGCGCTCGCCAAAGCCGCGCGCTTTTCAAAACCGAATGTCTTTTTGCCGCGTGATGGCTAGAATTTCTCTTGACTTAAAGCGCCGACGGTAGCTACGTTTCCGAATAACTGATACAACTGTTGCTCCCATCCAGCTACAAATCTCTAATAATTACAAGTTAATTAACAGAAATGAGCTAACCAGCTCAAGCTCATTGGGTCAAATGACTCGCCGGTTTTCAGATGTCCGACAACTCTGGCGTTACTGTGACGCAGATGCAAACTTGATACCTTGAAAAGCCTACCTTTAAAAATAGGTGCACCCGCAGCGGTGGCTCACTGGTTAAGATGCTTGATTACTGAACAGGAATACACCCGGGTTCGAATCCGACCGCGGCGGCCACGTTTCGGCGGAGGGGAAACGCAAAGGCGTCCGTGTGCTATGCGATGTTAGTGCACACTGGAGATCCCAAGGTCGTAGTCATTCCGCAGCCTTCCACTACGGCATCTCATTCTCTTTATTTCACTCCCATCTCCATTTCTTCTCTTATAATGCGGTTCAGGTGTCCACCGACATGCGCCTTTCCTTTCCTGTAAACCAATTTACCAACCAACTTAAAAATTAATGATTGCCTTCCCTGAAACGCCTAGTATATACGACAACAAAGCTAGCATAATATAGGCGTAAAAATAATACGGGCATACAGACAGTCTTAGCCCTAAAATGTGATACCAGACTAAAAGTATATTTTTGAACCGCTGGAAATGTGCGTAATCTTTCAATATTAAGGGTTACGAAATATGAAAGCAAGCCATTGCCTTTTTTTGTCTACAAATTTGTCTTAAAAACGCCGTTTAAGATACGACAATGAACTTTGTGCGGGAGGTATGTACTGTATTTGTCAAAAGTAATCAGGTAGCTTGGTTTGCCTCTAATTCGCGCATTTGAGCACTTCTTGACCCCTGGAGTTCTCAATCATGTGCGTAAGGGTAACCCTTATTGTCCACCCCTTTCAAAACTTTTTGACCTTAAGGGAAACCGCAAGGGCAAGTTACAAGCAAACATGCGGCCTGGTTATTTATGGCAAAGACGGTACTGCATGGCAGTCACACGTCTTTGATAGTAGGTAGGTAAATGACTATTGGTTAATTGATATTGACTAGCCAATGTTTTCATATTTTTGTCTTAAGGCCCGATACTATAGGTACGATTGGAGATCTTCAATATTATAGAGGAAAGCAGTTTTTAATACTGCTAGATCGACATTGTAGTTCAAGATACAGAACCAAACGTACAAAACGAACCAAGGTAGCTAATACTGAATTATGCGCGCAAAACTAGCAGGTACCAAACAAGACGCGCCGTTTGCTCCAGAAGTGGCACGGCCTTGATCACTAAAAACTGGACGAATCCCCGTCCGAATGGCAAAAGTACGCCCTCATTTTCAATTATGAGAGATGCACAATTGACTCGTAGAGCTTCTCGCTAAGTGCTCTCAACCTGGCCACTTGACCCGGCGTATAGTCATGCAACGCATGTAACAAGGGGCTTGCGATACGTTTCTGGCGGTATTTCCGCGCGTCTGACTCGCGCCTGTCTGTGGCATGACCACTACATGGTTTACGTGGATGCAGCCACTGTACCAACTGCCACAAAAATACGCCATGGCGGCTGTGAACCACCAGCAAGCTCAATACATAGCAGCCTCTTTCTCAGCATCAGACTCCGTTGCGGCGGAAATCATCGCTGTCGCCATTACTATTAAAGCTCAGGACATGCACACCGCAGCGAATTTCCGGGATACGTGCGTATCAGCCGCCCAAACATTTAAATGGCGTGCGCGACGGCCGCCTCTTCTGTGCTCCTACGCCTTAATGCGAATCGAACTTACCAGAAGGTCAAGATTACGCAAAAGCTTGGTGAGCCCTTGCTTATGCTTGGACTTTTCGTAGGTTAGCTCCTCTGCAACGCTCAGAATCACAGAAAATGCGGTCGCCACACTCGCCAGTTAAAAGGGCCACTGTCCAGGGAAGGCCCTTTTAAGAAGAGGAGCCCAGTGTTTTGATCAGGTACCGGAGATAGTCTGTGCAAAATTCTACAGCGACACGCGAGCCGCAAAGCATCGAAAATACAATTCAAAGCTCCCTCATGCTCTCCTTTGAGAAGCCAGCTTCACAGCTTCCTGCGCTGGCCCGACGGGCCCCGATAATGACGTACGTACCGAGAACGACGTCCATTGGTCCGTCTCGCTGACTGACGGGAGAAGGATGGGTGTCTAAAGGGACTTTAGGTGTCTACCGCTCGCAGCGCGCTTTTCCCTCGCCACGGCCAGACTGAATCCAGCGGCGCGCGCTCCCTCGACCGTTTTTTTTTTTTTCGCGCTCGCGGAGAGCCACGCCCACCTCCCGCCAAACGCGGAGGAGGAAGGGGAATTTGTATTGCGGAGGCTAGACGACCTCGGGCAGGAGAATGAAAAACCTTTGCGAGGGAACGGAAGGAGAGAGGCATGACAGAATCGGGTGATTGCAGTGGCTGTAACTGCGTTATTAGTTACTCTTTTCAAAAACATTTTGCGGCCTTGCGTTCCAGGGGCGAAGTCTCACAGTCACCGGGGAAGAAAATATTTTCGACCGGAGGGTGGACAGTGGGCCTTTAAAGGTTTAGGCGGCTGTACATACACAAAGGGTAGGGTACCCCATCTTCCTCTACGTGTCCTGGGACCCACGCTCACTTAAAGGTCCACTGTCCACCTTCCGGTCGAAAATATTTTGTTCCCCGGTGACTGTGAGACTTCGCCCCTAGAACGCAAGGCCGCAAATTTTTTTTGAAAAGAGTAACTAATAACGCAGTTACAGCCACCGCAATCACCCGATTCTGTCATGCTTCTCTCCTTCCGTTCCCTCGCAAAGGCTTTTCACTCTCCTGCCCGAGGTCGTCTAGCCTCCGCAAGACAAATTCCCCTTCCTCCTCGGCGTTTGGCGGGAGGTGGGGCGTGGCACTCCGCGAGCACGAAAAAAAAAAAATAACGGCCGAGGGAGCGCGCGCCGCTGGATTCAGTCTGGCCGTGGCGAGGGAAAAGCGCGCAGCGAGCGATAGACACCCATCCTTCTCCCGTCAGTCAGCGAGACGGACCAATGGACGTCGTTCGCGGTACGTACGTCATTACTGGGGCCCATCGGGCCAGCGGAGGAAACGGGGAAGCTGGTTTCCTAGAGGAGAGCATGAGAGAGCTTTGAATTGTATTTTCGATGCTTTGCGGCGCGCGTGTCACTGTAGCATTTTGCACAGACTATCTCCGGTACCTGATCGAAACACTGGGCTCCTTTGCTTAAAAGGGCCTTCCCTGGACAGTGGTCCTTTAAAACCACGTTCTCACATGGATACGGTCTACAAGCGGGACTCAGAAAGCCTGACGCCCTAGCACGCGACTAAACCCACCGAGCGGGGCTCCCCAGCCTTGAACACTGCCGCTTTTGAGAACACTATTCGACGAATCTCGAGACTTCACCACAGTCGCCGCCACAGGCAAGCGCAGGGTTGTGCATTAAGGAAAGCCAAGCTTCTGCACAGCCCCCCCCCCCCCCCCCCAAGGCCCCTACGGCCGATAAGCAACGAAAAAAATTAAGAATGGTAGTAAAACATTTATCTTGATGATGTGATAGAATTACAACATGCACAAAATATTGTGCACTCAAAACACAAAACAAGATTCGCCATGGATGCAGAATTGAAAATGACGAGACGCGCTTCTCGCAACGGTTCCTTGAGTCCTCGGCTTCCCTTCGGAACAGGTGGCATGTATGCAGTTCTTGTAATGCAACATATCACTAGTCCTCGGCCGCGCCAGTATTGTAAAAAAAATGACCCTGCCCTTTTAAAAATGACGGCATAGGTCCGACAGAGTAAGGTATCGGGGCAGATTTGGCCCCCACCTTAGGAAATAACCGCTCCCATGCGCACGCCTATAGTCGCCGCCTATATCCCTCCTCTTGTAAACACCATCTTATGCCGCAGCCTGTGACCTATGCCGCCCACAGACTCTGCCAAATATCGACCGCAACCATCTACCCAATATTCTGACATATCCCCATATGGTGTGGAGACATCCCTACTTTAACGTGCATTACTTGGTTGAAGCAGTGGGAGGCACAGCTGTTCAGCGCCGTCATGGAGATCCGGAAGGCGCCCATCACCGTCGCCACCCGGGCCTCTGGGGTCTTGGACAGAGGACCTCGCCCAATCCGCTCCAGTCACCTCCTTTCGGATCTAATAAATGTTAATGTCTTTCTTCCGCGCTGCAGATTCGCAAAGAAGAGTGCTCGGGCTAGACTAGGGTTTTGCGATTGAACCCGGCTGCGACTGACACCCCCTCTGCCCTCCTCCCCGTAGGTCTATGACTATGACTGTCTTTCTTTCGGTTCATCAAAGCGGAGAACGTATCAAAAAGCTCCTAGACTTCCTTTTCGTTTTGCGAGAATAATTCCACCTTCGACATCTCGAACCACAATGTCGATTTCGAAATTCTGTAAACTGTGTTCGCCTATGACGTTGAACGCCTTTAATTCAGCATCATGATACTGAGTCTGAAAGAAACAAATGAAACGTTTACCTTGTTAATAATTAATTGATAGTATTTTACTTACCTGCTACGACAGACGTCTATCATAACCTGCATACCATCAGCATAGACAATATCGTTGTACCCTTAAACACTTGAGAAAAAGAAAGTAAAGATAACAAAGGATACCCGGCATAAGCCGCAGTTCTGAACGTCTTTTCGAGGCTATGAATGCAGGCGAATGTGAGTAGGCTGAAGTTACTGTGTGCGGTTTAAAGTAACAAAGAGGCTACGGGAGGTGCAACACTGGAGGGTTCCGTATTAATTCAAACCACCCGGGTTTTTGTAGCGTAAAGCTACACTACGCAGGTCAGAGCCGAGTTTCGCGTGAGTGCGCGCCGCCAGTTATGCGCATGCGCGAGAGCCGCGTGACGTCACGAGAGGCGCAGGTGCGTCGCCTCCTCGCCACAGCCAGTGCGCGCTCCTCTCCGACCTCCGACGCGTGACCTTTAGCCGGAGCCGTGTTTACGACAGTTGCGCCGCGCGCTACTGCGCATGCGCGAGGAGGGAAAGACGGTCGCGCTCGACATGGAAGCTAAAGGCTGGTTCACACTGGCGACTCGCGGAGGTCGCGCGACACGATTCGTCACGGAGGGGGCGACCCGAACGAGTCGCCAGCGACCCGTTTGAGGGAGTCGCCATGGAGTCGCTCGCTGACCGATTTCTTGCGACGCGACTTGAAGTCGCAAAGCTACTGAGCCAATCCGCAGCGCTTCTGCCTCCTTCCAAGGCGGGAAAATTCAAGAGTGCATGCGCGCGTGTGCACGATCGACTTACTGCGCCCGCAGTTGTTGGGCACACATGTTAAGGAGAACTGCGAGAGTGAAGCGTACTAATTCGCGTTTGTACTCGTATCCTTGGTCATGTGCTTGACGCTCGGGCATGAGGCGATTTCGTGATTTCGTGATCTGCTATTTCGCGAGAACGCTAACAACAGCGCACACACCACCGCCGCTTCCGTCTTCGTCGAACTATAGCGCGTTGGCGGTCGAAACAGTCCTAAACATGGGAATAACCATAAGATCCGGTTCTTCGCTGATAATTTTACATACTTATAACCGAAATGAGTCCGAATTGATCTACCCCGAGCGCGGTAGCAGAAGCAGTAAAGGCGCGAAAGCCAGGCCTTCGTTCAAATCTCGTTCGAAGAGGGGTTTGTCGTGAAGCGAGTCGAATTCTGGTGTGAACACTCCCTGTTGATCGACGATTGTCGCCGGTCTCCCCCTCCGTGACGAATCAAGCCGCGCGACCTCCGCTGCCAAACGGTGCAGAAGAGCGGAAAATTTAAATTCTTCCGATCCCGAGGTTGTCGCCTGGCAGTTGGTACATTTCGCCTTCATCAAAATGAAGACGTTATGTAGGAAGCATATAAATAACTCTAGACCAGGGGCCGTATCCAGCGGAGGTTCCTTTCGGGAACCGTTCTCTTTCAAGATGACGTCAATTTGACGTCAGCAAGGCAGCGGGCGCCACCTAACGGCGAAGACGGGAAAGACAGCGGCCAATCAGCGATGGCCCCAGATCGTAGGCGTGTCCATCACGAATTTCTGGTACCAAATACTTGTACCAAAGTGGTGTTAAGCACGAAATAAATCTAATAATTACATAGTAATGCCAACTAGTGAATAATAGACTGAAATATTCTTAGAAGCATCCTGTTAACAACTGTCAAGCAATTGTCTTGGCTGATGAGTACCTTTCTTCGCCGCTAGATGGTGTCGCGCGCGCGGCGGCGTCGTCTGCTTCCTCGCTCGCTGTGAAGTTTTTGTAAGCTCTGCCTTTCGCACAGAGTGCCAAATATCCTAAGAACGATGTCTACAACGCCCGTAGTATGCAGTCCGAATCACGCTAGCTCTTTGACGGAGGAGTTGCTGCCGCCGTTGCGAGTACGAACGAGCTGCTTGATACCGGCACCGCGACGGCGCGTCCGCGCCTGCCTATGTAGCGGGGCAGCGTCTGTAGCCTTATCGGCCGCTCAAGCGTCGTGAGTATGCGCGACCTTTCCGTGAATAGCTGTCAATGTAGGACGCAGCCGATGACACATGGAATCCGACTGCACTCGACCCAGTCAGCCACCGTCTGCTCCCCTTCCGCTGATGTAGAAGGAGGGAAAACTCAGCCTGCACACGGACGCGAATTATTTGTCTCTACGACTGCCGGATTCAAATGGTCGCACTGCTGTTGGCCGAGAGCTCCCGATCGCAAAGTAACGATATAAACGCGTAGAGCACCTTTGCTTCTGACGGCAGCCCGGCATACCCCTTCGTCCCCACTTCGCTTCGCTATCGCCAGTGTTGCCGCAAAACCTCCTGAGGCATGTAGAAGGCGTTGTCTCGTTTTTCTTTTTTTTTTACTGCGTCAATTTACTAAACCCACAAAGCGCTGCCCCCCCCCCCCCCAAAAAAAAAAAAAAAAAAAAAAAAAAAAAAAAAAACGCACCACGGCCGTACTCAAGCAGCTGCGCGGCGCGCGCCGTCGCTCGACTACGGTCATGAGGCGCCACAGCGAGCGCAGAGCGGTTCCATCTCGAAGCAGACCAACTCGTCGCGGTTCCTGCGCCAGCCGGCAAAAAGGTTCCTTCCGGAGCGGTGGCCCCGCCCCGTGACGTAGGCGAAAAACGCGGAGCCGCCTCCGGAAGTTTTGGGGGTCACGCCGGACGTGACGCAGCAACCAATTAGGAGCGGCGAAAGGAACCAGTTCCCGAACGGAACCGTCGCGGGATCTGGCCCCAGGGTTCATAGTAGAGAGAATGCACCGTGGTCAAATCTAATTAGTAGCATGACTAGCCTACCGTAACAAGACGACTTGTTCGTACTTGTTTACTTGGAAATCGGTTTAACTTTTCTTTTTCGGCGAAGTTCTTATTCAAGCACTATGATATGGAAAGAAGTGCTCTCGTGTGAATCACTATAAAGAATGAATACAAAAAAAAAATAATTGTAGATCATTGGCAAATATACACTCGTCGACAACCAAATTTTTATCCACACTAATATCGGTAGCCAATAGAACCCCAGCATCGCTGTGGACTTCGCGCGCCAGGTAGTGCATCTCTCTGAGCTAACATGGCGTGCGTCTGCCTGCTTGCAGATGCACTGGTTCCGCACGGTCGCAGCATCTTCGCCGCTGTCGGGGCCAACTGCCTAGTGCTCCTGTAATTATGTTTGGCTTTGATGCGTAGTTGCACAGCGTCTGCAAACGCTGCTTGCTCTTTACTGATGCAAAGTGATTGTTCTCCCCCCCTCCCCCTCAATCCCTGCAAGAATGAGATACTTTTACAAAATATCTCGGTTATGACCATTAAGTCATTGGTTTCTTCGACGCTCCACACCTTTATAATTGAAGCTCTTCACGTATCTCTAACAGATGGTTGATAAAGTGATTTCTACTCATCGATTCAATCAGTATTATATACAATTAACTTACGCGCCCGGTTGCTCCAGTTGATCGCCAACAGCAGTCCTCCTGTGTCATTATAACATGCGCATTTTTGCATGCACAAGGCGGTTCAGCGAAGCTTACCAATAAGTAGTTCAAACCAGACTTTGATAAATAACTTTTGCCGCGGATATATATATATATATATATATATATATATATATATATATATATATATATATATATATATATATATATATATAAAACGCGTAAATTGCGATAACCAGTTTGGTGGTTAAATACATTCTAATTGTTGGTTTTTATACCTATTGCAGGCGGGCGCCTAAGTGAAATTAGAGATTGGTAGCTCGCTGTTTGTAATTGCCCTATCAGTTTCTTGAATTTTTAAAGCACGATTATGCTCGGCACTGCGACGCGACTGATCTCAACCATTCGAACGCATCAAACCAAACCCGCGCAGCAGTGGAGCGCTCGCAGCCCCGCCCAATAGCACGCCTCTGTACGGTGTGCATCATGTGATCACTATCCCACCTGGGCCAGAGCAGAGACGAAGGCGTAGCAGCTCTAGGTCACGAAATGTCGGGGTACGAGGTCAAAGTCGCAGAAAGCACCATTATTCGCCTTAACCTGATATGACCTGCTATTATTGCTATAGCCTAAAGAAAGAAACGCCAAACCGGCAGAAAGACAAACGTTGGCTTTCGCGCAGCGAAAAGCTATCAGTGCTAGGCCGAAAGTGATCCCAGAAAAGGGCAGATACAAATAGTGGGAACTGTCTTAATTCTGCGCTGGTTTCAAATGTCATTCCTCTACAATATATTATAGCACTTAACAAACTCCCATTGGATACAGCAATCATTAGTCAACAAAAGACACACTGGATGACAAAACACGAATTTTTTCAGGCTAGGAAAAACATCCCTATATATCCCACTCCTCCGCCACAAACAACTAGGTTCTTCCAAGGCCCAAGTTTTTTTTCAGGCAAGGTTATTATTGAAGAACTTAGTCGATAAGTACATACAGGGAGTGCTGGGCACCAAGAACAAAATCGAAACTAAAGGTAAGCGTTGCCCCTGAAGTTTGGGCACAGACTGTCTTTCTTCTGCATGTGCGGTGGCATGCAGTTCGCGTGCGGGAAGCAAGCACGCAACGGGTATTGAGGAAAGGGCGCAGTCACTGCAGCCCCTCTTCTAGGCGGACACACGAACAGCGTTGCGAGGAATGGGATGAAGAAGGGAGTGAAGGAAAGAGAATGATTTCGACCGTATGGGGATCTCCGGACATCGAAAATACACAGCACACAGGCGGTTTTTGCGTTTCGCCTAAATCGAAACGCGTCCGCCGTGGCCAGGACTGAACTGAAAGGACCAAAAATGCCCACCTCTCCCGAAAGCTTAGTTTGGCGCTGGAAAAAGAAATGGAAATGACCGAATACACTCAATCAATTAGCCTGTGGACAGAAAAATGAGGAAAGCGTAGTTAGCAGCATCCCATTAATATGGCAAGGTGCAAGTTGTGATCTTCCTTATGGTCTGCATGCATACATCAAGCCTCATTATTTTTTATGCTCTATCTCTAGTATGAAGCACGCATCACCAGCAATGCTGCACGCGATGTATTAAGTATGTATTGAAATGAAAATGAAATTCTCAGGCTAAGTGTTGGTAAAGCTACACAAGGCTATTTCTGACTCTGGTCAAAGATAGCTGCACATCACCATTTCAGGTCCAGGCTGGCATCCTGATGCTTTGCCACGGACGGTGCCAGTTGTCCTTGGCTATGCCTTTGAGCAACTTCTGTGCTGTCCAGCCAATGCAGCCATGCATCCAGACAATGCTGTTGCAGGCCTATTGATGCTTGCTCTGTTTTGCAACCCAAGCTATGCTCTACCCAATAAATATTTCTTTCAAAGACAAGATGCTTGACGTTAGGATTCATTCAATAATTCATACACTTGTGAGCAATCATTCATAAATGCCTGCACAAGAATTTAAGTCTACGACGGTACAACATATCTCTACTGGAGTAAACTACATTAAGCAGCTGTTCTGTAAAGGTGACAAGCAAGAAGTGCTGCTGCGGAAGTCACCATCAGACGAAATTGGAAAGCTCCTGTGCTCCAGCAATACACATGCTACTACTTGCCTCCATGCGCTGTGGGAAACCATCTTTCATCGTTCCCTTGAAAGTCTATTTCCTCCGCGGTAGCTACTCTGGCTACCACGAGATTGGTCCAGCGTAATTAGCATTAAATATTGATAGAAGGCGCCAGTGTTGCGGCAACTGAAGAGCCACGGAAGGCCCCCCTCCCTGCGCACGCGGCAAAAAAAAAAAAAAAAAAAAAAAAGTAAGGTCTTGGACATTGGGAATTCAAGACGAGCGGACGCATCCTCGCGGGTCTCTGCAATCGCCGACGAGGCGAAGCCTCGCGGGACTTTTCCCGCCTGCCCGGCTTCGGAGTTTAACCCCTGCCCTAACGTGGGCGAAAGTCGGACGACCTAGATCTATTAGCGTGTTTTAATTTATTGCTAGCTGGCGTTGTTGTTATTGCAGCAATAAACGCCTGTTTGTTGTCAGCACGTGTTGTTCCTTTGTTCCCAAAAGCACGGCCCGCAGTGGTCAGCGCGTGCGCTACTGGGTGGGGTCGGTGGTTGTGACAGTCAGCCGCGATTAAGCGGGGAAAACGTATTTATCCGCCTATTACAACCCCACATCTGGCGCCAAACGTGAGGCCGCTCTTGGAACATTGTTTGTTCGTGGCAAGGGACGTTCTTTGTCCGGACAGGACAAGTGCTAGGCCTAGAGTGAATTTTGATCGATATAGGCCCTGCGGCGTGCTTTCTTGAGTGCGAGGTGAATTCCGCTGCAGCGCAGTAGTACCATCCCACCTAGCCAGTGTCTGTTCGTAGCTGTGTGCACGCAACTCTTTTTCAGGTCGGTTTTTTTTTTTTTTTTTTTTTTTTGAAGGCAGTATTCCTGCACCTCGTCAGAATAAACGACCGCAATAGGACTGTGGTGTTTGAGCGGGAGCACATAGGTGCCCGCTCGTTATTTTCGAAGCCTCGCGCGAACTGAGCAGTCTCGTTCTACTCAAGATGGCTTTTTTCACTTGAACTTTGCGTTTATTCAGCCGCGTGACACGTTTTTCTAGGGAGTTTTGTATGGAGCCATGTGATGCATGGATGCGAGAGTTGGACTGTGAAGAAGGCTGACCGCCGAAGAATTGACGCGTTTGAATTGTGGTGCTGGCGAAGACTCTTGAGAGTTCCTTGGACTGCCAGAAGATCAAATCAGTCGACATTGTCGATTATAAACCCTGACTGCTCATTGGAGGGTCAAATTCTAAAGTTAAAGCTCAGCTACTTTGGTCATCTGATGAGAAGAGAGGAGTCGCTGGAGAAAGATTTGGTGTTGGGAAGGGTTGAGGGTCGCCGGAGAAGGGGTAGGCAGCGAACGCGATGGTTGGAAGGCATCCTCGAGGCACTGCAGATGAAGTTATGTGATGTTAGGAAGATAATGAGAAACAAGAATGTTGTGTCCTGGAACGTTTTCCAAGAAGAAGGTTTTATATTTTTCTTTGAGATATTCCACAGTCGTTTTGTCTCTGTCACGACTGCGCCAAACCACCTTCTACAACTAAAAGTGGCAGCTTGCAGTTCACCCCGTTATTGTTGGGAACGTCAGCGCCGGCGCTACCCATTGTGAGAGGATCGATTTGTCCTGACCACGACCTAGCAGGTACGTGTCGTCGTGGTTGTTCCGGCCACGTTGTGTGAAAGGTGTCCACGCTGATGAGGGTGCACGCCGCTCCGGTTCGGAGTCCATCTCGAACTGCATCAAATAGTGGTTCATGATCGAGCGAGCTGTTACTTAGACCGTGTGCAGAGGTTAGCAACGGTGTCAAGGTCATACAGCATTGACGAAGCTGACACGTTGTTACATCCCAAATTGTGTAATTGAATCATCGGCGCTGTGGCTATATAAAATAGCTGCTTTACCTTGCTTCTTTATAGTGATGCAGGCCTTTTCTAGGTGTCCACGCCGGTAGCAATTAAAAGTTGCACGTAACTTCTTGAAACCGTCATGTCTGTGTATTTTGTTCATCACAGCTATTGCCAACAGCGGCGAACTTTTGCAAGTTTTTCCAAACTTACCTTCGTGTTGTGGCTCTGGTTGGGCGAACGGCTTGTCTGGTGCACTGTCTTGATGGGTCGCCACCATGCTTTGTAGAATGCAAGGTCCTTTCCAGCGAACCGGCGCTTTTTTTTTTTTTTTTTTTTTTGTCACGAAGCATGATCACCAATGCATGGGAACATAGTCGGGTTAACAAGCGATATCGACGACACTGCTTTGGCTGACTGTTCAGTGGCTGCTGTGTTCGTATAGGCATTGTTCCAAAATTGCAGTATGCAGTCAGGTTACAGTTCTCCCTCCAACTAGTCTCGTCATTGGAAGCGAGCCGGCTGCTGACTTCAGATGGCCGCGGGTTTAAATGCTTCTTCAGTGCAGCTACAATGGTGTAGTACTCTAGCAGACAACGGCAGCTGGCATGCTTGGCTCGACCACGGCACAGACAGCGTCGTTCGTCTCCTCCCCGCACAGCTTGATCAAGTGCGGGTTCTTTTCTGGGCGCTCTCCGTGACACCGAAGCCGAAGTAGGTATCCGTACGGGATAAGCGAGCGTAGCCAAGGTCTTGCACGGGCATACTGAACAAATATCCAATAATATTGAGAAAGCACCACAACTGCATTCTCAAGACACAATTACACTAGTACAGACACGGATGGGTGTATTTTTGACGTTTTCTGACTTCTGAGCGGCCGCCGGGTCAGAGGCATGTGCGCTCCCGACTGTGAGCCGGCGGGTGTGACTTCACATGTGCTTCACATTTACCTTCAGCAACGTCATGGCTATGGTCATGGCCCCGCGATCCCGCCGCCCCCGCACCTGAAGTTTGTTGACCCCCCCGCGTCGCGCCGTGCACAGTGCTGAGAAGTGTGAAATGCTGCATACGAGGGAGGTCGAGGAGGACGCTACAATTGTTTGCGCGCTGGGAGGGAGCGATGAATTGTGCGCAGGAACATGAGCAGCAAAAAAAAAAAAAAAAAAAGAAAAAAAAAAAGAAAAAGAAAAACGTCCGTCCGTGCGTTTTGTGAGTGCCACGGGGGAAAGGAAAAATGAACAGGTGCGACCGCTCGCGATGGGGTTGGCGTCGGCGCTCAGCGTCGGCACTGTTGGCGTATGCAGAAACCGGTTTGAGCATGCGCCCGGTACGAGACGCCAGCAAACGCAAACTTGAGCGGAGCGCGGAGACCTGTCCGTGCTAGATTTCGGACTTGACTACGTGATTCTTGAATTTAGGGGGGTGGACGCGTTCTAGGGGGGGGGGGGGGATTGAAGGGTGGGGTGGTTAGCCCCCCTATTGCCTCCTCATGAGTGGGACACTGTTGGGGAGCTATGCTTGGGGGGGGGGGGGGGGGGAATATTATTATTAGGAAAAATAATAATAATAATATTGATAGGATAGGAGGAGGAAGGCGGGTCTGTTTGTGGCAAGGGGCACCTGAGCAAGTAGATGGAGGGAGAGCGAGGTCGATGAGGGGAAGCGGTACAGTGCCCACAGCGCGGAAAGTCTATCGGCGGCGGCACCCGAGGCAGTAGCCTGCGTGCCCGCTCCCAGGGCGAGGCGGTGGCGGCGAACTCCGGCTGTATCCGGGGTTTTTTAAGGACGGGTGGTTCAGCGGGGCACCTCGCCGCTCACTTGGCGTCCCGGCAATCCTTTCCCCTCCCCGGTGCCGGAATCCTGCGTCAGCGTACACGCAGGCGCCGAGCTGCTCACCCGCGTAGGTCTCTCATTGGCGCACGTCTAGGCGCCGTACACCAATGAGAGGACAGGGTGGCCGCGACCTCTGAATTTTGAATTTTCGCTCGCGTCGAGTCTTCGCGTGCTTTTTCTTTTTACTTTTTTTTTATCATCGTTTTGCATCGTCGCACGTGGCCGTGATGGCAAAACCCTTCGCCGCCCATCGGTTGATCTCAGCCGTGGAGGAACAAAACTCAAAAGACTCGTCTCAGCTACGGTCGCGGAAAACGGGACAAATTGATGTTGCGTCGATGGCGTTGCAGACTGTATTGAAAAGCCGAGAAAAATGTGGAAGATGTATACGTTTATTGAGCAGAAGTAGAAAGTGTAAACTGGAATTAAGTTCTATGTCTAAATTACATCTCTTAACGCTTTAAAAAGCAGAAATTATTGAGTGAATATTAAAACTGCATCAACGCACCAGCGCGAATACAAGCGTCAGCAGTGAGCGCCAACTGCGCCAGTGCCGAGCCTCATGGAGATGCGCACCGCTTGTGACGCCCACTGTGCCACGGCGTCACGGCGCTGACAGCGCCGACCCCTAGGATCCGGTTTTGTCAGAGCTTTCACAGGAGCCCGCTAGGTGCGGCGATTTAAGAAATATTCATTAAAATACTTACTTTCCGCTCATTTCTGTTCATAAAGTGGATTGTTTTGTTCACTACCAATGCGATAGCTACCATCTGCGCTGGAAATCTGGGCGGTAACTTTTTTATTCAGTATACCTTTAACGCTGGACTGAGATCTGCTTCCTCGTCACCACTGGTATATCAGTCATTGACTTTACAGCAGCCTTTTTATCTTTTTATAGAGAAATCTATTTATTTACACTCGTCTAGACGCCGCATGTTTCGTGCACACCCATTACTGGGTCACCCGCGTGAATCCCCCGCGTAGTCTAGGCTCCGATGTATAACTATATTCAGATATGAGAAGATACACACCACACGCGCATGTGGTGTGTATCTTCTCCTGTGTTTGTGTTTGTTTGCGCCACATATCTGAATACGATGATGCACCAACTAGCCCCTCAAGCCGTTATTTTGGTATAACTATATATTGTAACGTTGAGAAATATTTATAGTAACGTTGGGAGATAAGGTGCGCTGGGAGCGGTACTGAGAGAAAACAACTGGGCCGGTAGAAGTAGATATCTACTGAAGAATTAATGACATTACAAAACTGAAAACAAAATTTTGAAAGAGACAAAAATTAAGAGGTGCGGAGTAAAGAAGGAAAGGTTTTACACACACACACACACACACACACACACACACACACACACACACACACACACACACACACACACACACACACACACACACACACACACACACACACACACACACACACACACACACACACACACACACACACACACACACACACACACACACACACACACACACACACACACACACACACACACACACACACACACACACACACACACACACACACACACACACACACACACACACACACACACACACACACACACACACACACACACACACACACACACACACACACACACACACACACACACACAAATCTGTTGTGTACTACTACGCATGACGTTAAATGCGGAGGGAGTAATTACATCACTTTATTCTGATAACAGCACATGAAATACGGAGTAAATTTAATAGCTTGACCAGCCACCCTCTGGAATATGTGGGGCCAGCCTTCATTACCTTTTCTCGTCTATCGCAGCATGTAAATGAAAGAAAAAAAAATTATTCCATCCCGAACAGTGTTATTTCTCATCGCTGTTCAAATACGACTTATTTCACATCCGTTGAGGGACGCTTTCGGTACTTACAAATCCCTGTAACCTTCGACGCATGAGTTTATTGTGCTCCCAAATACTAACAGCTAGGCAGGCCAATATGAACACTTGTCGGCTGTTAAAACGACTCACCTGCACACAAGGCTGCGCAGAAACAATGCTCGGCGTCGCAGCTTACAACATACAACATCGAGTACCGATAAGCGGGCACTCGTGAACTTGGCCGTCAATAGACAGTTTTAGTTTCACGTGCGTACAGAGTTACGTACGCAAACGTGAGAAGTCTACGTGCGCAGCGCGCATTTCGCCAGGACTACTTTTAGTTTCACGTACGTGGTGTACGTGAAGCAAAATGTATGGACCTTTCATACAAGCCTCGAAAAACTGTGCGTACGTGTTATGCCGCGCCATCTAATACAGATGAACCAAACTAATTTTGTTTAGTCGAGCTGCCTTGAACCGAGCCACGCTGCGGCCGTAGCCAAGAGTCGGTCGAATTGGAAATTGCTGTTCTCAACGTCGTTGCTCTACAGTGAACGCATACCTATATGCGTCCACCGCACAGCGTGTCGCATGCAGTCTTCGAATGGATTGCATTCTCTCACGTCGCGAAGCATATCCAGATCGTCGCTTTAGGAAAAGAGAATTCGCTGGGCAACAGAACCAACAGAACTCACGCTTACAACTTCACAACCTTCCCCCTACAACGGATTGGCTCTGGTTGGCTGCCGGCTTGCATCTTGCACTCTAGCCACTTCTCGCTCAACTCTGGTCTGGCGTGACCTCGCGAGATCGTTGCTATGACGACGACAAACGCTTCTGCGTCAGGCTTAACAGCTGAAAAATCGTCCTTCTATCTAAAAAATAAAGGCTATTTGTCACTTGAAACTTTACGCGAGGGTAAGATTGGGTAAGCTTAAAGCGAATACAACAGTTTAGAACACGATATCGCGCCGAGGAATTAGCGGCGAAGCTGTTATTGCTGTGAAGCGGGCGGGCAGGGCGTCGCCATGTTGTCAACTCTACGTACGCCAGCAACGTGAAGACGCCAACGTGAAAATCCGAATCTCACGTACGTCCGTGAAACTCCCGCGGACTCTTCACGTTCTGCGCATGCGCACTGGTCACACGTAGGCGCTTCACGTACGTGAAGCTCCCACGTACGTGAAACTAAAACTCTCTAATGTGTGAACACGCTGCGTAATATGGGTTCTATATATTCCTGCACAATCATTTACTGCGTCCTCGCGCCAACGCTCGCAGAAAGTGGAAGAAAAGATATTTTCCCCGTTTTGGCTGTTGCCTCAGTCCAGAGCACATCTCCAGTAGCGAAAAAAAAAAAAACGACTACAAGCTCGTTGTCAAGACGCCGTGGGGGTGGGGAGGGGATAAGACGCTGACACCTGCCAAACCTCTTTCCGCTGCTGACAAGAAGGGTGGGGTGAGAGTAAATTGTGAGCAGGGGCCAGGTGGAGCCTGTATCAGGGAAAGCGTGCTACCGCTTGTCGGTGCGATTCTATCAAATGCGGAGGCTGAGACAGGAACAAGGGGTGAAGGATGGGCTCTACGCGGTACGGAGAGGAGAAAAGCGCATTCCCCAAGCTGGTTGTTAGCCTTGTTTACATGAAGGCGACAGTAGCGCATCGCATCGCATTTCGTAGCGCCTCACGGTAATGCGATGCGACAGCGTTTACATGTTTACATGTAGCGCATCATCTCTAGCGCGGTGGTGGCAGAACGCGGTGTCGCCTATAGCCGTGTTTACATGAAGCTTACCGTGATCCGCGATCCGCTACTGGGATCCGCCACCGCGCGTTCCACTGCGCATGCCCAGACCCCCCTTGACGCCGACAGATGGCGCCACATACCGGATGTCGGTAAAGCCCCTTGATACTTTAGATGTCGGCACACAGACCTGCCGCGTCGGGACCAATCAGCTTGACCGCCTCGCTCACGCGCGGTAGAGAGCCACGATGGCGGATCGCGGATCACGGTAAGCTAAATCTCTCTAGTAGCGCATCGCATCGCATTTCGTAGCGCCTCACGGTAATGCGATGCGACAGCGTTTACATGTAGCGCATCACCTTAGCGCGGTGGCGGCGACATGCGGTGTCGCATATCGAAAACATTAGTGGCACCAGGTTATAAATTTTTCAAATTCATTTATTATTTATTTAATACATACCAGAATGAAAGGAACGCTGTAATAGATACCGGAACAGCATATGAAGCGAAATTAAATAGTTCTCCTTTGTTTATCCAACCCGAAGGTACGGATGGATGGAAACAACTTTATTTAATAAAAAAAAAATCTTCCAGGGTGGTCCCCTACTAGTCCTCTCACAGGTTTTGGTGCAGTACCTGGTGTGCATGGTAGCCCTGCAGCGTTAAAAACCCGAAGGTATTTGAATATCCCGCGCTTTCTGTCCATGGTGCCCAACAACGCTTACTAAGCCTATCACCTGCCCGATTCCAGAAGCTATCTTAAAATTTGAGGTGTTTTGTCGACAGAATTGCGTGGTGCAGGCATCTTCAGTCAAATAAAAAGCATAGTTGACCACTCGTTTGCAGCGAACGCGAGACACGGTGGAGCGGCAATGACGAATTGGTGGTGAGGCGAGCGGCCGCCGCTTCGCCGACCGGGTTTACATGCAAGGTGAAAGTCGACTTACCCCTCCCAATCCAGCCCTGCCTGGCGCATTAATGCGATGCGCTTTCCTAGCGCATTACCCCTGTTTACATGAATGCGATGCGCTAGCAACCGGTTGCGATGCGATGCGCTAGCTGTCGCATTCATGTAAACACGGCTGTTGTGCGGTTGCGGGTAAGGGCGCGCGTGCACAAACTCAACACACCTCCACCCTCTCTGCGCCTCTCCATCTGCGCCCTGGTCCTGCCAACAAGGCCAGCTGTCGACATGAGAAGGCAGTGCAAGACATTTGAGGGGCGAGAATTTCAGTAGGCTGCTACAGGAGAAAGTATGCATCATGCACGGCCACGCCAGTTCCACGGGGGTAAGCTTTGGTGCCAGCTGTGACAGTTAGGTGCACCTCAGCAGCCTCCGCTCTTCGAAAGCGCTAACGACCCCTGCACTTCAGTGCCCGGGCTTGGGATTCGCGACGTCTCTGGTGAAGACTCACAATGCGCGCGAACTACAACTTAAGTACAGAAGCCGGGAATGCGCTTTCCTCGATTCTCTCCATATCGCGGAGTCACTGCCCTTCTCCTCCTTCCCACCCCCGTTGTCCCTGTCTGCACGCCGTCAACCCCCGTCTTTGGATCTTTACAGTTTCCTTGTGTCGGCGAATGCCTTGTTTTAAGTCAACGGCGGACATAACAAAGATGACGTTGTTATTGGCAGACGCTCCTTGTATCTTATTTTCCGAGGCTATAGTTGAAGTAAATATATATTGAAATTCAATGCGTCGAAAGAACGGCTTACTCGCACCCGTAACGTGTGGCCTACCTCCGGGCCTCATGTTTTATTCCTTGGCCTTTGATGAAGAATGTTTATCGCCAAACAAATGCATGCACTACTTAGGACATCGCTTCTCTACCCTGCTGGATCAGGAAAGCGGCCAACGACTTCGTTACAGGGAGAGAAGGTAGGCAGATGACAATGGGCAGCCTTCAGAAGTAGCAAACATATTTACTTCTTTTACAAACTTAAAAAGGATTAGAGAATATGTGCGAGCACATAATAGATCAAGGAAACCAAAAGTAGAAATATAAAGCGCACTCTAAACCGCCAGTTTGCGATGGTCCCCAAGTGCATATAGCTACGTAAATCAACTACTTGACTAGCCACCAACACCCCCCACCCCTTTCTCCAGGTGACTGCAGACACATTTGGGCACACATGAGAAGGAATATTGGCGCTTTGTAGTTGCAAGCTGTTTTGTGACAGCACCATACGTCCAGGCTGAAATGGTTCTCTACTTCCATGTGGAAAATGCTGTCATGGGAAGGAGGGGATCTGATGTGTCCTGTAATTTTTCAGATTGGAAAGAATTATTTTTCTCTAGACATTAAGTTCGCAAGACGTAAGATCATAACAGCCCAAGGTGACCGGTGCGCGGGTACCTGTTTTAACTACATATATGCGCCATTTATACCTCTTTCTTTTGCAATGAGAAAACAACGTATTGTAGGCATACATCACATCTAGTGGTTATCGCAGTTGGCATATATGATTTCCCAGGAAAAAATTTACAGCGAATTTAAACAAAAATTACAGCTCACTTAATTAAAATGAGGGTAACGCAAAGATGGATTAAACACAAAGTATTAAAAATGCGATGCTATTTTTCTTGCCGTTCGTTGTGACTGACGTTTTCACCTTTTCTTCTATTCGCTTACACTAAAAAAAGTCAAAACTAACCAAGACAAACTGAGTAATACAAAATAAATTGTTCAACGAACGTATGCTTACCAGTATGCAAAACGCAAGGTACAAAAGCCCACAAGATATTTTAAACTATACTAATCGGCAGCGAACGAAACTTGGACAAAGAAATGAAAAAGGGCCTTAATTTGGTATGAAATATATAAAAAAAAACTTAGTTCAAAGAAGTATACGCACAAACAATATACACTTGAGTTAAGAAAGTTCGCGAATGGCCTGTTTCAATCCCCTGGTTCTTGCTCATCAGCTGTGGTCAGTCATTTAATACTTTTCTTTTTTTGTTTTTGAGAGTATTATTTTAGTTCACGCAAAGAAAAAGTTTTCAAAATGGTGGCAGTCCATGCTAGCTTATTTACAACACATTCTAGATTTTAACGTCCTATAATTTGAGTGCTCATAAAAGTGATTTTAGTGTGAGCGGTCGGAAAGTGGGAAGGTGGGGGAATGGGGAGGGGGGGGGGGGCCGCCCCCTCGGAATAAAAGTTGGGGGTATTCCTATGGGCGCTAACCCTGCTTTTCACCCCCAGTGGGCTGCGGCGCCGCGAGCACCCCCTTTGTTTGTAAGCACGGCGTTGGGTCTATATGTTCATGTCATCTTTTGTCGCACAGTTTGAATGCTGTGCGAAAGATGAAACTCGGCAGCTGAATTTCCTGTGTAACTTATATTGTGCAGTTTATACGCATGCTTGGACGTTATATTAACATGCGATTATTTAAAAAGCAGCGACCGAAACAGAACGGCACGCTAAAAGCAGCATGCGATGTGACAGAAGCGTAAATGTTGGGCAGGAGGCGCCTCTGTAAGCAAGGCATCCTCCGCCGCTACCACCCTTCGGGCATTTCCAGAGGTAGTCGCTTGGCAGCGACACCGTATGTGGAACTTGCGAATACAAAAAACACAAGCATTAACGTGTAAATGCTAACAGTTTGGGGGATAATTCAAATCTGGCTACCACATGCATGCTATTAGTGCTCAGAAGCTCGATTCATAAACAGAAATGAAAAGGCAACTGAAGCAAGTTCAGGTTACGTGCGACAATAGCTCCACAGCACTTCAAATGAAACAGAACAGAAAGATCTGGTCAATGAAATAGCAGAATTCAAGCATACAAGCATATTTTAATGCAACTGTTAAAGCCACAGGACTGGCACTCAATGATCTGCAACACTACATTATGAAAAGAATAAAAGGTTAGCAAACAACCTTGGAAAAAAAGCAGCAGGGCAAGGCAAGCTGTTATTTCATGGAATAGCACGAGTAGGAAAGGTACAGTATTTATATAATTGTAATTCTATTACTGTACGGTATGGGGAGAGCTACAGAGAAAACATAAAATTGTAACCACACTGTAGTGTCCCTAATACTTCATGTCTCACCTGTATTGGTGGTACCATGCTTTGGTTTCGAATATAAGTTGACTCTCTTGCCCCTTTATTTTCAATTTTATAATCTAAAGAACAGGTAGACTTACAATCATGTAAATAATGGTAACCAGCTCAATAAGCCTAGTGAGGTATTGTATTGAATACAGACACAGGATTCTAGCACAAAAAAATACTAAATTACACATTTATTTATTAACATTAACAACATTTTCAATACAAACAAGCATAAAACAGAAAAACACAGTTTAGCAGTTCTATGCAATGTGCGTATTTGTTAATTAGCATGTGAATCACTCCCAGTGAATATATGTTTGTCTTTGAACAGGATGTATAGCAGTTGCACTCTTGATTATCCACAACCACAAAGACTCTTTACACACAGTGGGATGTCAATCACAGAGTCCATTGAAGAAGCAAGCACTAGCCTTAGCTAGAATAAAAAATAATCCATGTATACGTTCAAACATAATAACATTTAACAGATTTTTAAAACATACTCATCCTGCAGCTGACAATTTTATAACCTACATGCCAGAACATCATTTCTGAAAACAACATTGGGTATGAAATTTAGTATCTCGCAAAAACTGTGCGCTTCAGTCAAAGAAACAACTGACAACAATGCCCTGCTGGTAAGAACAGCTGCTTGACATCATGTCAGAAAACATGAATCGCATTTACAAAAAAAATATTTTGAGAAACAATTTATTAAAAGTTGTATAACACATGAACAAGACAAATCATGTGTCATTTCAGTACCACATCAAACTGAACCTGTGCTAAAATGTAGACAAATTTATCAAGCATGACTTGACCAATGCTGCCATTGGACCAAAAATAATAATACAAAACAAGGAAACAGATAAACTTATATACTGCACCTTAAGGTGTTGCTTATTTCCGAAAGTTACGTACCAAAGAAAGTATTGTTCCTACAAGTAGACTTCTCTACCATGCTTTGCAAGGACAGCAGAGCCCACCCATCTAGATGGCAATTGTATCACGTCTCTTCCACTTGAAGAGCTCACATAATGACCTTCATATACATTTCCCCATACATGCACAGTTACCACTGCCACTGGAGACAAAGATTTTGACAGCCTCCCTTCAGACAACTAAATGGTCAGGTGCCACTGCACGAGCTGTTTGTCAAGGATAGTGTTACACTATATTACAATGCCAAAGCATCCACAGAGCACTATGTGGTTTTGTTTTCCTCTTTATGCTCAGAAGAGGGTGCTGCAGCATCAGTGTTTGCTGCCTGCTGCTCTTTGTTCTTGGCCTGCAGGACTTCCTCCTTGATGAGAAGTTCAATGATCTCCTTCATCTGAGCAGGGCTCACCTTCACGTTTTCACGGCCTAAGGTGTCAACGACCTGCGTTCACAAGGGCACCTGTTTCAGTGTATGGCCCTTGGCACACAATTTGTAGCAGGGTGTGGATGCAAATTTTTTGTTGCAAAGCAGGTACCAATGATAAGAGCTGAGTGTGCATTGAACACAACATTTCCAAACACATATACGGCAAACTTGAATTGCAAATCAATCTCCTCTCGTGAAAACAGAGGCAAACGAAGTGCTTGTCATTCATCTATGTGTCTTTTTGATGTATTTGTCCAAGTATCTGCGTTAACTTATTCCATACAATCGTAAAAGAAACCGAGTTACTGGAGGGCAAAATTTTATACATGCACCACAACTGTCCAGTGTTAAAAATGTCTCGGATAACATTTTGACTTGATTGAATAAGAACCACTTTAAATTGCTGCTTAGAAGTGACTACAAATATAATTTGACTGACCACATCCCCACTTCCGAGCTTTTACTGACCAAAAAGCAACAACACAGCAGAACCTCGAAGATATGAGCACAGTTCGTGCAAATTTGTGGACAGTCATTGTCATCCCCACCAGCCTCACTACACCCACTGCAGATCAAAGTACTATCCCATATCCTCCCAATTAACCCTGTTCAGTGTCAGATGCAGGCACCTTATCCCCACAAAGTTCCTAAGTTCATCCGCCCACCTAATTTTCTGCTGCCTGCTAGCCTTGCCTTACCTTGAAATCCAGTCCGGTGCCCTGAATGATCATCGATTAACTTGCCTTCACATTATAAATGGCCTACCCATGCAGTTTCTTCTTTTTGATTTCAACTAAGCATATCATTAACTCATATCTGTTACCTCACCCATTCTGCCCCTCTTTCTGGCTGTCATTTCCCTGTTCTGTGCATAATATACCTGTCATTTTCCTTTTCATAGCACTGTGCATTGTCCTAAATTTAAGTTTAGCCCTTTCCTTTAGCCTCCTTGTTTCTGCCCTACAGTTGAGCACCAGTAACAGAGCTGCTCTACACTTTCCTTTTGAAGGATATTGGTAAACTGCTATTCATGACCAGAGTAGCTGCAAAATACACTGCACCCTATTCTTATTTTCCTAATTATTTATTTCTCGTGGTCCAGATCTGCTGTCACTACCTGCCTTAAGTAGATGTATTCCCTTATCATTTCCAATTCTTTGTTGCCTATAGTAAACAGCTGTTCTCTTGTGAGACTGTTGAACATCACTTTAGTTTTCTGCGAATTAATTTGTAGAGAAGCCATCCTGCTTCGTGATGTCTCTTGAATTAGGTACTTAGCAAGGCAATGTCATTAGCAAATTGCAGATTGCCAAGTTATCTTCCATTACCTTCTATCTCCAATTCTTTTATATGTTATTTACATGATACTGCAGACCTCTTTGGTCCAAGCAGATATTTAGATCTCTGATAAATAGTACTGGAGAGATCATGTCCCCTTGAACCACATCCTATTGGACTGGGGTGTTACTGCTTCCCTTATGGAGCTGTGCAGCTGCTATAAATATCTTCCAACTTTTATATGTGGCTCTTCTACAGCCAAGTTCCATGATGCCTGTATGACTACCAAGGTCCCAACTGAGTCAAATGCTCTCCTGTAATCTATGTAGGCTATGTTTAGGAGCTGATTATGTTTAGTGCAGTTCTCTATCAGTTGACTGATGGTGCAAATATGGCCTGCTGTTGAGTAGCCTTCAAGAAAAGCGCCCGGACCGCATGGCCGATTGGCCGATTGAATTCTGAGGATTCTCTGATTATACCAGGGATTACCTTAGTACATGCCCTGAAGGCGATGGCCAATAGGCTGATATGTCTAGCTTGAAGTCCTTGATGTCCTTTTTCTTATGAATTAATGTACTGCTAGCACTCTTTCAAGATTCCAGCCTGCTAGAGTCATGAGGCACTGCATAGAGCTACGCTAGAAAAATCTTTCCACGACCCAACAGATCTGCAATTACCTGATCCCCATCAGCTTCTATCTCCCGTTAGCATTCTTTGTAAGGGTTTCCTTACTTCCTTTTTGTTAGAAGCGGGATGGTCAAGTTCCCAACTCCTTGGTTTTATCTCTAGTTGTTCCTAGTTATCTTTAGGTTTTATCCCTTAGATTTTTTCATTTATTGTCTTCACTTTACTTATCTTATGACTAGTCCTGTACACGCTATAGGTAATCAGTAACCAAATACATTTACAATTACTTTGTTTAAAATGGTAACTGATTACAGTGCTGAATTACAGCCCTAGCAAAGTAACTGAACAATTACAGAGCAGTAAATAAGTACTACTGCGTTACTTTTCTTTGAACATCACTGCTATAAAAAAAACTTAATCAAACTGCAATAGACTAGTGCGGCTCGAAGTTCTCATCATTGATTCTACAGTGTTTCCTTGTGAAGAAATCAGCCACTAGAGGTAGGGTGGTGTTATACCACAAGAACTCTTTGCACATCCAGTCCTAGTTGTGCAATGCTTCAAAACCCGTTTCTACATCTTCTCTGAAACACCACACTTTGTTGTTGGTGCTGTGAAAAGGCACTGTAGGTAAGGCTGCTACAAGAGCGAAAAAAACTGTCCATAGGGGTTTTCTTGGGAACATCAGATGCGGCTTCTAGTGCGAAATCATAGCAAGGCTGGTTCAATCCTTCAGCCAAAAGCTGGTGGAGTTCCTGATGTCTTTCACCAGATACCTATTTGGCCTTAAATCGAAAAATTGTAACAGATGCCAGAAGAAGCTACACCAAGAACAAAGACTACGGAGAGCGCAGCATACCAAGCAGCCATTCGCACAGTCCTGCAACCAAACAATTTGAAGCAACAACCCCATCAAAGACGCTTCGCCCCTGTAGCCCCTTTTGTAAAGAAGCAATTGATTACTAACAATCAATCACACACACACAAAAAAAAAAATGTAGATAATTTCTAAGCTTTCTTCATTCTTTAGTACATGCTCGATTGCCAGCATGATATATTTCATTTTGTCGGTTACCTTGCACTTATTAACTTAGGCATCTCTGCCAATTCTATTTTATCTACAAAACTAAAGACTTCCATGTGTTGACATTTCTTAATCAGGCCATTTAGACTCCTGAGGGAGCTTACCAGCCTCCTATCTAGCCATCCTATCACCTACCTTTAACTGTGCATTTCATAATGAAATTGTAATGATATTTTTGAAGTTATCAGTTACCCTATGAACAGCAAGGTTACTGTCTTACATTAAATTGAAATGCAGTAAAATCTCGTTAATTCAGAAATTCGGACAATTTGAACTAGAAGCATGGTGCTGGTCGATGCCCATGTAAGTGCTCGTTAATTCAGACACGGGCGGGTCTCACTCCGGTTAATTCGGACAGTCGATCGCGTCTCAGTATGACGCGTGCAGTCAGCGATCACCAAAATAGGCCTCACTGAACCTCAATTGCATGGAACACTGGTACCACAACGGCTGGCATGACGATGACTGGAAGTTCCCCATTTCTGAAATATAGCTCAGTTGCATAGTTTCTCTTTCACTTTCACTTCACACCGCTCCGTGGCTACAATTGGGCACGTCACTATTATTTTTTGTTTTGGAATGGTGTCATGCCGTTCTAATACCAACACACATGTTACCCGCGTACATCCACATACTGCTTCCGGTACGCTGAAATTGCGAGATGGGCATGGGCAGTTTCATAACACTGCACAACGCGATGCTTCAGCACACTGAATGTGCCAGTGAAGCATCCTCAAAATGCGATGAGGCAGTTCTGTTAAGACGCACCCCTGCTACTGCGTCGCACTGCGAAAAAAGGTGGTGGCAATATTCCCAACAATGCGAGTAAAGTGCTTCAATAAAGCCGGAAAAAAACGCTGTTCTCACTTGGGTTTCATCTCAAATGCAGACGACCATCATACAGGCGTTTTCATTAGATAAAATTAGTGCGGTGAAAACGTTTTTTGGCAATTAGAATATTCTTGGCAAATTCGAAGATTTTTCCTGGTCCCTTGAAGGTCAAATTAATCAGAGTTTACTGATCTTTTTTTCGATGAGATCCCGATTCCTTCACTTTTCCTATTAGTACCACTAACTCAATGATGGGCTTTTTCCTCACTAGCTTCCACTGCTTCATCTCCAAGTATATGCTGATTGGAGAATCCTGCATGAGGCAAGCTTGAGGCTTTTCCAAATCGAATTTATATTTCGTTCTGCAAACTTTACTATTTATTACCATTTGCCATTCCAAAAGTGTACACTCAGGTCACCTACTGCAGGTATCCTGCCTGCTTCTTCTCTACTTTGGTACTGAAGTCTCCTATCAGTACAATGTGTTTTTGCTCTACTAATTGCCGATTCCATGTTCTTATTGAAGCTTTTCACTGGGTGTAGGCCTGCATCCTTATCGATCAGGTATCCCACACCTAGTCCTCGTCTGCCTGCTAAGACATGGGACGAAATGAATTTGTAAAATTCATTGAACAGAATGCATTGCGTAGAAGTAGCAGCATTTTATATTTCCCAAAAGCTCTCTACTCCACTACGGGTGATGCCGATGCTCGGGCTACAATCACCCTTTACAATTAGGCTACAATTAGTGGTGCTCGCACATTGCCAATGTTGTGATCACCAGTCATGCAGCACGTGCCACAAGCAGTGTGAGGTGGTGCACAGTCCACACATTGCTGATTTTGCCAACGTATGTCTCATGGCAAACACCGCAAATGACAGCCCCATGGCTCATAAATCCTGTCCGACATGCACAGATCACTATGAATGCAATTCCCGCCTTCTGCATGTGATTCTTTTTTTGTTTTGTTTTGGATGATTAAACATTTTTCAGTGGCAACGACAATTTTTAAGTGGCGATTTTTTTTTTCTTGTGTAGCACACTTCTGCGTTACTAACTTTTAAATCAACCATCAGTAATGAAAAAGGTGAGGATAAACTCAAAAAAACTTTTAACCGCAGAAGGAATACTACACTATATAGTACCTGAAAAAAAAAAAAAAAAAAAGGGTGAAAATTCTGTTCTGAAATTAACACCAAAGGAATTTCGGCAGATTTTCAAAATATGAAAAACAAGAAATCCAGCTCCTATATGACAAACAGTAAGAAAGTAGGATACAAGTCTTTGTACCATGCAAACCTGAATACTATAACGTGAGAGGCAATGCAGTGATAGCAAAACGAAGAACAAAGGCTTAGCTTAGTTCATGTGCGATGGCTCCATACATAGTCTACCTCATGATATTATTTACATCTACCACACACTAGATTCTGCAGACCAGTAAAACTACTTACATCCTTTTATTTTGTTTTCTTCAAAACTGATTATTTCCTGCACTTCAGCTAGTGCTGATTAAATATATATTTCCACATGCAGAAAAAACGCACCTTTAAAACATGGTCAATCTTCACAGCACCATCATGGTCAATGTCCAGTGTATCCAAGAGGTCGGTGATCATCTCAAGACGTGTGTCATTTGATGACTTCTGGATGCGCCGCATAGCTAGCACCAGGTCATTGATCTCAATCAAGTTGTCCCTTGGTGTAAAGTATGGACAATGTCACAATCAAATAAAGGATCTGCAGCTTTAACAGCTACTATATACAAACAGTGTGAAACAAAGCCCTGTCACTGAGCAAAAAGATGGTCATTACTTAAAATTTAAGCGATTTTAGTGCTTGTGCAGGACAGACCAGGAACAGAAACAGAAGTTGAGCTGTATGTGACATGTTCCAACCAATGACGCCTCGCTCATGCAAACATTAAGCAGAAAAAAAATGTCATTAAGCTGCACACTTCTTCTAAATTCATCTTTCGATTGAACAGTAACATAAATTGAATGAAAACCTGTTTAAAATCCCTTTAAACTTTATTGATCAAAACCCTGCTGCTATACCTGTTCAAAAATGCAAAACAAGTCTACCTCGATACAATGAGTAGAAGCAAACATGAAAGCTCCACATAATATCTTTCAGTCATTTGCAAAACAGCAGTCCATGTAGTTAAGAACTTATGCTCCATACATTAGCTCTATTGACATTGTGTCTGCAGCTAGCTGACCATAAAGATCAAGGATGGGGGAGCAGTGCAATCTATAAACACGAAGCATAGTTGAACAGGTTCCAATGTGTATGACTTCACTTCCTCCCTTTCAACAAATAGGTCGAGAAAAGAGCTTCTTCCGCAGTGCTTTAGAACATAGCACACAAAAGACATCTCAGCAAATGGAATTAAGGGGTGCTTTAAGTGGCAATGTGCACAGAAGGCTATTACTACTGTACCAAGGCCTTAAACTATGCAAGTAAAAGGGCACGAGCAGGCGAACGTGGAAAAAAAGAACGAAATGGTTAACAAGCATGAGCCAGTGGTGTTCTTCCTTCCAACGGCAAAATACAGTAGCTGACTGATTTTCTGGACTCCAATAACTCAGACTTGCGGAATACTTCAGCCAAATATTTCGACTTCGGTATTTTGGTCGCAGGCTCAATTTTTCAGCGTGACAGAGAGGTGACCGGGCATCGATGTCACAACCAACCAGTTTTGTGGGGCCGTGAAAGCTGCCATCTTGAATTTAAGCACGAGTCATTCGAATAGACTAGCTTGACTTTTTGTTCATCGCTGCCACCTGAGGCAGTAGCAATACAGTCGAACCCGGATATATCGAATTTCTGTTATATCGAACTCACGGAATATCCCCTTGAAAATCACATGTAAAAGTATAGGAAAGCCGCATCATATATCAAACTCAATTTCACCGGCCGTTCGATATATCGAACTCCGCACCACACACTCGAAAGCGTGCCTTCCCCAAAGACAATCGCATCACCCTCGGCCGTTTGCCACGTGACGTCTTCAAGCCACGCGCGGAAGGAATGAGAGGGGACAGTTCGGCGACGGCTGGTCTAGGGCAGCGCCGCGCCCATTCCCCAAAGGCGCCAGCATCTGCGGCATAATCTGCAGTTATCGTTTCCCGCGCGCCAGCACGTGACGTTTGCAAGCCATGTGCGTTAACCAGAGAGAACCGGTGGGAACGAGAAGGGAAAAACGCGACAGAGCGAAGCGCAAGGGTGTACCCATTCTTTTGCTGAGCTATCTCTCTCCTCCCTCTTTCCCGGCCTTCGTTTGCAGTAGCACGCGCTACACATGCGCTAAGCCAGCTCGGCCCGTTCTCAGACAGAACATCGGACGCTTTCTCCAGCGTGTATTGCGAACCCTCTGCGCGCGGCTGATGTGGCTATCTTTTTTTTTTTTTGCGAGAGTCGTTTATTCTTATCGTTGTGCTGTACGCGCGGCATACTTAAGATATGACGTTACGAAGCGGCATTTTTTTTTTTTTTTTTTTTTTTTTTGCGGGAGTCGTTTATCCTTGCATGTATGAATCAACGAAAGCACGCGGTCAGCTGCGATCATGACACCGGCTTTTAGCATTTTTCGCTTCACACAGCATTTGCAGCTGTTGTATCACGCTTTCCAATGATTTTGTGGCAGTGGACTACGCCCACCCCAAGTGCGGCGTGATAAATCGAACCAGGCTTGTGCAATCAAGCCATCATGGGCAGTCTGCCAAGTTCGCTCCCCGCCGCCACAGGAGGTTATCGCTATGCAGCATCCTGGCACGCTGCCAAGAAATGAGCTGTGGATGAGAGGACCGAAACAGAGTGGGACATGCAAGCGAAAACGCTGGCGATTTCTGCCGCGACGACACAGAAACCTTGTTTTGAGCTGCCACGGTGGCTCGAACGGCAGAGGGACGCAGTTCCAACAAGTTGGAAATGTTTTGCTCTGTCGCTGCCGCTCGTCTCTGAGATCGCTTAATCGCTTGCATGTGAGCGAGCTGGCTTTAACGTTTTTTTTTTTTCCAAATTCTCGAGTGCAAAAGTGGAGGGTGGGTTCATTATGCGAGTGAGTTGATTACGCGACAAATACGGTATCGTTTTTCGCATCATAAGTGCCATCCCAAGCCGATTTCTGTATATCGAACTATTTCGCGATCCCCTTAGAGTTCAATATATCCGGGTTTGACTGTAATGGTACTTTCTTCGCTGTCATCACTATGGCCTACGAAGCATGTGCAACTGGACTGAAAATAAAACGTCGCCCATAAAGAAGAGTGAAAGAGTAGATGTATTGCCTTTTTTCCCACATGTTCCACCGCATGGCCTTCATGATAGTTGTTACCTATGCAAACTGAATGTTACTGCTTTGCATACCGTGTGCATTCGTTCGCCACATGAGCATGACATGCAGCTGCATCACAGTTGTGAAGTGGCATGGACCCGACAAAAGCATGACTGACTGATTATAGTCTAACTGGGGAGTTATAGTGGTAATAGTTTAACACGACCTGTGTCTACGGGGTGCCACCGTGCAAGAGGAGGTTGCCTTGAATGAGTTACATACTTCTTGGTAGCATACTATACGCCTGCCGTATCAGGACTAATCAGCGTGCGTGCAACGGCGGCCGTGCCCACTTTATTGGATCACGCAAGTGCACGCACACGGGCGACAAACGAAAGCATATCCCAGTACCAGAGTGCATCATGCTATATCTCCTTATTACCGTATTTACTCGCATAATGATCGCACTCGCGTAATGATCGCACCCCTGAATTTTGAGGTCAAAATTCCATTTTTTAAATTCCCCGCGTAATGATCGCACCCCGAACATGGAGCCGCCTGGTGGTTGATCTGCAGTCATCCCGCAGCGAATGCATTCCGACGAGTTCCCAACCTAGTCTAGTAACGTTGGAGTTCCCATGATTCCATGCTTTGCGGCGTTCGCCATTTTGCAATTTGGCAGCGTCGTAGCGTGCTTTGTGTTTTTGTGCGAGTTTACGCCATTTCACCATGGGGCGGTATGCCAGTTACACCGCCGCGTTCAAGCTCAAGGCTGTCGATTATGCACTGGAGCATGGCAACCGCGCTGCTGGTAGGCATTTCGGCGTGGACGAAATGAGGATACGCTATTGGAAGAAGCAGCGCGAGAAGCTGATGGCTACGAACAAGACACGGCGGGCTTTCCGTGGACCCAAAACGGGCAAGTTCCCTCGTGTTGAGGAGGCGGTCCTAGAATACGTGAGGGACCTGCGCAAGGATGGTTGTGCAGTGTCATTAGAAATGATACAGACGCAGGCGCGCACAACTGCCAGGAAGCTGGGAATCGCCGCAAAGGATTTCCGCGCTAGCTCCGGTTGGACGACTCGCTTTATGCGACGGAATGGACTTTCCCTGAGGCGGCGGACGTCGTTGTGCCAGCGGCTCCCAGCCCCCGACGAGGTAGTGGCTAAGAGTTTTAAGAAGACAGGCATATCTAACGCTTTGGATGGAACGGAAGATGACTTCCTGTGGGATTGTGAAGATGCTCCCAGCGACGACACTGGCGTTTCCGATGAGTCGTGCAGCAGTGAAAGCGAGGATGGCGAGGATTCAGACTTTGATTAGAGTACTGACGAAAAAAAATAAATGGGCATTGTGCACTCCATGTGATGCTTAATGTGCGTGTTTATTGCGAAGGTAAGCCTTATACCTCTGTCACACGGACACGGCTGAACTCCTTTCAACTCCCTTCAACCAAGGTAGCCATTACCTCGAGGGAGATACGTGCCGTGTCACACGGCAGTCCATTATTGAAGGAAGTTAAATGGAGTTTTGAAGCAAAGGAGATCGACGATCTCCATTGATGGGCGAAGGGAGTACTCTCGTTTCCAATGTGCTTTGCTTCCGAGTCATTAAATAACACATTTCTTCAATAATGTAATTTTTACTCCTAAATATATTAGTTTTTATTGCATAAAACTGTATTCTAACTCGGTTAGTTGCGTTTAATTGTCGCGACTGCACCACGTATTGCACAACGCCGCGCATGGTGTCCAGCAGAGCGGAAAAAATGGCTATGTTTAGAGCATGGTCGTTGTTTTCAGCAAATGTGTGTTCTTTTATATTGATATGACTAAAGCTAATTGCATTTTGCGAGGAAAATAGTAGTATAAAAAATATTTCAGTTTGTTTTGGACATTATTTTTTATATCTTTGTGCAAAATAAACAGCGCCTAATGGCCCCCTGTTGGCTGCTCTGAGAAGCTCGTTGCAAGCCGTGTGACACGGGGACAACTCCTTTAAGGCGAAACTCCCTGCGACTCCCTTGCGCTCCTTTAGACCAAGGAAGTTCAAGGTAGTTCCGAGTCGGCCGTGTGACAGGGATATTACTCAGCTTTTATTTTTGGTTGTAATCGAGATATATGTTCTAAGACGTCTGACCTGCAACTTGTTTGCGTTTTCGATGCTCAAAAATTTTTTGTAGAAAATTTACCCCGCGTAATGATCGCACCCCGAAATTTGCGTCAGTATTTAAAAAAAAAAAGTGCGATCATTATGCGAGTAAATATGGTATCGATATATAAACGAAACATGGGAGCGGTGAAGTTTGTGGTCATTAAAGCAGATTTTTCGCAGAAAAGTGACTTTTTTTCAAGTTTACACATTTTGCAGATTAATCAATTATTCTGAACATTTCTCGGGTCCTGCCGAGTCCCAAAAGTCGATTGGCGACTGTAATTAGGAGCTGCAAGGTGCAACTAAAATTAAAAGAAGTGTTGCTTACTTGGTCTTCTCACTCGCAGCACCCTCTGTAGAATCCAGTTTAATCTGCATGGATTTTCGCTCCTCATTCAATTTGTCAATTAGATGATCCATGTTACCGATGATACGGTTGACACGACTGTAAAGGCGCATCGCTGCTTTTGTCTCTTGAATGTCACGTTTTCCAGTCTTGACAACCACATCCTTGAGTTCATCTACATCCTGTGAAAAGGTCAAGAAAAAGTATGTGAGCCCACCTGAGAGATACAGCATCATAAACAGCTCTACCAACCACAAATAAAAAGAGTAAGAATTCTGCTGTGTGTCAAAAGTAAGCACAACAGTTGAAGTGTGAGATCATAGAAGCGGGTAAGCAGCCAGGCAAGCAGCTATGATGGCATAAAGTTTGAGCTTTTTTTTTTTTTTTTTTTTTTCTGGCAGAATTATGCATAATAATGGAGAAGCTTTTTAAACCTAGAGCTCCATGCCCCATGGCCAGGCCACGGTGCTGGCATGAAGCATGTACAACAAATGGCTTAGCTGAAACTACCTCAGACATTACAATAAGTTGGCTTCTTCTTGCTGGTTGAACCTTGGAACCCTCAACTTTAGATACACATCTTTACATATACTAAAGAAAGGAAACGACCGAACCAACTTGTGCATGGTGACATACGACACCTGAAAACTGACATGTCAGGTGCGCCACTGCAAAAACATGGGAAGCCCGGGGAGCATTCCATAACTAAAATTTTCAAACGACAAATTTCAGGCTATGCACTGAGATTACAAGAACAGAAAAGGCAAGAAAAGCAGAGAGGTTAGTTAAACCTGCTACCAGTGTGAACTAAACACAGAGTTCTTGCCAGTACAGTAAACTCTAGTTAATTCAGCCTTCAAGAGACCAGAAAAAGCGTTCACGAGTCATCTGAAAGTTTGAATTATCGAACAGCTCTGTGCAATGGCTTTTCCCAAAGCATTGTCTGCTGCAGCTTTAATGTGAGCCCCAACTTCAACGACACTTGTGCCACGAGATGCAAGCCACACGAACTCCAATGCTTCAGTCTATCCCTGCCTCATATTTAACGTGCATGGTAGTCCCCATGAAAAGGCATGTGAAGGTGCACCCAAGGTGCTTTCCTTTTCGACAACTAGTGGCACACTTGTGTGCACATGTACACCTCCTGGGTTACCACATCCACAGCGAGCAGTGCGATGCTCGTCTGCCGGTGGCAGAACGTCACTGCAGAAAGCCCGCTGCTACCATGGGTGCACTGTATTCAAACCTCCGGGTTATACAGAGGCTCACTTAATGGCATGTTTTGTATACGGAATGATCAAAATATGTACTGAACTATTTTGTGATCTCCTGCGAGCTAAATATAACTGGGATCGACTGTATAGAACTATTTTGTGATTCTCTTCGAGTTCGATATATCCAGGATCAACTGTATTGCCAATGATGAGCCATACTCGTCCAGCATGATGTTGAGCTGCTCCCACAGCCAAAAATGAGTTACGATTGACAACTGCATTGGTTGTAATTTTCTACATTAGGGGGCAGTACCTGTCCATGAAAAAACACAATTCGTGTCTTTAGCACACATTTCAGAGCTGACAACAGTAATTTTACAATGGCTTTTTCCCATGCAAATTAATTTTAAGGATAGCCTCCCAGGACTCGTGCCTCGCACTGCTAAACAGGAAATCTTTACGGCCAACGCTGTGCTTGATGACATCACAGTTTTGTAGGAGCATTACGCAGACGACAACGACAATTCAGCAACCCTACTGGGCATAGCTTTTCGGTGTGGAGTCGCCTTTATAGACTTCTGTTGGCCACTTATCCTGGCATGCACCATCTTAAGCAGTGCTCCTGGCATAGTGCAAGGGGTTGGTGGCGCCACACGTAAACAGCCCGGCATACCGCAGACACGGTCGACAGCTTGCTTGCAAGCAGCATCGATAGTGGAATACCGAATTGTATTTAGCTCGCACTTAATGTATTCCTTGCAGCAATGGGTGGTAGTTAGTGTTGTGTTGTTGGATGCACGAACCATTCAGCACAGCGATTTACCAAACATTTCCCAAGGACAAGGAGCTTCACGACAAATTGAACAGTGCAATCCGACGCCCCAACTGGTCCCCAAATAGAAACGCATTTGTGCTCGGAACATATCACACGGTACTGCAACCAACACAGGATGCTTATGATGGAGTTTGGCCTCACTAGTATCAGGCGATGGTAGAAATCGCATGTTGTGCCGACTATCTTCCTGCCCGTGACACAGGCTAAACTGCCTGCCGCAGTCTGTCTGTGCCGACATGGCGAATTTTTTGCGCGCTGTCAGAAATGTAAGCTAAAATCTCTTGAAATCTTAAATAATGCTCGCTTGAATAAAAGAATGTCAAAAAATAACCCTTACTGAGGAACGAAAATCTGCAACGAGTTCCTGGTAGGAGTGATAACTGTGATACAAGCAAATCTCTGCTCACAGCCCCATAGCAGGTGCCGATACGGCGGTGCAGCTCATCCGATCTCGCACGCTGGCTCTACTGCTAGTCACCAAAATTGCACATTTCTTTTACATTGAGATAGTTGGCTTCAGAGTGAGGCAGTTCCACGAATACACTATTTACTATAGTGCCTCTCAAATCCAAAGAGCAGCCCGCTACGGTTTCATGTAAAACAGTTTAGGCCTAGTGACGACTAGGGCATAGCGCAAGGCCAGAGCGCCATCATCTGCTGGAAGGGCAGGACTGTACTATATGTAGGGTATGCTGCTGGGCTAGTTGGTGGTGGCTGTAAAGCATTATGGTGTCGCAGCGCTGACAGACAAGGACAAAAGGACCAGGGACACACAACTGCGCTGAACTTTCAACTTTATTTTGGACGCATTTTATCCACGCATTTATAACTGACAGAAGGAACTGGACACGCAAGCGCACTCACAAGACAGATATACAGTCGACGACCGATTTTTCGGACACCCAATTTTTCGGACATGCTTGATTATTCGGACCTTTTCCCAGCCCCAGGACATACCTTATAAAGTCAATGAATTATGCTGCTCAAAATTTCGGACACTATAAGGAGGGCTATTCGATTTTTCGGACATTCCAAGCGTCAGCCGGGTCAACTGCCACACAGTTTGAGCGGTGTCGCCGCCATCTTGTTTGTTTATGTTTTCCTTCGATAGTTTCGAAACCGGTGCCGGCCTTGCGTGCCGCTCCTCAGCTAAACTGACGCTGGATCGAGGCTATATTATTTGCCTAGCAGCTTCCGTTTCCGGGACGTCGCCGTTGTCGCTGCTCGCCGCCGGAGTGCTTTTTTTTTTTTTCTTTTAGCGTGATCGCTTTGACTGCCTGTTCTTCTGTGTGTTCGCCGTGCATTTCAAGTGCGCTGCCGAGCGGAGCGAGTAGGCCTAGCCGTGGTCGTGCGGATGCGAGAACTGTGTTGTGTCGCTACTGTGGCTCGCATTTAATTGAATCGGCTTCAGTTCTTCAAAAAGCTCCGAATTTTATAAGGAGATTTTTTTTTTGCGTGCAAAGCGGTAGCGAGAAGGCACTCAACGGATTCGGTGTTGTGATCCAGTGGTTGGTGGTTGTGGTGTGCCTCGACAGTGGGAAAACCTACTCTGTCGATTTGTTTGGAGCACTTAGTATGCTTGCCGATGCGTGGAAATCTGTGGCACCACAACGCTGTGCAACTGCTTCCGTCACGCGGGATTTGTGCTGAATGATGAGTCGACTGCCTTGGACGAGGAGAGCGTGGTCGAGCAGCTGTCAGGCAGTGAGCAGATCATTCACGACCTTCGCATTGCTGGTGTCGAAATTCCATCAACCGTCTCGTTTTCAGAGTTCATAGACGTGGACCATGAGTTGTAACTGTCCGCTGGGCTTACAGATGCAGATATTATTCGCCAAGTGCTTGTGGAGTCTGAGCGTGACGACGACGATGACTCACCTGCAGCAGCGCAGCCGACGCAAGCTGAGCTGATGAAAGCGAAATTCAGGCGGACCTGTTAGCACGGAAGCGGAGCGGGGTGCAGAAAAGCATTCATGACTTTTTCCGGCCTCAAAGTCAATAAGAGGCAATAAATTGAGCTTTTTTTGGTGCACATATGTTTTTCGGACTCCGATTTTTCGGACATTTTCGTGGTTCGTTGAGAGTCCGAAAAATCGGTCGTTGACTGTAGCAATCTCACTAGCAGCATGCAATCTCTCGCAATCTCAGAAGCCGTATCGCAATATCAGTAGCCGTATTGCAATCTCAGTACGAGAAGGTCGCCCCACAAAAATGAACGCGGTGCAACAAACGCTGAAGAGGCTATAAAAACAAGGCATAGAAGCAAGTAAAAACAAAATGCAGCATGATAAATGAAAAATGGCAATGAAGAGCCAACAATAAACAAGGCAAAATTATGAAAAGGTGAAGGTGCATGAAAAAAAGCCAACAAAAAACATGCCAAAAACTTCAATGAGGCAAAAGATAAAACAGATAAAAGTTCATCAAAGAGGCAACAATTAACAGCCAAAAATTCAATGAGAGCTAAAAACAGGTTAAAAGATGATGTCAGTGAGGTGAGAATTAACAAAATGAGGTAACAACAGCAAAAACTCAATGAGTAGCTAAAATCAGGTGCATGGATATCGTAAATGACGCGAAATCAGCAGGTCAAAAACGAAACAGAGGAGTAAGAAAAGTCTTTTACATGGGTTGGGATGCAGAGTACTCATAAAGACCCGGATAAGAAAGCGATCTCTTTGTCTAGGAGGGCTACTGAAGGCACGGTGACGCAGTCTGCTTTCAGGTTCAGTGCAGTTGTGTGTCCCTAGTCCTTTTGTCCTTGTCTGCCAACGCTGCGACACCACAATGCTGTACAGTACAACCTCGATGTAACGAACTTCAATTTAACGAAATCCCCAATGTAACGAAGTAGTTCAGTTTCGGTAACTTTGGGCGCATAGAACACAATGTATTTTTAGCCCCCCTATAACGAAGTAAATTTCGCCGAACTTTCAATGTAACGAAATTTAGTTGAAGACTCAATGCCTGAACAAAGGTGTACCACGATCCTGAGTGGTTGAGAGAAGCGCCCATCAAAGCGCACGCAGCCTGAAAATAAGCGCAGTGCGGCCAAGGTGGGTCGACCTTGGCGCGGCGGCGCAGCAGAGCCGAGCGCGCTTAAAATGTGACGATAACGATGATACGACGTGGCATACGCTGTGCCATCTCATGTACTACGCGGGAGACGCAAACATGGTGTTGAGCAACTCCACTAGGCCTATGCATCGGCCCAGTTTAGGCGCCGCAGCGTAGCATGCAGGCTCCCTACCCAGCTTGTGCTTATTTTTTGCGCAGCGCATGTTGGCGTGCAGCGTGTGTGCATTTGTTTGTTGTCACATTGTCGCGTGACTGGTGACCTGTCTCTCGTCGTCGTCGTAGTCGTGACGCTTGTCTGGCGGCTCCGTTCCAGCAGCATGAGTGGCAAACGAAAAGTGCTCTCTCTAGAAGTGAAGGCCAGCATACCGGATGCCGTCGCGAAGGACGAAAAGAAGAAAGATGTCGCCGCAAAGTTTGAGATACCCCAAAGTTCCCTCTCCACGATTTTGAGTTCCACGGAATCCATTATCGACTCCTTAAAAAAGGGGGCAAGCAGCCAGCGGAAAAGGTTGAAGGCAGCAACCTATGAAGACGTGGATAAAGCCGTTTTCAAGTGGTTCATGTCAACCCGGGCACAAAACATTCCCATCGGTGGTGCGGTCCTACAACAAAAAGCAAAGGATTTCACATGCCTGCTTGGTCGCGATGACTTCCAGGCCAGCAGCGGCTGACTGCATAGGTTTAAGGCTCGACACTCGATCGTTGGCAAAAGCTTGAGCGGCGAGTCGTCATCGGCTGATGCAACAGAATCGGCTGCCTGGATTACGAATGCAGTGGCAGATATCCTCAAGCGCTACGATCCGGCAGACATATATAACGCCGACGAGACGGCATTGTTCTACCAGATGCTGCCTAATCGCACACTGGCTTTGAAAGGTGATCATTGCCACGGCGGCAAGCATAGCAAGCTACGGATCACAGTCCTCTTGTGCGCCAACATGGATGGAAGTGACAAGCGTTTGCCACTTGTTATCGGGCGCAGCAAAAAACCACACTGCTATAAGAATTCGCGGCAACTCGAGATTGCCTATACATCGAACAAAAAAGCATGGATGACCCGCAGTATTTTCCGCAGTTGGCTGCAAGATCTTGAAGAGGACATGAAAGAATCCGGACGCCACATGTGCCTCATCCTCGACAACTGCTCCGCGCATCACGTCGACGACTTGGAGTTTGCACATGTGGAACTGCAGTTTCTCCCACCCAACTGCACATCACTCATCCAACCGCTTGATCAGGGCATAATCAATAGCTTGAAATGTGCCTATCACCGAAGATTAGTTGACAAGCTGCTCCTCGACATTCGGCTGGAACGGTCAACGAAAATTGATTTGTTTCAAGCGCTCGATATGCTGTCCGTATCCTGGAAAGTAATGTCAAAGAAAATCATTGAAAACTGTTTTTAAAAAGCAGGCCTTGGAGCAGATGCTTCCGCAGCAGCTATACCTGAAGGTGGTTTGTCCACGCGTGAAACAACAGAAGCAGGCACTTCAGGAATCTTGGGAGCGCCTTCGCAGCGGTAGTGCTGTGCCGGAGGGCGTCGAGATCGACGATTTTTTTCTTGGTGATTCATGCGTTCTCGCGACAGAAGAGGTGACCATGGAATCGATCCTGAACGATGTGGTTCGGGGATTGCAAGGTGAGAGTGACGACGAAATGGACAATCAGGACGAGTGTGGCGATGTCCCCACCTCCACGAAGTAGTCGATGCGATTGACGTACTGAGGCGCTTCGCGGGCTCTACAGGAGAGGAAGAGGCTATGCAGTCGTTGTGGACCTATGAACGGTGCGTAATGCCATTGTTGAATGCAAAGACTCAAAAGAAAGTGACGGACTACTTTACCCACAAATAAAAGTTCTTCCGTGTGTGCTTTGCACCAGCAACACCATTTGAGAATTTTATTTGCATGTTGTGAGCCTAATTTCGACGTAACGAATTTCAATGTAACGAATTCAAGTGCCGATTTTACCGACTTTGTTATATTGAGGTTTAACTGTACTATATGCTTTGCCGTCGGGCAATAGTTGAAGGTTGCATAAAAGAGTCATCAGACGGCACACTGGACACTGCCTACCTTACTTGCTGCTCTTGTAACTTGCTTTAGCGTTGAAAGTGTAAGTAGTGGAACCTGGCCAGCGATCGTCCTCTTTTTGCAACCGGGCACGAAAGCGCACCTTCTGTACCGTTCCGTAAAGAAACACTGACACAGCTTCTGAACTTCTTAATGGATAGTCATGATCAACAGGTCGGTTACTCATGTCATTCGGCGGGAAAGGCATTAAATTTTTCGTGTGGTAAGAGTATCACAGCTGTGGAGCAATGCAGTGCAGTCCACTTATAACAATATTGAGAAAAGCAGAAAATCCGATCGTTATAACCAATTATTGTTATATCTGGACAAGTAAAAGGAACAAAGCACTCACCCACATATTTTCCCATGCATGTAGGCTCGCTTACTTACCAGCAATGAGTAAATCTGGTTGAACAACGCTAATCATTGTAAAGTGCACTAAAGACTTTATTACAAGATACATCAATAGCCATAAATTAACTTAAGCCTAGTTAAAATTAAGTTGGAAATTTGCTCTCGCTTGAGCGGCAGCTGAAGCTTGACAATTGCTTTGAGCATCACCGCGTGTGCTGGCAGCAGTCCTTTTTGCATGCATGAAACTGATCAGCGATTGGATGAACCGCAGAGCATCCCTAGCCTTGATCCAAATGCCCGTATTTTTTCACAGGGCTTCAAACCTTGAAACCCTGCCAGAAATCCCAATGGATCTGCTGTTTCATCTCGAGAGCTATCGCACCATCGATGAGGTCGGTGCCATCTTCCACAGACACACAATCGGCGATAGCGATGACGATACGGCCGAACCCTTTGCGTGGTAACAGGCAGCGATTGCGATGGTGGAGTGCCCATTTCCTAACCGCACACAATGGCGCTCGCGGATTTCTCCGCGACAGTCCGTTTTCGCCGCATATGTCGAGTTTTGAGGTCATTCCCTTCTTAGTATTTTGCTTTTTATTAAACATTCAGGCAAATTTTCGTGGTAAACATCTACCGGGTGGTGATAAAGCTATTGTATCTGATGTACCGCCGATAATTGATTGTTATATCTGGTTTATTTTTATGTTGGACCAAAGGACAAACTGATAAATCCCAAGAATTTCATTGCTATAAGCGATACATTGTTATATCTGGTATCGTTATAAGTGGATTGCACTGTATTCTCACTCGTAGTGAGGCAGCCTTATGAGTCGATATCGAGGCAGGAATGGGAATTCGGACTAGCAGTATAACTAGTATAACAACCAGTCGCCCTCATATATGCCGTCCACTAGGGTGTGTGAGTGCATGAATGGCTTAATGAATATAGCAGTAATTAAGCTGCATTCAAGATCACTCGCTCGTTCTGCCCTCACTGGGCGCGCATGCAAAATACTACTTATGTTTTTTTCAATTGCAACTGAATGACATGCCCTGGCTTTCGCTGCCCAATGTCATCGAGGGTGACTTAGCGACACCAAATGGTATGTTCCACATGGTGCCGTGACAATGATTGACATTCGCACACCTCGACGGGATGGCAGCACGTGCGTACAGCGCGCAAAGAAGTGCTCTCCGGGCTCCTCGCAGGAGTTTGTCTTGATTAATGTTTTCTGCTTATTTAAAATTATTGTTCGCGTGCTGTAAAAAATGAAATCGCATACTGGGATGACCAAGTCTTCAGCATTATAAGTCAACCATTAACTCAGTAAAGTCGGGAAAACCGCTGGAGTTGTCCTTTCAGCTAGCTGGCATAGTTGCTAAGTAATTACAATTAACATCCTCGTAAAGTCATCTCCGGGGCATTAAATAACTAAGAAAGTTCACAAGTTTGTTTATGTCAGGATGTTCACAAGACCCTGTTCTGTGAAATAAAGTTACTATAGTTTTTTCTTTAGATGCTCATTACTTATGGAAATAAAAGTTAAACACCAGCATGCATACTTAGAGCAAATATCTTTTAAAAAGGCAACCACCCTAAAAAAGATTGACAGCTTCACTGTACTCTCCAAAGTCTCTTACTGCCATTTGTTGCGAAATGCCAAGACAATGAGTGAGCAATCTCAGAAAAAAAAAAATAATTGAAAGCTCAAAAAGTTCACTCCTTCAATTGCCTCATTTATCGCCTCACGGTTGAAAAAAATGTGGAAAATCAAACAGACAAAAACAAGCAAACAATGATCAGTGCTAACTCATAACTTGAAACTTTATTTGAGACAGGACCACATATAAACAGGAAAAACACAAATAAAACAAGCAGCAATTGTCAAAAGAATGGATCATTAACAGCTGTTAGAAAAAAATTATTGCTGAATCCTAAAAGAGAGGGGACTAAAAATTCATATTCCCTATCGTTTGCTTTGTTTGTTTGGATTGTTACCCATTTATACATGTTCCTGTCTCAAATAAAGTTAGTGCTGGTCCTTGTCTGTTTGTCTTCCCATGTGCTTTTTCAGCCATACAAACGAACTTTGCCAACTTTCTGCACTTATTGGCGTAATTTATTGTCTTAAGTTAGTATTTTGCTTTTGGTTACAGAAATGCAGTAAAAAAAGTTCAGTTTTTCTCATTTCTTTTTTTTTTTTTTCCCCCCCCCACGGTGATAGCAATATTGTCATGTGCTCCGCTGTCAAATACCTGCGGAATTCATGATGTACCGCACTTTCAGAAACAATTCCCTCACAATTTTTGATGACCATATATTGAACAAAACCATATCTTTTAAAATTTGCACAGCATATTTTGCTATAGTCTTTTGTCAAGAGACAAATAGGGACTTCGGTGTTATAAAAATAAAATAAAATGAGAAAAACATTCTTAAATTAGTCATTTTATCCCCCCCCCCCCCCTCAGTCCTTCCCCTATATAGTAGCCAAGCAAACATGGATGCCATTTTCTGCCTCACTACAGCTGTTCTTCAAAAAAAAGATGAGGATGTAGAAAGTTTTCAGAATGTTTGCCCCCCGCAATGATGAGGAATGACAATGACAATTATGGGTGAACGCACTCCAAGGCCCATATGTCCCTTAGGCTCATACCCACAGGGGCAACAATTGTTCCGGGCAGTGGGGAAATGTCTAGCTACAAATGATACTATGCTGACACCAACAATGAAAACAGAGAAAATTAACCTGAAAAAAGTACTTAATGCAGCTGTCACTCTAAAACATTTTGCTGCACAACTGCTTGCAGTAGTAGTAACTCACCTGCTTGTAGTCAGCCATTTCCTCTTTCAAGTCTTCAAGCTCCTCCTTTTCAATAAGAAGTTCTTGCTTTTCAGCAGCGATTTTTTCCAAGGCATCCTCAATGTCCGCAAGGTCAGCCTTTGAGAGCTCTTCTTTCTTCGGGGTTGGCGGCTTTTTCTCCACTGCACAACACAGAGACAGTGGCCCGCAATAATAGCCATTAGAAGTCAGCGAAATGCACAGAAATATTTCCTATTCATTGACACACATCACACAGGTAAGGGACCATAAAAATCATATTGGATGAACTTTCAATTGCACCAAACAGTGAAATCAACTTTAAACAGGCTTAAATGTTTCTAAGGTCTGTTTTTCTACTCAAGACAAGAGTATAAGACTATGACATGAACGAGGCACACTAGGAAGGTTTGATCCTTTTCGAAGAATACTGACCCACCAAGAACTGATCACAGGAAGTTATTTTGTTTCAAAACATGAAGACAAAAATACATAGGCATATGGAAGAGAGAAAATCAACAGGCCAGCAACCGACCATTGAAGAGAAAGGGGACGGATGACTTAGCAGAGAAACGATACAATACACAATGGCTCCTGGACCACAAAAAATGCAGAACAAATTGTGCACAGCTTACATACAAGCAGTTATTACCTAAGAAATAAACAATACTGAAGCATCCAAAGAAGTCATCCTGTGCAGTACATACAAAACTAAAGCACACCTGCATGAAAATTAAATTCTTTCTTTCATCGATTGTACAAGGCCGCATGCACTTGTAGCCGACTGCTCAGAATGCTATTAAAGAAGCAAATGATATTGAAAAAAAAAAAAAAAAAAGGAGTAGAGAACTTAGTAACGTCATGCAATCAGGTTAAGGTGATGACAACCGGCCATAAAATAGAATGTCAGCAAGCCTCTGTCAGTAACCCCGAGTTCACTTCTGCCCAACACTCAAAGCTGTGTTTGTGAAGCCAGAGACATCTGAAGACAATTTCTTTTTTTTGAGCCAAAAGCTTACAGCACAGCATTCTACAATGAAATTAGATAAATATACGAAGTGCTTGATATTAAAGTATGCAGCACTACACTGAAGTGACTTAATAATGCAACATATGCTCACAGTCTTCATCCATTTCTGTAAAAAATGCAGCCTTATCTTCGAGAATTTCTTTGATTTCTTCCTCAGGCTTCTGATCAGCAACAGCTTTCAGCTTCTGCAAGTAAGAATAGAGGAACAAAACTCAACTACACAGCAAGTAAATGCAGCTAATACCCCTGTCAAGAGCGCAAAATAAAGTGCACTTACAGCGAGTGTCACAGAAAAGTGCACTCTACGGCTGCTAAACGACCGACGTAACGTACGTGCACTTGCCAAAATGTGCACTTAGGTCGGAGTGCATTCGCAAAAGAGACTTTGAGGGCTGAGTGCATAGCCTGGCTGGCAGAAATTTCTTCGTCCCAAATGTATTATGTAATAAGATATGCCTACAAGTTGATTTTACTTTTTTTGTACATATTTTTGTTTGAGGAATTGTTTTATAATAGCGACGCGCAAAATATCACATGAACAAAAACATGATGTAACGGTGTACGCAACTTCCAAATTAAGCGTGGCGCGCCACTGCGGCGACGCCATCTTCAGTTAGGGGGTGGTTGTTGTTCACCGTGTTCGCCGATTTGGGGTCTCCGAATCATAGCCCTGTGCCAAATTTTAAGCATTTATGTGTGTTTTACTACTTTAAAAAGCAGTTCTCTTAACTTTATGCTTGGAGGTTCCAAGCGTATTACCCTGATTTATTTTCACGAAATGCAATGAGATCAGATTTGCTATGGAAAAACCGGAACTCTGTACTCTGCCGCGGCCAGGAAAAAAGCGATGTCCAATCAGTTTTGTTAAGCTGGTGAAACGTTTTCTGGAGCTCGGCTGGCAAACCTTTTCAATAATTTTTGTATAGATCAGTTCTCAAACTCACCGGAAAGAGATAATTCGAGCAATTCGTGTGCACTGACGACTGCAAGTTCTTTGTTTTTATCCCTGGCTGACGAACATGAAGTTGAGTCTACTCTTCTGAATTTGAACAACAGTAGTGCTTGTGACGCGGAAGACCTACAAGTTAAACCAATAAAGTTTGTAGCCGACCTTATAGAATCGCCTTTCATATATATATTTAACTTGGCCTTATCAACAGGAATATTTCCTGAAAGAATGAAAGTTGCTAAAGTGATTTTAATATATAAAGGTTCCGACAAAAATATGTTAAAAAACTACAGACCCATTTCAATCCTACCAGTCTTCTCTAAACCGTTTGAAAAACTTATACACAGTAGACTGACAAACTTTGTCTAAATATTCATTATTAAATAGCTTTCAACATGGATTCCAAAGAAATTGTTCAACTGAAACAGTGTTATTAAAACAAAAAGAAATAATTTTGCACAATTTTTTGAATAATCTCCTAACATTAGGGGTTTACATAAATCTGTCGAAAGCATTTGACATCCTCTGCCACAAAAGGTTAATTCACAAAATCTGCTCTTACGGCGTACATGGCATTGCACATGACCTCTCCAGATCATATTTAAGCCATTGCAAGCAGTATGTTTCACTGGGTGAGCATTCCACGGAACTGAAACGCATTAAGAGAGGTGTACCACCGGGAAGTGTCTTGGGATCACTGTTGTACTTCCTATATGTCAATGATTTGCAAGATATATCTGATCCTCATGCCACTCTCGTACGCTACGCTGATGACACAACACTTCTTATTACCGGCTGTAGAACAGAGGACATCGAAAAAACCTCTAATAAGATCTTCAAACTGGTTTTAGACTGGATGGATCAGAACTCGATACTTGTGAACACTGCAAAGGCAAAAGCGGTGCTATTCCAGCCAAAGAATGAAACTGTTGCGTTGCCGAAAATAGCTTATGGTGAAACTTTCACTGACATTGTTGAGTGCATAAAACACTTGGGGTTCATTTCTCCTGCAGTCTGAGTTGGGACTCCCATATCAATGAACTAAATAAAACATTGTGCAGGATTATTGGTCTACTTAATAAAAATAGATATATATTAGCAGAACGAGTAAAATTGACGATTTATAATTCTTTAAATTTGTCCAAATTTTACGGACAGTTGGTTTGGGGGACAACAACCAGAACAAATATCAGCAGGTTACTCATTCTGCAGAAAAAGGCATTAAGGATAATTGCAAATTTACCCTTCGACTCTCCCTCTGCAGAGTTGCTTGACCGTTTTAAAGCAGTTATAGAATGGATAATTTCTATATAAACATTGTTTAGCCGACTTGTATCCCATGGCCACTAAAGGAAATAATCCCTTCTTTGCTGATCTCTCTAAACTCACGCCAAAGTCATTGCTGTATAATACCCACCAATCCGAGTACTGGCATGTTCCTACACCTCGAAACAACTATTCCCTGCAGTCCTTGACATATACGCTTCCATCAATGCTAAATAATTTTTATCACCGAAAAATTACTATCACGTGTATGTCAAAGAAAGGCCTTCGAAATGTTTTTATTTGATTACTATTGTATTCTAGTGTTTCTCCGATGTCTCTCATGCCTGACTGTTTATTTGGTGTTTGTGTATTATTTTATGTGTTTTCCGACTCTTGACTCTTTCTTTTTTTTATCATGTCTGTGTATAACAACCGTGTAGTTGATTTCGTTAACCGTGCAGTGTATGCAAAGCAGAACGTGTATATCATTGTGAACTGAAGTGTTTAAAATATGCTTGTTTTGAACTCCTTGATGTACACGCCGCTGCTGTCATCACTTGTAGGGGTAGCCAACTCATCAAGCTGCAGCGAATGGTAGCTTTTTGTGGCTGCTCCTTCCTTTCACAGAAGGAAAATAAAATGAATTTGAATTTCTCTTTTCAAATATATTTTTCAGTCGTCAGTTTTGTACCGAGTGCTAATGCGAGTGCACTTCGCTTTTCCGTTTAGCACTGCATAGCGTAAAGTGTCCTTCCATCTGCGAAGTGCACTCCGTGCCCTTTAACTTGCACGCATGACTGGGGTATAACTTATGCCACCTCATACCTACAACCTCAGTTAGGCATGCTACAAAATGCACTCTCCTAACAGGGGCATGAATTAGCACCCCTGAAAAGCTAGGTAATACATGCATATTGCTTCTAAAAAATAAACACAATTCAAGAAGGAAAACTTATGGAATATAAATATAAAATTTACAATGCAATTTTTTTCCTATGTCACAAAATCCTGAGAAAGCACCTTTGTCTACTCAAAACATAACTCAGACAAAGTATTGGGAAGTGGGAAGGGGCACTCAAAACATAACTCAGACAAAGTATTGGGAAGTGGGAAGGGGGGGGGGGGGGGGCTTTCTTAGTTCCATACCAATATTTCAGATGGAGACTGAAGGAAACGGCAAACCACTAAATGTATGCAATCCAGTCTGCACAGTTTTATCAAACCAGACTTCTGAATATAATGTTCCCTTGCGGTCTTTACCCTTTTTATTCAGTGTCAACCCCATCAAAGTGCTCCCTGGAATCTGAGCCAAAAACAAGGTCAATGCATTCATTCCTCAGCTTGTCACCGTTTTTGGGACCAAGGTGCCACTGCCAATCTTGGCGAGCCGATCGCGCAGCTTGCCATCCTCAGCTCGTACAGCATGAACGGCTTTTCTGGTCCCATTCACAGACTCTCTAGCGATTCAGCTCGAACTTATGAGATGTTCTTGCCATTCAGCATGTCCAGCTGGATGAACTCTTTGTTCCTTTGAACGGTGTACGAATACATACTGCATGCAAATATGCAAAACCCCAATTGCCCTTGCCCCTGAAGGGCAATAAAAAGGCAAAGGGGTGGAAGTGGCCAAGAATGCGTATATGGCTTAAACTGGCTTGGTGGACCTGAGCCTACATTCAAATATATGAAAATTTCCAGAAGAAACTTTTTTTGGGACTGCCAGCAGGAAAATGCAGGGTGCTCACTCAGCAGTCCGCAAAAATATGAGATTCTAAGAAAAAGGGAAAGGGGCACTCACCCAAGAGGAGGCGTTTACGCGATATGTAAACATTATAAAGAAAATCATACGTAGGCATACAAATTTTTTTCTGCTACTAAAATCAGTATTCTTGCCTACAAATATCGACAAACGAGCACACAAAATTTGTGTTCACCAGTCGTTGCATTGCTGCATAAGGGAAACGTTACCAGTGGAAGGCTTCCTTGGTTTCTTACTGAAAACAGAAAAAGACTGATAACAAATCAAGATACACACCTCAGTTTCAACCTCTACAGCAATTTCTTCCTTCTCCTTCTTAATGGCTTCCTCCTCTTGTTGGATGATTTCAATCTTGGTGCGATTGTCCACCTTGCCTTCACGTTCGCCAATCTTGTACTTGGCCTCTGTAACCTACAAATTAAGCCACAGTAAGTAAGCCAGAGTAACAAATTAAGCCACAGCGTAGTATAAATCTTTCATTTCCCGCATTAGTTCCAAGTCACACATAATGAATATTTCTAACCAAATTATTAAGTTCCCTAAGCCCTATTACAAAGATTGTAGACTAAATTTCACAAATCAAATTTTATTATGTGATCAAAAATACAAAAAAAAAAAAAGAAATTAGTACAGTACGAGCTAGTTAATTCAAACTTCACAGAAATGAAAAAAGAACGAAAAAATTCAATTTATCTCGAGTTCAAATTACCAAATGGCCTCGAAAAAAAAAAAAACTGGAAAAAAAGTTGCATTACGGTAAACTTATCTAGCGAAAAGTTAGGCTTGCTAGCACGGTGTGATGCGGTAGCGGCAGCGCCCCCTTCCAGTGCATCGTGAAAGAGGCTTCACCGCAAGACCCACTGAACGGCCCTTGAAGAGCACACATTTTTGGAGCAGTGGAAGAACCACGCAAACTAAAGTGCGGAAAACAGCCAATAGTGCCAATTATTGTCCGAAACTCTGCACAACTGCAACCAGTTATATGGTTGATGCATGGCTAATAGCCCGCCGTTGCAGTAAAGCTCATAAAAGCAGAACCCAAACTAAGTACTCAGCCAATTACTGGAGATTAGGCCATCCGTGTTTCATCATGCTTACAGTTGCGTGCACGTCAGAGGTGGGTGGTAAACTCCATGACATGCCGTTCAGTAAAATTTCGGTTGGAGCTAATTGGTGCATTATTCCTAGGGTAAATTGAAGTGCAAATGAAAAACGGTCCACAAAGAAGAGGCCAACACAAGGACAGGCACTACTTTTTACCCGTACTGTCTTGTTCGGCAAGTGGCATGGATCATATGGCAGAGCAACAATGCGTTGATGACAGAAGAAGAAAACGGGGAAGACACACAAAAAGAGGGGCCCACTAAACTAGAATAATGCGCTTCAATTTACCTCAGGAATAATGCCGTTCAGGTTTGAGTGTAATTTTGATGATCGCTCACAGTGCCAATCATACCTAGATGTGGCCTAACCGGTGCGAGACTCGCAGTGTCTGTCCGACGCCATGTTCTTACATGGGCGTTGGCCGAGACCATGCCGACGGTAAGACTTATCCGCATTTCAAAATTAAAGCGGGTCAAGTTAATGAGCATTCAGCTGCAAGTCTTGGGGGTCAAACGGAACAGAGATCAGGCACTGCTACGGCTGCCTGCCAACACCCCTGCCCTTCAGTACTGCTGATCATGATTATGGTGCCAATTCGGCCTTACCCGTTATTCATAGTTCTACCTGTTTTTATTATCTCTTCCCCTTTTAGAGATGTGCAGACTCGTAACTATGCTGCCCAAGCACAGTGGCACATAGTTAAAATGATCCGTGGCGGAACCGAATCGCGTTCGAATCAGCCTGGTTTTCTATACAGGGACTTCAGTGAAGCTGGGCCGGACCAAGTAGTGCAGTTAAAATTATACAGGGGTTCAAATTCACTAGCTTTCCCCGTATTAATAAAAAAAGCCACGGCTTTTGAGCTGTGGCAGATCACGACCAGAGACAAACAGCAGGCCACTATATTAACCATACTATAATAACCAGCAGCCCTGCAAAGTATGAACGCATAAATGTATGATACCTGCTCTTGACACCTGCGGATACCTGCTGCTTGCCAGGTGCCCCAAGAGAAAGGGGTTGCAGCAGCAGCAATGCAATCTCAATGCACTCAGCCAAACGAACAGCAGCAACAGGCATCCAGAAACAATGGTGAGTGAAAACTGTCGAAGGTGACAACAAGACTAAAGAAATGGAACTGTAACAGTCATTAGGTTTTGTTACCTCATTATACATTTAACTATTACTTCACTAAGTTTCAATAAAAAATGCAAAAAAGTAATAAGCAAAAGATGTCTCAAAAGAACATTTACTATAAAAAGCAGCGTTCATTAAAGCGTCAAATTTGTAAACCCGCAGCTATAGAACAGACAAGGGTCGAGAAATGTGCTTTTGTTTTCAATATGATAGGTGGTCATGCCATGTTAAATTTTTGTTGCCTTTACTAACGCTTTCCAAACCAAGTGCGTACTACGCAGTGCATGCTTCTCAAGTAATGATAAAGTGGCTTTTGTAAATGTGAACGTTTAGATTTATAATGCAGACAAGCAATATGCAAGTAATGATAATTGTGTTTACTGTTTGAGCGGTTCCCCACCAGGAACCTTATAGGATGGTACCCAAGCAAGGAAAACTGCCAGAGCAATGAAACATATCCCATGGTGAATAAAAAGCACAATTACATGCAGCGGACTCGCTTTCACAGTTTTAAGGTGAGCAAAGTGCTGTATTAGACACATATTAATACAAACATATTTGCACTATCACATACTACACTGTTTCAGTTTTATAATTATTTAGAAATTAATGCCAAAGAAGTGAATAATTACACAATATTTAGAGCACGGTGTTAGTTTACCATTAGAAATTTAGTTCACTGGTCTAGCACAGTCAACCTAAGCTCTTCAGAATCCGACGGTTATAACATCTATACTTATTAAACTTTATTTGACAGTAATGTGTGGATACTATGGCTGAACCTTTTGATGATCAACCCTTCCCCAATGCCAAGAAAAAAAAAAGAGATTTGCAGCGAAGGACATGAACAAACATGGGCAAAAAAAAAAGCGAGGTTTATCCACTGCTTGCAAAGATACACAATTATCTTCCTACTCAAGACAGTTCATGCAGCTCCTGTAAAATAAAACTTAAAACTTAAATTGGTTTATAGGAAAGGAAAGGCGCAGTATTTGTCACATTTCTCGGTAGACACCTGAACTCAGCCGTAAGGGAAGAGAGGGAGGTGGGATTGAAAGAGGAAAAGAGAAGGAAGTGTCGTTGTAGAGGGCTCCAGAATAATTTTGACCACCTGGACTCCTGTGCAGCATCTCACATTTGAACATCTCCAGTTGCCATGTATTACAGCCCACCAAAGATGAGTTTTGTCTCCCCGATAAAATGCCCACCATGGACAGGGCAAAGGTGTTCAAAATCTCAGACAAAAAGCATTAAGTAGCCTAATCCCAAAGAGACATGAAACGACTACCGCCACCTTACTTCATATTAAAAAACCATGATAACTAAGAAGACAGTAAACCATTCATCATGCTTTTTATACTCAAGTGAATTTGTTGTGTCTTCTGCGTAAGAGAACTCTTAAGCAAACAGGTAAAATGCTGCTATCACAAGCATTAATGCACAGCTTAAAAGCAGAAAAAAAAAAAAAAAAAAAAAAAAAAAAAAAAAAAAAAGGTGAAGTACTACACAGCATCAATAAAAAGTGCTGTACCTTTCATGCATACCTCATTACTTAACTCTTGAGTATTCATATAATGCCACTAGGCAGAATGCTCCATAATGCTCACCGCTTCCTTGGGCAAAGTAGAGATAGTAGCCTTGAGCTGCTCCGTTGGAGGCAAAGTCTCGGAGAGCAACATGGCACGTGATAAGAGCAGGAGTGAGGGTGGGATGTTCTCATTCAGGCTGAGATCCAGCCACTGGGCAAGCTGATAGCGCAGTTTGGACTCTGGCAACCCCATGGCTCGCATACCTCTGGCACGACAGGCTGATTGCAGCTCCGCAACAGTCAAGGAGTCAATGCCTTCCTTTTGGATCATCTGCACAAACAACATGCGATAAAAATTTGAACCCGTCAAGATGCAGCTATTTCTACTGAACACTTCACAGTTTTCTGATCTGCAGGCATACAACGCAAAAAAAAAAGTACTAAGCAAGTCCAGCCCCCCCCCCCCCCCCCCCCCACTTCACCTTCACAAAAACAAAAAGCTGTACACATTCAAAGATGTTCTGGTACGAACTGTTCTGTGCCATTTACCCTGCCTACCTAGGTTTATCTTCTCGGCAAAGCTATGTTTACAAAAGTACATAAAAGCACTATTTTAGCCACTTTTGACAAGCATACTTAGAGACACTTGTGGGCAGCAAAATGCATCTGCCAAGCCATTTACCAAGCATAGAAAAGGTATTTCAAAAATAGAGCGGGGGCATTAAGCTCACCCTTAAAGGTATGACTGCGATATTTTTAGTGATTCCCACCTGTGGTTCCTTTTGCAGCTCCTTGTTCACACATACCCACCACCACCAGCACCATGCTGCTGGTCGCATCTCTAATCCATTAATTTGTGCCTCTATTATCCCACATGTACTATTCATGAGCATACAGTTGTAAGCTACCCACCTATGTGTGAAAGACCACCCGACATATGCCTCGAAAGCACCGTTCTAACCAAGCTGTACGAAGGTTAGAAAGGGCCCTAGAAGGTTAGATCCCCTTTTCACTCACCCATTTCAGAGAAGAAGCCCGAGTTGGCAGCTCCTGTCATTTCATATGATGCGATCAAACCGCACAACCTGCCGATCTATCAGTATGCGGCCATGTGACCTGCCAACTGCCGCCTGTCAGAGCAATGCCCACGATTTTCCACTTACAATGCCGACAATGCTGAACTTCCTGTTGACCAAGGCCTTTAACGCGACAGCGTTAATATATAGTATGTACCTCTGTATACTCTGTATACACATAAAGGATCAAGTGTCTCATTTTGCAGCTTCAGGCTCTCAGAGACCCTAGATTAAACACTTTCAGCCTTTAAATGTTTCAGGTTAGCCTCTAACAACAGCAGCTTCTACTAGATCATAAAAAGCCATCTTCATTATATACATAACATCAAATGTAGCACTGTCATGGTCTAGTCTAGTTACATGCCTACTCACCTGGTCATCAGCCTTCAGACTTCGCAACTTCATACGCAACTGAAACCGAAGGAAGTTGTTTGTGCCGATGGGCTGGAGCTCTAGAAGCCGGCACAGGGCAGTCAGCTGAGGTCGTGTCAGGCTGTCCAATGTAATTTCATCTTCAAACAGCTTCGAAAACTTCAGAATCTCTTCGTTCGTGGCATCTCCTCCAGACTCTCGTATCTGAAATAGTATCATTCTTTATTTAGAAAAGGATACCCCAAAATTTGGTAGCCAGCTTTTACATCACTGACATCACCACCCAGAGCCAAGTTGAGTTTACTACAGGAGGAATGCCTCGATCAATGGCCTCTTGCTTTGTGCCAGCTGCAGGAGCACCACCTAAACAAATCCTCTAAGCTTGTTATTGCATCCAACTAAACCAGTGTGTCGGATGTTTTATGTTCTTCGCATGCAGTCAACCATGTTTATGGTGAACCCAGATACAGTGAATTATTTTTTACACCTAACAGTCAGAACATGCACTTCAAATCCCATGCAAAAGTATAGCACTGTTGTTTGTGTATATTGAACTCCCATTCACAGGAACATTTAATATAAGGAACAGCGCTGCACTCCTTCTTTTAATGTTAGTCACACTATCACTTTTCACACGAGGAGATAGGTTGGCTGCATCTTTTCACACGAGGAGATAGGTTGGCTGCATGGCCTTGGGCCCCTGCTGGCTGGGCTGGAGTTGTAAAACCCCATGACAAGACGAATGCGAGTGCGTGAGGACAGCCGCCAATCTCACGCAACACTGCTCTCGCGCAGAAAAGGCAATTTTTGATGCACAGCCTGTCATGTGGTAAAGCCAACCTAAGTGACGAAAGCCTAGTGGCAACTCTCAACTGGTGCTCTCTGCTCACTTCGCTGACAAAGGTGTTGCAGAAACCACCTGTGCCTAATTTTAAATAATGATTTTTGTATTTATAGTGTACTGATAACGGAATTACCCATCTTGTCATAGTCAGCAGAAAGTTTCAAGAACAGTTCGGAGCGGTTTTGATGCGAGTAAGCTAGGCCGAGCAATGCATTGTGAGTAGTGTGTTGCCAGTACGGTAGTGGCCATGCTCCTACTAGAGGAGTCACTAGTGCCAGTTCAGTGCATCTTTGCTTCTAGTTTACCCTACATATACAGTAGAACCCTTTCATAGTAAAGTCACCGGAACAGGCAAGAATCTTCACTATGTCAGTTGCTGGTGATGACATGGTCCTGAAGATGCTGTCTGGTAATTAAATGGCTACTTACTGAACATGTCTTACTGAACCTTCTTTTCAGTAGTACAATTCATTTCCTTTTCAATTCGACCACTCCACGTGTAATGTTAACCAACCACATTCTCTACATGCCAGCACTGGTGCTTTCTGGGTTCTTTGCTGATCGGTAGCCTTAACGCTATGGCATTAAAAAGGATTGCAGCTGTGCTATACCCTGCCTTACTCTACCAGACCACTCAAGGAGCGATATGTGGAACTACTTTGCCCTTTAAATGGTCTAAACACTGACCTTACCTCATAGTTTATAGACTAAGCACTCCAGTACCCAAGGAATGAGGATTTATAACTTTAATTAGGCATTCAAAATCACATGAAACAAACTGAAGTGCAGTCTTGCGACGAAACACTGTCATTATCAGTGTAGTCCACCGCATGCCCAAATCTCGGGAAAACATAATTAATTTCTTTAAAAACAAAGTGTTTTTTCTTTCAGGACTGCTTGTCATGTTTTTATTAAATTTAGCACTCTCTTCAATGCGCCCAGCAATAAAAAGCAACGCACTGTTTACACTGGTTTTGAATTTTCTAAATAATGCGGTAACTACCATTCACTAAAACTTCCGTTGACGAGGCAAACATGCCTGTGCTACGACAGCCTTGAGTGAAGAAACTGTAATGCTCCTCGTAAATAAATATGATTAGATTTGATTTAGTTTATGGGAATTATTGTCCCAAAGCAACCGAGGCTATGAGGGACACCATAGTGGAGGGCTCCAAACGATTTCGACCACCTGTGGTTCTTCAACGTGCACTGACATTGCACAGTATAAGGGTGCCTTGCTTTTTGCCTCCATTGAAACGCAGCCACTGTGGCCAGGTTCGAACCCAGGAGTTCCGACTCAGTAGTCAAGCACCTCAACCCCTGAGCCACTGCGGGGAGGCTATCTCAACATGTTTAACAAAAAGAAAATAAACTAATCCCTGCCTGATGGCTGAGATTTATACTAGTTATCAGTACATCGCCTCTGTTGACCTGCGATCCGCCTTTTGCGGGAGGATGCAGCGCCATCAAGCGGGAGCAGCAAGAAACACATTGAACGGCAGTGTAGCAGACAAAACGAAAGTGCACCATGCGAAATGGCCATGCCAACGCAGGTAGACGGCGAAGGCTCCCCCCTTTTATGCCTTCGAGGCGGAAAGCAGAGACAGTGATTACAGTATCATATTCCCGCAGTATGGGGGAATGTTTCAGCATTTTCACAATCCACTCATTACGCATGCATATACGGTCTTCGTGTTGTAAGACCGTGTAGCGTGGGCCATGGCGCGGGCTGTGTTTGACGTGACATATTGAGACTCTCTCAGCGTGCAGATTCACGACAGACTTAAATTTACTGTAAAAAAAAAAAAAAAAAAATCGAAAGGAAAGCGCAGTGGCAGAAAGAGAGAGAGAGCTCAAAGGGCAAACCAGCCAGGGGTTTGTTGATGCTGCAGAGCTAGGTGGAATTGTCTCCTATGACTTACGAGCGGCGCATATGCGCGGGGCATCTTGAGTTAACTCACCGAGCACAATGCGGTCACCGCGGCACCGACATGGTGCAATAGGCGTCGCTTCCTCTTCGCGTCATCGACAAACGTACAACTATAGGATTCAATCTACGAAGCCCCCTGAACAGGGCATTGTCCTGGCCGGAATGCACAACAGAAGCCTGCAGGAAACACGCGGCATTTTTCTGGCAATGGATGAGTCAAAGCTGTAGCCGTTTTTCTGCCCCTAGAACGGATGTGGTCGCAGTGGTAAAAAGGTTCTCGGTGCAAAGAGAAGGGCTATTCTGTTGTGAAAGAATCCACAACCTTTCTCCCTCCGCAGCAATTTCTGCGGAATCAACAATCTGGTGACACATGCGCATCTCCGACATATCGGATGCGCATGTCGGTCAGAAACCAACTCTGTTCTATACATCCAGAGCACTCCACTCCGCAAGTGAACGAGCATGAACCCTCCAGGAGACTCATTTGTGCCGGGCGGTTTCCTTGCCATTGCAGACGGTTGGACGAAGACTACGACTTTCAAGCTCCCTAACGACGTGCTGCTGACTGCGTACACCGAAGGAACAAAATCCAAATGCTTTGACGAGAACGAAGGCAAGCCTTTAAGGTAAAGAAAAAAAAAAACACTGTGCATCGTGCAAGATTGTCAAGTGCGTCATACGCTCCGAACGGCAAAAACACAGATACTACAGGTATGTATACACCTAAAGAAAATATGTACGATGAAAAGTACCTTCTGGAGTTTGCACCAAGCCGGTAATGCATAAGTGATAGCCGCAATGAGGATTTGTTCGGTGCGTGTTTGCTTTATGTGCGAAAGGGCCAGGTAGCGCAGATATCGCAGGCGGCTATGTGCGCTAGATCGTAATATTTAGCATATTTTATCGTGACCGCCACCTGACTAACAAGAAAAAAAAATACGGCGTTTGCTGTGATGCACCGCCGTTCGTGAGCCTCATAACCAGCTCAACCACTCGGCTCGCGAATGGCGGTGCATCACAGCAAACGCCATATCTTTTTTCCTTGTTAGTCAGGCGGCAGTCACGATAAAACACGCTAAATATTACGATCTAGCGCACATAGCCGCCTGTGATAGTTGTGCTACCCAGCCCCTTCGCACATAAAGAAAACAAAGGACAAAATATATCGCGATCAAGCCCTGTCGCCTATAAACCAAACAAACACGCACCGAACAAATTCTCATTGCAGCTATCACTGGTGGGTTACAGGCTTGGTGCAAACTCCAGTAGGTACTTTTTATTATGCACATTTTCTTTAGATGCATGCATACCTGTAACGGAGTGTTTTTCGCACAGTCGAGAGTATGCAGTCGGTTGCTAAGGTCGCCCATTCACATCTTGATGCTTGGTAGCCCTAATTCAAACTGCACGTCGTTGTTGGTCGCGGATCATCAAAGAGAACCTGAAAAACCACGTCTTGCATCCCGGCAAGCCTCGAGAATGGCAATTGTACACGGCAGATGTGGTTGGCATCATTTTACCAAGCCTGTGACGGTCACCGTGCCGCCAGCCCCCGTGCACCGGCGGTGACGTGAAACGCCGTCGACGCCGTTCAATGTGTTTCCATCAGTCGCCGCTAGGACTTCACGCATGCGCGAAAAACTAGCGCAAAAGGCGGATTACCATCATGTTTGCTGATCATGGTTTCCAGCATTAGACTACGTAAAAACGGTTACATACACTGATCGAAAAATTATCGGTAATATTTTATACAGCGTCACACTCATTGTGGAATCAACTACTTTAGGCTGCCAGCTTTCCATTGCACCAAAAAAAGAACAAAAAAAAATTGGACACTTAAAATTCAGTGTGCGGAACCTTTGCACATAAAGCAAACATTATCTCAAACATGGTGTTAAGCAGTTATGATCACCAAGTACTATCCTTTCTATGCTTTGGAGAAAACCAAGCCAATCTTGTAAATGTTCACTGTCATTGCTACTGAACACAATTTTCATCAGATGCACAGCTGACTGACTGAAGTAGTAAACAGATGGATTTCTTAAAGTACGGTTATGGCACATTCCATTTGCCACATATGAAACACATGAACGAAACACATTAACTTGTTGGTATTGAAAATCGGAGCACATAATATCAAGATATCGCCTTTTTCTTTGTGGAAAGGGTCACCACAGTAATATGCACAATAAACCACCCATGGAAATGAGCACACAGAAAGGTTACACATAGGATAGTGTCATAGTGGCATAAATGACCAGCATTACGGTTGAAGGTGGGTGCATACATCCCCTTCTCACATGTATCTGAGTCTACCATGATCACATTTGGCAGTGCTCACTGCAGGGAAGGTACCGTCTTTGCCAAAAGTAACTAGGTTGTATGTTTTGCTTCTTGCTTGTATTCTAAAGCCAACATGGATTCCCAGAGGGTCACAACTTGTCGAGAAGTGAGGACAGGAGCTCGTCTTTACTTTGCACAAATTTACAGCTTCAGAAGTGGTACAAATTCTCTGCTACCCGACTGAGAAGTGGAACACGCAGCCTGGTTACTCATATGCAAAAAAATTCTCACGGCAAGCATAGGAAAGCAAATCAAGACTTATACAAGTCAGCGCTAACCAAAAGTTTTGGTCTGTCAAGTTTAGCTCATTAGTAATATATACTTGCAATTCAAATCTGTCCAATTTCAAAGAGAACATTGTTTAAATCGAAAGATACAAAGCACATCTGATTTATGAAAAATCCATTTCTACAGCTCTGGCCAAACATAAATGCACAACAGGCCTTGAATAAACAAAATGTTGGTGCTTTAGCCGTTCACACCACAGCAAGCATGTGGCACATGCAGCTAGCTATCGATATAGCACATGGCCAGCTTTGTCTAATGTGACATGAACTTTAATTTATAAAATTCATACCAAGATTGGAGGCCCTGGTGAGCTCCCCCAAAAAGCTAACTGACATGTCTAGCATACATTGTCGGAGGACCGCTGTAAAATGGTATTCTATATGCACCCTGCCCCGACACACATAAGAAATGTATTTTCCTCCAACTACTTATGTTTGTCACAGCACAACAATGCGATATTCTATAAAGCAAAGAAAAAAAAAAGAATCAAAATTATTACAAACCTTTTCACAGAACTTAGCGAATTCCTTTGCATTGTGGGAATGAGCTTCGCCTCGTTTCTTAACAGCCATTTCATCCAAAGTGCTCTGGAGAAACTTGGCCATCTCAAGCTTCACTTTAAGTTCCTTTTTCACTTTTGCATCCTGCAGAAACAAGGAGGATATAAGCACCCAGTTTTCATTTATCATGCACTGGAAGGTTCTGCCAAATACCTAATAATATGCATGTGGTCGACACACGCACACAACATACACCCTACTGTGCTGTCCTCGAGCAAATAATACGATCACTACCAAGAACTCAGAAAATATAAATGAAGCCTGACTGAGCAATCCTCACCTTTGCTGATGATGTTTGAAACGTAGATGGCAACATGCTGGGAAATAGTTTCAGGGCCACCGGAAGCAGGAACTCCATGAATGGTACAATAACGAACACGGAAAATGGAACAAGTCGAAATAAATCTGAAACTGTGCGGACGAGCTGCAAGGCAACAGAAGGCACATCCATTAGAGATATCGTAAATTGTGGGGTTTAATGCCCTAAAACGACACACGGACTATGAGGGGTGCCATAGTGGAGGACTCTGAATTAATTTTTTTGACCGCTAGAGTTGTTTAATGAGCACTGACATCGCACAGCATGCATGCTCTGATTGCTGCCTCATTAACAGCTGTTGAATGAATGTTACCGGTAAGAAAACTGAGCACAACTGCACCAAAGTATTAGCAAAATCAAATATAAATCCAAGTACTCAAAAAATATACTGTGAGATGGACGGGAATAGTCACAGTAAAATAACAGGAGAGTGAAGGCTGAATGACGTACGTGACATTCTGGTGTGGCTGTTGAGACCATTTATATGGCACCCCAAGGCAGACCTTTGCGGAAATGCAGTTTTATCGGAAGTGTTAACAGTGAGGTAAGTAATGCACCGACTGGCATGAGTTGATAATTCTTACTGCAATAAACTATTGCAACTCACGTAGTGACCGCTGAAAATTTTCCAAGAGGCTTCGAATAAAAGGTATGTTGCTTCAGGAGCACTAAAACTGCTTTTTGTTTCTAAGTTACTTTACTTAGATGTTTAAGTATGATTGCTTATGCACTGTTGAAAACACTCATGCAGTATTTTCTCTTACGAATCAATACCTGCCGATTAGGTAATTTCACTTCAATTAAATCCAGAACACTTTTCCTACTGTATATATTCTGCTGTAGGCTGGCTTCGTCATGATGAATGGCAGTATTAAAGCACTTATGCTGCCACTAATTGAGGCCTTGTGTATTCTTTTTTTTTTTTAATTTTTTGGCAACGAAATTCTCTGAGCCGATCTTTGGTCACAGTGGGCACATAGGACAGCAGAGCATACGTAAATGTACAGTCACACACATCGCACCATCAAAATGATGCCCGCTGAAGAAAGTGTCGTTAACATCCAAGTGGTGACAGATCTCTGTCCACTTCCCAGGGTGGATCAACTAGTCATGCTGCTCCCTTTACCTGCTTTCACGGTACTGAGGGAAAGGGCAGGTTTGTGCCAGCAGTTCCTAACTATATAGGTGGTGTTACTATGTCAGCGCTGCAGAGCACAAAACTTTTTGAGCTAATTGCAAAAATAAGGCTGGGTCCACCAAGAGAGTTCGTTCATTTGAGACTTGCTATTCCAAAACTCATTTAAGTGAAACATTTTTGCATAAAATGCATAAAAAATCTGCTGGAGATTTTTTAAAAGTTTGTTATTCTGAAATATCCATTTAACCAACATTCATACAAATGAGAGTTTACTGTAAGTACAAGTACTGCAATACATTAATGTAGGAGTGTCTACTGATTTCAAGTACTAGTAAAAATAACTGGTACACTAAGTAGGCATCTCAGCTTCCGAACAGGCATGCTCATTACCACACCCAATATCTTGTTTAGGCTGCAACAAAATGGTTGACCGTAGTTTGAATGTCTGATCTTAACCAAACAAAGTTGCTGGCACAATGCCGAACTGTTTCGAAGTAGTAGTTCGAAGCAGTAGTTTAAGACTACACAGACAAAAAAAGAAAATATTTCAAAGTATAAGCATGCTCCAGGAAAAATGCATAGCATACCTGCTTGTGCTCTCGCCGGGTTAGCTCTTCTCCATTGAGTACCCGGTAAACCAATCGGCTTGAGACCCGAATGTCAATGAACAGAAGCCTGAAGCCATGGTAGTAATGCACCAACTCGTCCCAGATCCTCTTGATGAGCGGCCGCTTTGGTGGCACAATTGCAGGTGCGGCAGGTGCGTCTGGCTTGACAGCTGCTGCTAACGGTTCAGCTTCCTTGAGTGCCTTAACTGTGCCTTCGACTTTGGAAGAGTCCTTCTCAAACAGCCGCTGTGATGGCAAAGACAGTGGCCGGCACAACACCAGCGACAACACGCTGTGCGAAGGCACAGTTCGTTCTAGCGGTGTCTGTTGACAATGCAAGAGTGGTGTGCAACCACGCCGTGAGGACGACACATGCCTGTAAGGGGGCCAGGAGCGGTGGAAACCTGCGGCAACGCACCTTTCTGACCGCAGCATGGACAGCTGCCAAAGGTGCAGGCTGCACGAGATGGGCCTCCGGTGCATGGCTAAGCGACCCTATGAAACTGGGCCAGCAAGAGTGTTTTACCCTAACGCTGCAGGGCTACCATGCACACCAGGTACTGCACCAAAACCTGCGAGAGGCTGAAATCCAAAGCAGTTGCACTTTAAGCACATTGCTAAATTTGTCTAGAAATATCCGTGCAATGGGGAAAAAAAAAAAAAAAAGAAAGTGTCTATCTGGCCATGAAGAGCCAAACAGGGAGAAGAGATAATTCACAGAATAGTGCACAGTTAAAATATGGAGTAAGGCTCTACCATAGCAATGGAGCATACCAATGGAGCATGGGTCAATGGCAACCCATAACACCGGGTGACCGAAAAGAACTGTAATTTTCATTTGATTATTTTTTTTTTTGCATTTTTGAGCAGCAACACTAATTCTTTCAGGCTCCAGCGTGTCTTTCTGAATTACAACTACCAACTGTACTACCATTAGTGTATTATTTTTCAGAAAACAATGGCCTTTGAAGAAGTGCGGTGCTGTATTGTTACTCACCACAAACAGGGATTGCTTGTTCCAAAAATTACAAAGATGATAAAATTGCAGCAAGTGCACTGCATCGTCAAATGATTTCGGGAGACAGGAGGCATCAAAAACCGGCAGCGAAGAGGCTTTGAACAGCAAGAACACGGGCGCTCAAATTTGCCGTCAACAAGAAAATCAAGAGAAATCCTCTCAGAGGGATGCGAAAACTCGCCAACGAGCACGGAGTTAGCAACTCCACCATGCAGCTACTGGTAAAAGAGGATCTTAGACTCCAGGTGAGCAAACGAGCAAAACAACAGCTTCTCATGGAAAAGATGAAGGCCAGGTTTCCAGGCTGAAGTACCACAGGACGAAACAGCTGTGCCATAGTGAAGTCTTGAATTAAGTTCATTGTATGAGCTGACTTTTTGCAGTTACCAGCCTGGAATTTGCAAAATTATTGAGAATTGCTGCCATTCTGTGAAAATGGAAAAAACTCAATTTTCCAAGAGCATCATGGTTTAGGGCGGAACTTCAAGCCTTGGGAAGCTCAAGCTCATTTCTGTTATAGAAGAGGCCAAAATCAACTCCGAGACCAACTGTGAGCTGAACCTGGAGGTTGCCGTCATATCTTGGGCTCAGGACAGTGCAAGAAACATTGAATGGCGACTGCAGCAAGATTGGGAACCTGCCCACGGAATGATGGAAACCCTCGAGTGGTGTGAGGCGAACGTTCCTGGCTTCTGAAGGAAAGATGTTTGGCCGTCTAATTTCCCCATTTCAATCCGACGGACTTTGCTTTTTTAGGGGATCACAGAGCCAAAGGTGCGCTCTTCAAAGTTTAAATCAACAGTGTTGTTTACATCAAAACTCAGAATAAACTGCCAATGACAAAAGCAAGCGGGCAAGCATCCCTTGAAACAAGCTCTGGGAAAGGCTTGAAACAAATTAACTCCTGAATACATTGCGCCAATATTGAAGAGCTTCTGAAAGAGTTTGGTAGCCTGCATAAAAGCAGGTGGACATTCTGAAAAGAAATGTGAACTGCTTTACAGACTTCATTGCACTTTTGAACACAAAACGCACGGCTCTGAAAAGTTAATGTTGCTTTTTCATGTCACAGTACTTTTCAGTCATCCTGTATTGCACACTATTTCAATGCTTCCAATCACCTTTCCATCTCATTATGCTATCAGTTATGTAGTCCAAGAAACCAACTTTCAATTTCCAAGTCATTTGCAATTCTGCTGTAAAGCTGTGTTCGAGAGTGAAGAGTATGATGCATAACTTTCCTTGATGAGCATGCAAAACCACCTAATATCTGTACCACCTTGCCAACCACGTAGGTTTATAGATTTTTTGGCTGTCACAAAAATTTTTCCAAATGCTAGTAGTAGCAGTGAACCTTAGAATTAAATGAAAAAGTCTGGTTTTAGTTTTTACAATAAATGCCAAAAGAAAGTGACCCCAAAAATCAAATACTGTCCACCGAGGAGCACTATTTTCTGCCTGCTGCTGCTGTCTACTTTTTTGGACACCTGCAGTTTAACAGGGATGTCTGTAGCGCTATGGCCACTATATGCTACCATTCTAAAATTATGTGGCCCAGATTTTGTACCCCAATTTTCCCATATACAGCCCTCCTACTGAAAACAAAAAGCTTGATGGTTCTATTCACTTTTGAACTATAAACAGGATAAAACACAATTCGATCAAATATTCTTAGTGTCTGCTTTCTACTAGCTCTAACGCAAATGCTGGCGATTATTAGGTCAGAGCAACCTCTGGTACTTTTTATACAATCTCCATACAGTAACAGCAGTACAAATTGACAAGGTATGTGAAGGGCTTTATTATTATTTTTTTTTTAATTGAGCCAAATCCCAAATCAAACTAAGTTCAATTTTACTGCTATGGCAAGCCCAACACCCTTCCCTTTGAAAATACCGTTATAGCAAAACATGCCCTGCAATACTTAGGAAACCTAGCAAATTTTGTCAAATCAAAAATTAGCCAGATCTACCTGATGTACACATCAAAATGAGCCAAATTCATGCATGAGAGCCTTTTTCGGTCAGCAGAGCCTTATAACTTCTTTGTTTCGAGCGCAACTTCATTTATACCTTCATCAGCTCTATTTCACGATCACCTGCATAAGATATATGGACAGGTGGGTGGATGGTCTGAGCCAAGAAGGTGATAACAAAGCGATCATTAGTCTCATCACAAAGGAAACAAGAATACACCTCTGCTACACTGACCTCTATAGCTTTTGGCTTCCTAATTTCATTATTACTGAAGATATGGTGGATGCAGACAGTGAACAACCAGGCAACCAGTTGGCCTGCCATTTTGTGTATACTGTCTGCGTCTACCATTTTGATATGAATTAACAATTAATGATACAAATTTGCAGTCTCATACCCTCTAGCTAGTTTTTCTCTGCTGCCAATGTGAGAACAGAAGAAAAAAAAAGCTGTATATGTGTGCTTCTGAGAGAAACCTGCAATTCACATTTTACTAGTTGGATTTTCTTGATGGAGCACCACAGTGGCCCTCATTGCACACATTGTATGTTCTAATCACTTTTCTGCTTAATTCATATAAGAATCATTTTTAAGCATTACTTTCATAAATGGGGCTTGAACTATTGCTGTAGAAATAAAGTTCATGGAATGAAACCGGTTCATATTTAGTTTCACATTGAAAAAAGCCAAATCCAAAGTTTACATCTTAACATAGTTATTTGCATATTTCTCTACCTATCTGTGTGTTGTCTGTTTTAATGCAACATTCCTTCAAGCAAATAATTTTTCAGTACAGGGTGACTTGGAATAGCTCTAATTTACATGCAAAGCATATCATTTAACATCTTGAATAGCGCTGAGGTATCCGCGGATAACAAATTCGTGCTTTTCTCAGTTTGTGTTTAGGTGGATTTGGCACATTTTGGTAAAAAAGAAACCATTCATATGTTCATGGAAAAAATGTTATTGTGGTACTGTCTCGCAGCCCAGCCATCTAGCGTTATAGGCAGTAGATCAAGCATGTAAGTGCCCTCATAACATTGGACATTTCAGTTGACTATCTTACGTTAGGCACAGAAATAAACCTTTTATGTACATTCATATCCTGTTAACTTTTGCTGCTGCTAGTACATGCTAGAGCACTGCACAAGCCTGATTTTCCTGCCCAGGCCCGACCCGGGCCCAGTGTCTGGAGCCCAAACTCAGCCTAGGCCCATAGCTCCAAGCTCGGGCCTGGCCTGGGCACATGTTAACATGATCCAGGCCCGGACCAGGCCTACGCTTCCACAACCAGGCCTGCCCCAGGCCTGGCAAAGTCAGTCTGTGCAGACGCCTTAAAAATGTACAGTTAAAATGTAATCAAGAACACTTAATGCTTTTATGTTCCATTATAAATAATGTAGTCCTGATTGACAAGAAACAGTATATGAGAGTCTACATCCCAAACAGCACGTAAAGGAAAAATGTTTTCAAAAGACTGCATGAAGTCATCCTTTTTTGTCGAAGCACAGAGAGAGTGGAATGAACTGACCAATAATATTGTATGCGCAAAGAGTCATGAGAATTTTTCCTCTCTCTTATTTGAAGTGCTGAATTAGTACTTGCAGATATGTTGTTCATTATCTTTTTTCCTTTGATCATTACTGTATTTCATGGTTTGTTTTGTTGACTACTGTGTGTGCACTTTTGATGAAACTAATCCACTCCTATCTAAGGACCCTATCTTTGAACAGACTGTTGCCTACCCAGATAGATTGAAGGTCCTTTTTCAGCAGCTCTTATGAGGATTCAAATGTACAGCTGCTAGCAGTAACACAAAATTGAGATGATACAAACAGCCTTCTGCTAGATCTGATGGAGTGTGTTCACTGAGAGCTGAAAAATCCCAAGCTAGCCGCGTTGTGTACTTTAGTAAGCACATGCTCATGCAAATGAGTCATGCGTCATCTGTTACAGTGCTCCATAAGACATGAAGCACTGGGTTTTGTGCCTTTTCTTTTTAACTTTTTCGCTTCGGTTGATAGGTGCTACCAGGCAAGCGCGAACTCCTAAGTGGTGCTGATTAAACTGTCTACAAATGAGCTTTCTCTCATTTGGCGTGAACAAAGGTACTAGTAAGGGTTTATTCATAAACCACTGGAAAGATTTTAGTGCAGGGATTCCTTTATATCAAAAGAAACCGTACACAGCTAGCCCTGGCCCGGCCTCAGCCCGCCACTTCAAGCCTTGGCCTGGCCCGCAAAGTCAACCAAGAGCCCGGTCCAGACATCCCGAGCTCGGGCTTTTGGGCCGGCCCGAGCACGTGCAGTGGCTTTGTACATGCAGTTAATGTATAAAGACCAAATGCAATGGAATTGCTTAAGAAAAGGAAACACCAGGAAGTTGGTGTGTGGGAGGAAAGGAGGGCAAGTTTCTACTATAGCTGTACCAACCAGAATGATGATGCAAATATTTTACAAGCAACTACGTCGTTCCTATAGTCGCTACGATAAGCTCTAACAGGATTTCAGCAAAACATAGTTTTCAGTTTCTATATACTAAATTGTTTATGACACATTACAGAATAATGGAAAATAGCTCACATAAACTTCGAAAGCTTTACAAGCGCTGCGACAGGCGACAAAGAAGAAAAGAAGAGAAGGAAGGACAAGCACTTGTCCTTCCTTCTTCTCTTTGTACCCTTTTGCAGCGCTGGTAAAGCTTTCGAAGACGTATCAACTCACTCAAATGTCTGTTTAGCTCAGCGTTATGCATTTAACCTTGATGACATAATTACAGCAAAACACATTACTGAATGGTGATTTGGTTTGTAAAATTCTTCGGTTTTGTGTAATGCGATATTACACGATTCTCATTGTTACTTCCACTAGGTTTGGTAACAATGCATGTGGATCCCCTCAAGAACTTCGAAAGATTACATTATATGCAGAAACCCATTCCAATTCACGAAGTTATATGTACGTTAGCTTACAAGAGTACAATGTAATGTTTTTTTTTTTATTTCCCGTCGGCCCTTTTCAAATATTAATGTCACTAACAAACAATTCTTTCCTTTCACTGCTTATTTTCACCTAGAATGTCCGTTATTACTACTGGAAGCACAATTACAAGCTCTTTTCAATGAGCTCAAAAGTCGCAGTAGAAGGAACAAATTAACAAAAATTTTTAATTCATGTCACAGGTCATTGGACATGTGCGAGTGCTGTTATTTGCAATATCTCCTTGAAACATGTTTAAGCAATCACTTATCTGCCCTGTGTACACCTGATCACAAGATAAAATCAGCAGAATGTATTTATAATAGCAATGCATATGATCAACACAATTTCTGAAATGTGTGTGATCCCGTTTCGGTTTGGTTGATGGGGTTCAACATTCCAAAGCGACTTAGGCTATAAGGGACGTCGCAGTAGAGGGCTCTGGATAATTTCAATCATACCGGGTTCTCCGACGTGCCCTGACATTGCATGATATACAGGTGTCTTGCATTTTACCTTCATCAATATGTGGACTGGTTCGAACTCCAGTCACCTGGGTCAGTAGTCTAGCCCCCTAACCACTCAGCTACCACAGGGGGTGATCCAGTTTTAAGTCAGTGATTGGTTTATGTGGCCGACTTCTAAAGACTACACAAAAGATGCAGGTTATAACATATCATATAAGGTGAATTTTTAATATAAAATGCAGTCTGCTGCTGTTTCATCATTCTTTACATCTTCAACAACTATTTCTTTTCTATTATCCAATCTCAGTAGGCTAACAAATATTCAACCCTTTGTTACTCCTGACATAAAAAGCCAGGCATAGCCACAAAACGTATTAAATAAGCTAACACATGTCTAAATCTAAATTTTTTACTGAACTGATAAAAAGCTGCTACTATTATTATTACAATATATTTTGGCACACTTAGGGCAATTATCTTTTAAAGTCTAAAACAAATCAAATATAGCATTTCTTTTAACAGAATTTGAAAATAATGGCAAGTGTTACCCAGATACATTTGGATGTCTTTTCAGCATGAAGTGTACACACTAGCTGAATATTTGGCATGAAAATGAAAACAATGTCACAACATTCAGCTTTAGAACTTTTCTTGGTGTAAAATAATAAGGTGCAATATTTAAGAACAGTTTCTAACGGCTATATTTGCAATTTGCAATGGGCTTAGCAGTTTAAAGAACCACTTTCAAGCCATTTGCAAATCACAGCTGCAACAGGAACCAACTTCTTGAATTTTCTTTTTAAAGCGAAATTTTATTTTGAATATAAAATCTTGGATCCATTTTTAAAGCATGCAAGCACAAACATACACAATATTTACACTTTTTCTCACTGCAATTAAAAAGGACCATCAGACAACAGCAATCATGCTCCCTACTACCCCTGATTGCAGTGTACTTTGTTTCAAAAACATAAGCCATACCGATGAAGAATTGGCACATGAAAGACTAGACGCAGTGTTCCAAAACAGTAAATACATCCTCCAAAAAATATATATACAGCCTATGGAGGCTGTATACATCAGACACACAGTGATTTAAGCATCATATGTAGTGCCATACATACTTTCTGAAAAGTTACTTTACACAAACTGGCCAATTTAATCTGAGTATTCAAGATACGTGGTCAGTTGAGTAAGCAGCAGTAATTGATATTAAAATTTTAGTCCTACCGCAGTGCAATAAAATGTAAGCTTTTTAGGACCAATTTTCATGAGCACAGGTTTCCTCCCTTTTCGTTCTTCATAAACAGGCAAACATCATTAATGACAGCTTATACGGTCCTTGCCACTTTACTTCACACGAGATAAATATAATCATCCAAGAGAAATTCAGTTTATTCAACCTAAAACAATCAGCAGTGGGCAACTCTACCGGTTCAGCGTAATGCACGCAATTAATGGCGGTAAAAACCCGTTACAGTGCCGCTTATAGACATCACGGTCACGAACAGGTGCAAAAGCTTGAAATTTTGACCTGGATCTGTTATCTGAAGGAATCCGGTGAAGAAAAAGCAAAAACGTTACGCAAATAAGTGAAGTAACGAAGTGGAACGGAAGTAAGCATTTAAAACTATCGGTTTAATACGAAAGAAACAAAACTGCTTAATGTTGTCAAAAAATGGCTTCCGTTCAATCTGTACAAAACCGAATGCGCTACAAACTGCTCAATATCCTAAGGTAAAAAAAAAGCAGGGCTTTTTTATCATTCAGCTGACCTCAAACCCCGAATTAGTTCTTAACAACTACCAAAGCTCTTGCAAGGTCATTCATCAGTGGATACTTTCCAGTGATTGCATAAGTAAGATCACACGACATATAATGCTCAACAGCGAATATTATTCGACATTACTTCTGATTCCTTGCCATCCTTAGTAAACGATCACTGCGCTGGTGCCTCGCAATAACTGAAACGCAACCAAGAAGTTTCCTTAGAGATAACCCATTCATTCGCACACGAGGCCGACACGGAAAACAACATCCCAATGCGTGCGGCTGCCACACTCATGTAAAGACGGCAATTCCCCAGGAAAAGAATGCACATCCGTTCTGCATCTAGAAGGTGCCAAAGGCGAAAGCAAAGTCAGCATGGGAACCCAGAAGTCATCTGTACCTTTCTTTTACGACGACGGTGAACAGTCTAGGCCTGGTCGCCGGCTGATTTGATTTACGTTCCTGCAGCTAAATTACACGCCCCAATACAACATAGACACCTGCGGAATTTCCAGCGAGAAATTAACGCAGTGTCCATTCTAAGTTTTGCGCACTAACATGAATGCTAACCACACGCGTGAGGTGAAAATCCACTACACGCCATCACATCAGCCATCTGCTGTAGGTAGTGCTGAACTCCGGACTATCCCCCGCAGTCTCGCATTTAATAAAATATCTTAGGCATTACGCAAAATACCTAAAACCTAATACAATTCAACTTTAACTTACATAAAAATAAACGTTTTATTAAAATTAATTGTTGCATGTAAGTCGCATCAGTCCAGATAGGAAATGATGAGAGGGTGGTACCGCCATGGAGGGAGGAGCCAGGAGGAGCCACCACAGCCGTGGCGGTCTTTTAAATGGTTGTCTGGGGAGGCTATGTCTGGGGCCACCGTTACTAACTCTTGGGCATGGAGGTTCTAGGGAAACCATAGAGGCAGAAAAACAGAAAAAAAAAAAATACTGATTTGGTTTACAGGGTTTAAAATCCCAAGGCAACTGAGTCTACGAGGGATGCTGCAGTGGAGGGTTCCGGATAATTTCGATCACGTAGAGTTCGTTAACGTGCATTGACACCTGCACAATTGCTTTCACCTCCATTGAAACGAGGGTTCCGGGAAAAATCATCCCCGGAAAAAAAGTCCCCTTTTTAAAATTAGGAAAAAAATGTTCCCGAACGGGTGAGACATCAAGCTTCGCCTCGCCTTATGCCTGGATTATCATGTGATGAATATGATTTTACTATCACCGGCTTTTACTGATTTTAGTTTACATTTCATATGGTTTCAGCTTGAACCTAGTTTGTATTTTGTTTCACCGTTCCTTTTTTGTTTTAATTTCTTGTGCTAGAATTAAGGCGCAGATTGCGTTTTCCCGTGGCATGTTGCAATACAGCGCTTTCATCCGCCAGATTTAAAGTGGCTAAACGTTCGAACATCATTTGTGCGGGGCGTTCATAACAAAAATATTGATGGTAGCAGAAAATTTTTGGCAGAGGGAAAGTGCCTTTCTGGATCTTTCTGTGCTTCAATGGTATCATTGGTCGAAGTGCTATGTAGTGGGGTGTTTCATGACATGACCTGCGCTTTATTGCCGTGGTGCCATATGGTATACCAACAACAGCCCCGTCAACAGCACCTTCGTTTTCGTTTGTTTTTTTTTTTTTTTGTTCTAAATAAAAGGTGTCCTGACGATCGTGTTCGCTCACCCGGACATCGCGAACGATAATCTAGTAACGTTGGCGAACAGTGCTTGTGGCCACGGGGAACGACCGGTTAGGGCTGGACCTGCCGTCCCTAATACAGCATCGCAACACCACTGAAAGTGTGGCAAGACTTCTACACTGCCGCCGTCGAAAGGGTCGTTGACGCCTATGACCTGAACATCTAGCTGCGAGGTTCTTCCAGTAACTTCTCCTGCCGTGGGTGATTCTCTAAAACTGCCAGTTTGACCATCTATAGTACGTTTCTTAATAAGTAATTTTACCGAGCTAATGAGACCTGTGTTATTGAGTGCATAAAGAGCTGGGAAACGGTCGGACTTAACAGTTTTGTTTGTTTGTTTGATTTTGCGAAGTGAGTCCCCAAAAAATTAATACTTATAGCAAATTTTTGGCTTGGGGACGTCTTTTCCTGAGGGCCTCTTTCTCAGGGGCCTTTTCTTCCGAAGACGTTTTTACCTTCACCCATTGAAACGCAGCTACCGCTGCCGATTTCGAACCCAGGTCTCCCGTAGTCAAATGCCAACGTGTATTTTAAGGCTGTCGCCAAACGTACGTCGGGGACTCGGCACTTTTCTCCCGGGTACGTCTAGCTGTTTTGAAAGCTCGGTACATCCGACCCATCGCGTAGGTTCGGTACCACGGATATATAATAGTGTTACGATCGTAACAAGGCAAATCCAATTAAAGTATGAGCCGCGGGGTGGCTGACTATAGCCGCTGCTATGGCCGCTGCTTTGTCCGTGTACACTGCCCTAAATAAACTGTGCTATGCACACGTGCGTGAAAAACAGAATGCCTTTCGATTCTATACTGCTAGCACAAGTCGCTGGGCAACAACATTGAACTGCAAATTTACTCCTAACAATTTCCTTGACAACGTGTGATTTTCTACCATGTACTAAGTCCGACACTGCATATCTAGCTCGTATGTGACGAAGGCTAAGCGGGGGACGTTCGATCGGCTCACGCTATCCTCAAAACTACGTGGGTTTAAACTCCATCGGTACACGAAATTTAACGAGAAGGCAAAACTGCAGGCTATATAAGCACCTGATTGTCTAGTTCTCTCCTAAATACCCACAGAGCATCGTTGTTTGTAAGGAAGCAGATCAAATTCACTCTTTCTGATTTCTGGTTGTACACTCGTGTACTGTGGTGCAACGCGCCTCGCGGCCTGCTCGTCATTGCCGTTATACCAGCGTAGGCCTCTAGTAGATTTGCCATGCCTTTTTTCATTAATGTGAGGTAGAATATAAAGGTCGAAAAAAATCATATTTCCTCTATCTGCAAACACAGAAGAACTAGCATAGCATATGATACGGATTAAAACATATATTATATGGACGTGTGTTCTGCACGGCGATGTGCGTGTTGTGCCAGCGCTCTCAGGGGTCGGTGCATGATCTAAGACAGCGGAAATGCTGAAAATAGCTCGCTTAGATTACGAGCAAGACGAGGTTGGGTTGCCTGCTTGCATGCGACCTGCGCGCATGACCGGGTGCTCGAAGCACGCAACTCTGAGGGGAATACAATGAAAGCGTCATTGAGGGAATGCAACTATACGTTAAAATGGGTGAACACTTCTTTGCACCTCTTAGCAAAATGCGGATGTAGCGATCGTGGAGAACCACGCATCCCTCCGAAACGCCGCGCGCCGCGGAGGATGAAGGGGACAAAAGTATTCCTTCTCTTCTGGGGTTGAGTAACCCAAACGGGGTGCTCGATAGCGCCGCGTTTCCCTCTTCCCTCGCCGGGCGCAGGAGCGCACCGCTAAACGTCGCAGACGCGACGCTCATTGGCCGAAAAAGGACAAAGGGCAAGATGCGCCGAGATCGGCGGGAACCGACTACCGCCGGAGAGAGACGACAGCGAGCCGCGACAACGGAAGGACGCAAGGTAAATACCTCCCGCTATACTTCTTTGTTGTCGCCATCTTGCCCTTAGAAGTGTCAGGCCCCATCCAAAAGGATAGGGTCGCCAGCAAGACCTTCACCAGCGTTCTTTTTGGGAAAACCCAATAAACATCTGGTTCCGGGCAAAGTCCTGTTCTGTGTTGTGTCGTACTTCGCATTACCACTTTGCGGCCGTGAGAACGGCTGCCCTTGGTGTGTGATCGCGGGAGCTCTGTGTTTGCGGCCTAGACCTCAGAAGAGGCTCGACGGCTTAGTAAGAACCCCCACACGGACATACCTTAGACGCGACTTTACCCATCCATGGGCTTATATTGACGTCCATCGTACCTTTCCCGAGAATCCAATGGGTACGTCAGACGTGCTTTGAGACACGTCGTGCCAAAAAAAAAAAGTGTACTGTGATAGTCATCGCCATCGACATGCACCTGTGCGTTGTGCGACGAAGACGAAGTACGCTGGGCTCGCCGTTGCAAGGTCCTGTCCTCACAGCTCTCCATCTGAGCTTCAATAAACGCCCTATTACAATTGGCGGAGGTGCCGGAAACGATCCCACCCAAACTGGAACTGCGAAGCCGTACACTACCCTCTACGACCGCCATGCAAGACACTTCGACGCTGCCGGCCGTTCCACCCACGATCATGTGTGCTGGCGTCGTGCGCCAGCGTGACCCTTGCCTGTTCAGCGGCACGGCCGATCAAGATGTCGACGACTGGCTGTCATCCTATGAAAGAGTAAGCACCTACAACAAGTGGGATGACTCATACAAGCTCAGTAACGTCATATTCTATCTGACGGACGTGGCGAACCTCTGGTTTCGCAACCATGAGGCTGACCTGTCATCTTGGTCGACATTTAAAAAGAATTTCGTGGAAGTGTTCGGCCGCCCGGCAGTGCGTAAGCTTCGTGCCGAACAACGTTTACACGATCGTGTTCAGCGCGCTGATGAGACCTTTACCAGCTACATAGAAGACGTCGTTGATCTCTGCAAACGAGTCGACCCGGCCATGCCGGAAGCAAACAAAATCCGCTACATCCTCGAGGGCATTTCTGAGGACGCCTTCCAGATGCTGGTAGCGAAAGATCCCACCAGCGTTAGTGAACTCGTGAAGCTTTGCCAGAGCTACGACGAGCTCCGCAAGCGGCGCGCTTCTAGGTGCCGCTCCAGTGTGTGCGACGAAGGCGTATCCGCATTAGCCCTGGGTGGTTCGCCAATTTCTGAAGGGAGCCCGCTGAATCAAAAGATCAAAGATTTTATTCGTGAAGAGGTCGCACGTCAAATCTCACTCCTTCCCCATTTTCAAGACTCGGGCCGCCTCGTTCCTGAACTGGCTCCATCTTTGGCCCCTGCTATACGCCGTGTCGTGCAAGAACACGTCGCTGATGCCTTGCCGTCCAACCCCGTGGTGCCGCCTGTGACGGCACCTCTCACGTATGCCCAAGTAACGGCTAGGCCACCACCTTCGCCCACGTCTGGCTCCTATGTGCAGGTCCCTGCCTACCGTTCACCGCCGCATGCTGAGCCTTCGTTTCAAGCCCCACCCTCAAGATTCCGCCCACATCCTATGAAACCTTGGCGTACTACGGACAACCTTCCGATTTGCTATGCCTGCGGTCGGCCGGGCCATGTTGCGCGCCTTTGTCGCCAGCGCCTCCAACCTTCACAGCCTGACATTCGATTTTACCCGTACGATACCGACTCACGCTCGCAAATGATTCCGCCCGGTTCTCAATTTGTCCCACAAGATCGCCAAACCTATACCACTCGTCGATCACATTCTCCTCGGCGCCGATCGCTTTCTCCAATGCTGCGACGTTCTACCAGCACCGTTGAGGGAAACTAACAGTCGCAGTTCCGGGGGCAAGAACTGCGCTTGTTTCGAATTCCTCAAGTCCTCCATGCCGTCCCGCTAATGTTATCAAAGTTTCTGTAGAAGGCGCCACAGTTCTCGCTCTCGTCGATACCGGTGCAGCCGTCTCCGTCATCAGTGAAGCGCTCTGCCGTCGAATTCGCAAAGTGACCACTCCGATTTCCGAATTTTCGCTCCGCACCGCCTCATCACAGCACATTCACCCCTCCGCATCTTGCACAGCCCGTGTGCTCATTCAAGACGTCTTGTACCCCATCGAGTTTATTGTTCTGCCGAACTGCTCGCATGATATCATCCTCGGATACGATTTTCTATCGACTCATCAAGCCGTTATTGACTGTGCTCGTGCACAAATTGCCTTCGCCCCCCTCTGTGATGCCCCCTTTTGTGATACCCCTCCCCGCACTGCAAAACTTCTCGTCGCCCATGACACCGACATTCCTCCGTTCTCTGCTGCCCTCGTACCACTGTCTTGTGAGTGGGTAACTCCTTTGACTGCGATTTTTACACCTTCCGAAGCCACCTCCCGTCATCCCTGCCTCCTTTTTCCGTTCGCTGTTCTCGAAATTCAAGACGGCAAGAGTGCACTTTACGCCTCGAACCCATTTTCTTGCCCAGCAGTCCTGCTCCGTGGCGAATGCATTGGACGTCTTGAAGAGCTTGATCCCAGTCATATCACCACTCTTGCTGACTCAACCCCCTCCTTCGACGCTAGTCTGTGCTCTTGCGATGTTGCGACCGCTTCGACGCCCTCCGACGTTTTCCAACATGCTATTGATGCTGATCTTCCACTTGCGCAACGTGATCAACTTGTCGCCCTCTTGCAGAACTTCGCTTCTTCATTCGACTTTCCTCAAACTGACTTGGGCCGCACGTCTGTCGTAGAGCACACCATCGACACCGGTAAAACTGCACCTTTGCGCCAGCGCCCCTATCGCGTGTCGGCTTCGGAGCGCCAAGTAATTGCTGATCATGTGGACGACATGCTCCGTCGGGGTGTCATTCGGCCATCCCACAGTCCCTGGGCGTCTCCAGTTGTGTTGGTACCTAAGAAAGATGGCTCCTTCCGGTTTTGTGTCGACTACCGCCGGCTCAACAAGATCACGCGCAAGGACGTCTATCCTCTGCCACGCATCGATGACGCACTAGACTGCTTGCAGGGCGCCGAGTTTTTCTCCTCGTTGGATTTACGATCTGGCTACTGGCAGGTGCCAATGGCTGACGCTGACCGCTCTAAAACTGCCTTCATCACACCAGATGGATTATATGAATTCAACGTCATGCCCTTTGGGCTTTGCAACGCCCCGGCCACATTTGAACGCCTCATGGACACTGTGCTTCGTGGATTCAAGTGGCGAACCTGTCTTTGCTATCTCGATGATATCGTAGTCTTTTCTACCGATTTTCAATCCCACCTGCTCCGACTGAAGGACGTTCTCACTTGTCTCGCTACCGCCGGCCTCCAACTGAATCTGAAGAAGTGCCGCTTTGCTGCTCGCCGACTAACAATTCTAGGTCATGTCGTTTCTAAGGATGGCATTCTTCCCGATCCCAGCAAACTTCGTGCAGTTGCCGAATTCCCACGCCCAAAATCACTGAAGCAGCTACGAAGTTTCATTGGCCTATGCTCCTACTTTCGCCGCTTCATCTTAAATTTCGCCTCTATTATTGCTCCTCTCATCCAGCTCCTCTCCGGTAGCTCCGACCTCTCCGCATGGACACCTGCTTGTGATGACGCCTTCAACACTTTACGCCGTCTTTTGGTTTCGCCTCCCATCCTCCGCCACTTCGACCCGAATGCGCCAACTGAGATTCACACTGACGCTAGCGGTATTGGGATAGGCGCCGTTCTCACCCAACGCAAACCTGGTATCCGAGACTATGTGGTGGCGTACGCAAGCCGCACCTTGACCAAGGCAGAGTCCAATTATTCTGTTACGGAAAGAGAATGCTTGGCCATTATTTGGGCCATCGGCAAATTCCGTCCGTATGTCTATGGCCGACCATTTTATGTGGTCACTGATCATCACGCTCTGTGCTGGCTGGCGTCCCTCAAGGACCCGTCCGGCCGCCTTGCTCGCTGGGCTCTTCGCCTCCAAGAGTATGACATTCGTGTCATATATCGCTCAGGCCTCAAGCATACTGACGCGGACGCTCTTTCGCGCTCACCGCTGCCTCCCTCTTCGTTGCCTGATGAGATCTGCGCCTACGATTTGTCTTCGCTTGCCACTATTGACATGGCCACGGAACAGCGGCGCGACCCGTGGATATCTACACTTCTGGACTTTCTTTCAAGTCACTCTCCAGGTCGTCTGTCTCGGGCGCTTGCCCGCCAAGCTCACCATTTTTCAATTCGTGACGGGCTGCTCTATCGCCGCAATTATCTTCACGACGGAAGGAAGTGGCTTTTAGTCATCCCCCGTCATCTCCGCGCCGAAATTTGTGCTGCTTTCCATACTGATCCCCAGTGCGCCCACGGCGGAGTGTTGAAAACCTACACGCGCTTGCGTCTACGCTTCTTCTGGCGTGGAATGTACCGCTTTGTCCGCCATTTTGTCCGCTCCTGCCAGTCTTGCCAACGCCGAAAAACTCCTCTCAAGTCCTCTGCTTCGTTGCAGCCGTTGCCCTGTCCTGCCCGTCCGTTTGATCGTGTCGGCATAGATCTATACGGTCCCCTTCCTACAACTTCAGCTGGCAACCGCTGGATTATCGTGGCAGTGGATCATCTAACCCGCTACACTGAGACATCATCATTGCCCTCTGCTTCCGCACGCGACGTGGCTGCCTTTATTCTGAAAAACCTGGTTCTTCGCCATGGTGCCCCTCGCGAACTGCTCAGTGACCGCGGACGCGTTTTCTTATCAGACGCTCTTGAGGCTCTCCTGAAAGAATGCCGCATCATACACCGCACCGCTACCTCGTACCACCCTCAGACGAATGGACTGACAGAACGTTTTAACCGCACTCTCGGTGACATGCTGGCTATGTACGTGAACACCGACCATTCCAATTGGGACCAAGTTCTACCGTTTGTTACTTACGCATATAACACCGCGACACAGGCCACTACTGGATTCTCTCCATTCTTTCTCCTTTACGGGCGCGAGCCACCTTGTACTATGGACACACTTTTTCCCTACCGCCCTGACGTTTCCGAATCTTCCCCGCTATCCGATGCCGTCACGTACGCAGAAGAATGCCGTCAGCTCGCCCGCTCTCTCACAACAGAAAATCAGTGGCAACAAAAATACCTCCGTGATACCGGCGAATCTTCGCCATATCTCCCGGACACACTGGTGTGGCTCTGGGTGCCCTCCACAACCCCTGGCCTTTCAAAGAAGTTTCTTGCTCGCTACCACGGGCCATATAGGGTCCTCCAGCAAACATCTGCAGTCAACTACGTAGTTGAGCCCGTCACGCCCTCTGCGGACTTGCGTCGCCGTGGTCGTGAAACAGTTCACGTGAACCGATTGAAGCCATTCTATGACCCCGCTGTGCTTTCCGCGCCATAAGTCGCCAGGATGGCTCCTTTTTTTACCCGGGGGGAAAATGTACTGTGATAGTCATCGCCATCGACATGCACCTGTGCGTTGTGCGACGAAGACGAAGTACGCTGGGCTCGCCGTTGCAAGGTCCTGTCCTCACAGCTCTCCATCTGAGCTTCAATAAACGCCCTATTACAAAAGAAAAAAAGGTACGAATTGTGGGGATGCGTACACCCTCTTTAGGATGTGTGGCGTAGGGAAATGGCTGCCTTTGTTTTAGGGTAAGTATATAGCCCGCGAGAAGATAAGAACGCTCCGGATAAACCTTGACTACATGGAATCTTTTAGAGTGTACCTAAACGTTGTGTGCGACAAGTGACCGCTTTAGTTGACATGAGATATGCGGCGCATGATCAGCACCATTCGTAGGACAAATGTTAATATAAAGTACCATCTTCAAAGGTCACATAGATAGTATGTATTTTCATCTGAAGCTTTCCAGTCGTAAAAAAGAGCTCTTTGATCACATCCATTGATCCCCCACCGTTAATAAAGGCGCTTAAAAGATGGAGACTTTTTAAAATTAAAGCCAGTCGACGTATACGCGCGGCCTGTAATTTTTGGCGATGTCTCGATATTAGCTCCTGAGTAATTCTCCGTTTTCTTTCGATATGGTGACACAGTTGACAACGACGCTCATTTGATTTGGTTCATGAGGTTTAACGTCCCAAGCGACTCAGGCTATGAGAGTAGTGAGCTCCGGAAATTATGAGCCCTTGGGGTCGTGCACTGACAACGCACAGCACTCGCGGGCGCCTTGCTTTTCGCCTCTATCGAAAAGCGGCCGCCGCAGCCGCCGCGGCCGATTCGATCGCGCATCACTGCCCAAGCATCCTTAGCTGACTACTGAAGTGTGGTCGACGTTCGAAAAATGTTTGGCTGCCGACTTAATTGGCTGGTGAACCATGGCAACTGGTCGGCCCGGAGGTGGCCGCCAGCCAATTCGGAAAGTATAGTTCGCAGCGAGCTTCGGCCCGACTTCACGGGCTGATTAAATCCCGGGCACGGCGCCAGCTTTTTTCAGCGAACTGCCTCAATGGTCGGGCCGACGCGCATTGCCGCACTCTTGAAAAAAGCTAGGAAGAGCGCGGCTGTTATTAATTTTTTATTTGCCTCTTTCTTGGCTTTGGTATTTCGCGACGTTATGTAATTTGTGCTTAGTGTGGAGCAAAATGATACATGCTATTTAATGTAAATGTTTTGTGACATTCAGTGCTATGATAGGGCCCAGTTGGTTCTGCATGTTGGTTCTCAGCGCTCTAGCACACATTAACAGTTGAAAAAACGTGAAAACAGACAGGACGAACAGAGGCAATGCTATTCGAAACTGCGTACCTGAGTGGGGGAGTAAGGGAACCACCTATATCGGTGGCAGTAAAGTTGCCAATCGATCAATCAATTAGTCAATCAATTTATTAATTAATCAATCAATAAATCAATCACGGCTGTTTCGCCAGGCGCTCCTCTGCTGTGGGATTGGAATGCATGTTAAACACCCCAGGTAGTCAACTACATAGAAGCCCGCCGCTACATCATCCCTCATAGCCGATGTCGCTTTCTTACGTTAAACACGCTTACTTTTTTTTTTGTTAATGAAGGCATTTGCGCATCCGTAACTGGAACAGTGAGCAAATTCCGCTTCATAAAAATGCTCGAACGTTTGAGAAACACGTCTTCCCATCGCCTAATTGTTACACCTAGATCAATTTACTTCACAGGTAGACCATTAAAATCCATTTTCTTATAAGTGCTACTGCTGTCTCCCAAGCAAACACGTTGTTTCTGCAAGGGGAGTAAAAAGTATACCTGCGCAGGGACTTAACTATCAGTGTTTAGTTCAGGAATAAATACATCTTTACAGTCGCATGATAAAATGAACTCCATTTTTTTCGGGAGAGTTTTATATATCCGGCACCTGTTTTGCAAGAAACCCGAATATTTTGCTCCGCATAAGGCTGAGTCACTGCTCAGTAATTACAGTGATAAAGAAATCATCGACCTCTCAAAATTTCTTGCCAGAACATGACAGCGCCCATGCGCAGTGTTTTTACAATATCTTCGCAGCGACTGATTCGAGAAGCTTGCACTTTAAAGTTATTGGAAATTAATGATAGCCCTAAATTTTGTCAAGTGTGTAAAACTTCTCTCAAACAGTGAAATTCATTGCCATTGTATACAAACTATTACACTACTAATTTATCATTTATCAATACCACACACATCAGAAATCCTTATATTTTCCTCGGTTTCAGGAAATCTTTGAGTCATTGGCGCAGTGCTACACTATCAGATACTCTGACATTGGCCGCAAGGAGCATTCGCCTCGTTGTGAGTTCGATAAACAAAATATACTCAGCGCTCCACACGTGAACAGTAGCTTTCCTGTGCAGCGATATTTTCTGTACAGAGTCGGCGTAATCTCATTTTTGGGAAATGCTTGTGCGTCTAGCCAAGTGTTGGTGTGCCCTCCGTCTACAGTAAGCCGCCGGGCAGTGCGCTATCAGTGATAAATTTAACCAGCTTAATCCTCGAGTCAAGTACGATATAATAAACCGGGCTGTGTCTCGATTGATTCTTAAGAACTGCTGGTCAGAGGACGAACTTTTCATCTGCGTGGGCTTGGCACTAAATTTGTGTTTCTGACAGATCGTATAAGACACGCAGACTCTGTTGAAAAAGTAATACGAAGAACAAAGCTGTCATTAGGCAAGTGGTACACAGCAAAAATATCAGGCACACGAGCGCGGTACAACGCAAAAAGCGTGCAAAACGACGCCAGTAAAACTAAAAGATCTGTTGCGTGCCTTGTTTTCCTAAAACCCGCGCTTCTTTTCCGTAGCATTGGCCCAGTCCACTGATTTTTTTATGCAATATTAGAACATTCTAAACGGTAAGTCACTAATGCATTACAGGAGGCACGTTTTCTTCGCCAACAAACCCGCCGTAAACTTGGAAGCAGACCTACGCCGCGTGCGTTTCTGCTATGTTTCTGCGAGCGCCGCTGGCTGCCGATCCACCATTGGAGCAACGGTGGCGCCTCCTCAAGGTCGATCTCGCGACGATTTTTCTCTCACTGCTTCTTTGGCTCGACGTTTTATTGCGAAAGCAATACTGCTAGCACTTTTCTACCGTCGGTGGAGGTCGGTCCTTTGCTCCGGTGCACCACGTGACAGCGTAACGTCACGACCAGAGGAGAGCAGGGGCCGGGGACTAAAACCCCTTGATACATTGAAAGTTACGCCAACGATTGAACTTTGCCGCCGCCGCGCTACCTCCTCGCCTCCTCCTCGCCCCTTGCGCGCCCCTTCGCTGAAGGCCGGCTCTCCGCCCGATTTCCTGAGCGACGATTGGTCTCCCTGCCGTTGCCCTTGGAAACCAACGCACGTCCGACGTTTTCCTTGTGTTTTCTTTTTCCTTCGCGCCATTTTTCTCCTATTCTCGGCGAGCGAATATTGCACGCTGTGCTTTTATTGCAGCGTGCAAGCTCTATGCCGTGCTGTTGCGCGTACAACTGCAGCAAGCTGCCTGAAGATGGTTATGCGGTATTCATGATACCTCAAGGCAAGCGTGACGGCTTGCGCAAGAGTCAATGGATTCACAAGATTAGTCGAAAGAAGTTTATTCCTAGAAAGAACAGGGTTGTTTGCGACGTAATGCGCCTTTCTCACTCCCCGCAATAACGCGTCACCTGACGCTGCGTTTTCTTTTCCTGCTTGCTCCTCAATATTTTTGCGGCGGCAACATGTTCATTGTATAAAAATATTAAATGAGGTTGTCCTCTGCAGCATGCTGAATATTCTGCGAGGCTCCAAGGCTCCATCATTTCACACGCTGTCGACTTCTGTAGTCAGAAATACGGCACTATAATCTGCTTTTTTCGGTCAGTGATAACTGGAAAAGTACAATCTCTCGATTGCATTTGTCGCGATTATGCTAGGATCCCTGGCCTCCTCCACTAAAAATCAAAATTGGGGCTTGTACAGGAGCTAATCTTTCCAGCTTGTACTTGAATTCTGCATCGGTTACTCAGGAGCAATGAATGCTGGCCCTGAAACACTCTTTGGCAAGTGAACCTAAGGTATTGCGGGTAATCTGCACTAGTTAGGTCGTACGGCATTTTTTTTTCAATTTTTGAGTGTGTCCTGCCCTGCTTCGACGCACGCGTGGGTTAAAAAGTATGCGTTCGTTTTATCAGGGATGCGGCCCATGTGCAGGGGGTGTTCACATTTCACACATGCTTCACTTTTACCATGACTACTAGGCGTTGGCAGGTTACCTTCGCTTTGAAAGCTTGAGCTCTAAAACCACGATTCCGCGTATTCATTTACTGCGAGAAACGTTTTCCCATCGATATCAATACAGCCGGAATCATTGCATCAATTTTCTGTATTCACGAAAGTTAAACAATCAATAATGATTATAGTTATGATGTAAAAATAGGGGAACATTTTGCGAGTAACAATTCTTAGCCCTGTAACATATTACTCATTTCAATTGTATGCAAGAAGATTTTTTTTTCACCTAGCCTGAGTGATTAACTCATCGCTCTATGTTCTAGCTACATTTCACTGAAGACCGGTTTGAGCCGCCAATATTACACGAGCTCGAAAAAAAAAAAAACAGGCCCAACGCAGTTCCATCAATTTTCTATCACCGATCTGTCCTGAAGCAAAGGAAGCCTCCTCGACAGAGACATGAACCTCGCGCGGATAGTAGTCAGTTATTTCTGTGGCTTGCACTTTTTCCCACCTCCATTTATGAGAAAATAAGAATGTATAAGAATTAAAAGTCAATGTATAGTTGTCTCGTCAGATATTATGAGGTAATAGAGATATGACTGACAACGTAAGTCAATGAAAATTGAAGTATATCAATGGGTCATGGGACGGCATCAGATTAAATAGTGATGGTTATGGATAGTGATAGCTAATGATGGTGACTGTTACGGATATTAATAGTAAATGATAGTAATAGGCCCGGATAGTGAGGTGATAGTGTTCGTTGCGAATAGCGACAGTTATGATAGGTCACTTGACGGCATTAGTAGATATAGTGATAGATAGGATAGTGATAGTTAATTGGTAGTTATATGCTTTCTCATTTCTGCACGTTGAAGACGTATGTGCCCCTGTTTTTTTTATTTGATTGTTGCGTTCAATGAAATTAAGCTCTTTTACATAGCGCATGAGGCCACAGCATGCTTTCCCCAGAACTTCAGTGGGTCGGCAATAGGGCCAACACTTCTCCTAGCGTACCCTGCTGTCTTTTAACCACACGCGAAGTCAGTGAATGGCCGCGTACTCATAAAATTATTTAATTCCTCCATCAGCATCATATCAAGACAGCCGTGGCATACCTGTTCCTTGGCTCAAAGTTTGGTTTTATACAAAATTAACTAATTAACACAGATTATTGCGGATCGCTAACTAGCATAGTGCCATTACACTTGGCTTAAGCTTTTCAACGGTATACGGTTCGATGTTGCAGCTAAAATTTAGATTTTAATTGCAATTTACTAAATATCAATTAATTTAGCCCAGTAATTGATTAAAATACATGTACAATTAACAAATAATCCAATCTCATGGTTGATCATGTGACATATACTATGCTTAGACAGATAGCTTGACAGTAGCGAAATAGACTAAATCCTGCTTTGACCTTCTCTGATCTTGAAGTTCAAATCACCAGCCTGGATCGTTTTCCGAAGTTTTACCGCGGTGACAGATTTCACACTCTACAAAAACACAAAGTCAGAGGCAGTACTAGATTAGGTGCACAAAGTAAAACACCTTATCATGTGACTTAAAAAGTGTCTGCAGCACAGAACTCGCCTGGAAGCTTTGTTTATCAGTATTTCCCATTCAAACAGTTCTAAGAAGGAACCAATCAATTCATGAACGTTACTTTCGGCATTCTCAATGCTTTTCTAGCAAATTTTCAAAAATTTTGTGCACTCCTGGAGCCCAGACCTGACACAAAAGCTCGCGCTTCACTCACTGCTGCGGCCGGCCGGCGGGCGCGAAGGAGAAAAAGCGTGTCGTGCGCAGCGCTCGCCGCCGCCGCGCGAGGAGAATCGAGGAGGAAAGCGCGGCGCGGAGGAGTGTCGCTACATTCAAATTATCAAGGGATTTTAGCCGGGACACGTCCGTCCCCGGCAACGAAGCGGCCCATGATTTAGCCCGAGATCTTTACTTCTGGGCAAACGCGGAGCCGCCCGACTGCCAGGCGATGGACGAACGTTTGCAAACCTATATAGAGATAATCGAAAATTATAGATTAGGAAGACGTCTGATGCCACCACCGGATCCTAGCTTAAATAATAAAGAAGCCATAGCCTGGCGGCGATTACAAGCCGGAAATTTTCGGAACCCTGTCTGGTTGTTTCACACCCAGATAGATGAGAGACAAAATGATAAATGATGAGCCTGCGAAGCGAGGGGGACCCTCGACCATATACTTTGGGAATGCCCTAAGTCTCCGGGCGCTAGTGACATTATTAGGGAGTTTTAGAATAGGGGAACCCAAGGCTTGGGGCCCCCAAGGAAATAGCGTGCGGCGGCGCAACGTGCTAGCCGAGCGGCGAGATTTAGAATATAGGTTTTCCCGACGCAGCGGAGCCGGGCTGCTTATTAGCAAACCATATCCCGTAGGAGCACTCGAGCAGACGACGCTCTGGCGCGTGATTCCTCTGAGCAGCGCCACCAAGCGACAAATAGTGGATATATTGTCTAAACGAGTTAGAACATATTTAAAGCCTACCGTACCCGTCGTTTTGGTGGCGCAATGGATTAACACCACGCATCTCTTCACTGATGCCACTTAAATATGCGTACGACTCCGCTGTTCTATATTTTTCTGAATATTTTTTTTCAGTTGTCTTCAATGTAATTATATCCTGCCTTCAGTGAGTGTATGTTACCTTTAGGTTGCGTTTACAGACACCTTTAAGTAACAATCGGTATGAGAACAGTTACACTAAGCAATTACCTTTCCCACAATCATTTCCTGCCTCAGTGAGTGTATATTACCTTTAGGTTGCGTTCAGAGACATCTTTCAGCAACAATTGCCCTTTACAGTGAGTGTATGTTACCTTTAGGTTGCGTTCACAGAGATATCTTTCAGCAACAATCGCCGTTTAACTCGCTGAAAGCGTCGTCTGCTCGAGTGCGCCTACGGGATATAGTATGGCAATACGCGGCCGGGCTTGCGTTCGTCGATTGCAGCGCCATGACGGTAAACCAAGTACAAGCATTTAAATATATAAAAGCCAACAACGCTATTTTATTCATCAAAAAGTACTATTATTGTGCAAAAACTATCTTAAGACTACCGGTTATATAAACCGTTTCAGTCAGACAAGACGAAATCGGCCAATTGTCAATCCAGGCCGAGACCGGGAAACCTCATTTGAACCTTCCATGCTTTCCGCCGTCTGATCCCCATGGCAACCAAAGGAGGCGAACTCGCTAAGTATAGCAGCTCGGTAAATCTGGAAGCACTCGGAAAATATAGCGCGTTTTATCGCTAAAATTTGGTAGTGCGGGCATCATGAGACATAGCATAAGCTTCGTTGGCCTTTCGTTTTCCATGAACGCGTGACACCATGAAGCGGAGACGACGAATGTGTGCCGAGGCGAGCGGCCGCCGCTTGGCCGAACGCCGCCATGTTGCCGTAACCCAAGCGACCCAACCCAACGGCGGCTTGGGGCGAACGCTATTTCCGAAAAATAGGGGCCGCCCCTAGCGTTAACCCAAGACCCCAAGCGCGCCTTAAGTTCTGGACGCCCCAAGCTCCTTGGGGGCCCCAAAGCTTGGGGCCCCTATTCTAAAACTGTCTATTAAAAGTAGAGAAGCCTGGGTAACCCTACTGCGAAGCGTCGTCCTCGCTGACCAGCAAAAAGCCGTCCGCCTGGAGGCTGAGGCCGCGAATAACCAACGTATATTCGCCAGTCCTTAGTCGCGGAGGTTCCAGCCCCCGTTCCTCAAGCCTGCGTGCCAGGAGCGGTGAGTAGGGGGCCTCCTAAATCGGTGGAAATTAAAGTTTTAATCATAGTAGTCGTTCCTTCGCTCGGCGCGGCGGCTACCACGTGACAGCGTGAAGTCACGCTCAGAGGAGAGCAGGGGCCCCAACCAAAGCCACGCCCCAACTCGTCTCTTCGGCCGTAGTTGTTCCTTCGCTCGGCGCGGCGGCTACCACGTGACGGCCTCCTCGGCCTGCCGCGTGAGGGCGCTCGCTAGGAGAGGATAAAGCTTTAGAGGATAACAGGGCACCGCAGGCGCGCTCCGCTGAGGAGTTGTACAAGGGTACAAGGCGTCGCTGGAGCGACGTGCTGCGCGCAAACGCCGGCGCCGTGCCGAGGAGACAGATGAAGAAAGGCAAGAGCGGTTAGCTAAGCAACGCGCCTATGCCGCAGAATGGCGAGCCCGGCGGCGTTCTACAAGTTCAGTGAGCGAGAGTAGTTTCATGGACTCTCTGAATGCCGAAGAATCGTCTATGAGTAGTGCAGAGCGAGAGTACTACCCAATGGGGTAGCAGTCTAAACTTGGTGATGTATAGACATTCGGACGACTATGTAATTACCAGTGTTCAGATCAAGAATCACTACTTTACGGACCACCAAAGCGTGTTCATTGGAATAAACAAACAGTAGAAACCATGTTGTGTCCAGAGTAAATCCTTTAGCTGCACAAAAGGCGAAGCCATGCCAAACCACCTGCAGAGCCAAGCGCAGCCAGGGAAGTATTGCTTTCGCAATCACTCAGGCTTAACCAGAGCTAAGCCACAGCTAATTTTTACTGAAAGCAGTGCGAAGAGTTTCAAACTTCTGCTGCTTCGAGCAAATATAAAGCATTTGAACCGTGCTAAGTTAGTTGCCCTCGTCTAAGAACTAGAAGTTAAGGCTTTTTCGGCTTCGAAAACTTCAAGGAAGGAATATATGTTATGGTACAATACGTGGCGCTACAAAACTGGGGACTCGTCAGATGTAACTTACTCAAACGTCTGCTTCAGGCCAAGACATTCTTCCCCGCTGTGGCAAAAGCCATTGAGGCGGCTCTGGCCTTGCCAATTACCACCTGCGCTGTTCAGCAAAATGAGGAGAGTAAAAACCTGGCTACGCTGGTTTTTACTGGAAAGGCTGGACGGCCTTCTTATGATGAGTGCACACAAAGAAAGTGCGATGAAGAACAAGACTGACTTTATCTCCCGAGTCATCACGCACCAGAAAAACCCCCAGAGCTGCAGCTGCTATTCAAGGATGACCGACTGTCTGCATTCACATGTTGGTGACGAGGAGGAGGAGGAGAACGAAAAACTTTATTTTACGAAGAATTCGGGGCACGCAGGCTTTCTGGGTCTCCACACGACCCTGCTCGCGATCTAAACGTTCATGCAATGTTGATCCATGACGTGTGCTGCCCGATTGACGACAATCTTCTGCCTGGCCGGATCCGCTGACCGCAGTGAGGTCTCCCAGTCCTCCCAGCATATTGTGCTGTGTGCTTTTCGTCAGCTCAAGTGTGTTGAGAACCGTCCGTAGCAAGACTGCACTACTCTTCACGAAGTGGCATTTTGCTTCTTGGTCCAATAATAAAACTCAAATGTTTCTACAAGGATGGCTCTGTGTGTAGTTATTCTTTCAATTTCTTCAAGTTATTCTTAGTTCAGACCTCTAATAGGGGTTTTTTGATGCTAATCTACTTCCCCTCCCCCCCCCTCACACAACACCCCCGGCAAATCCCCTCCCCTTTCCCACCTTCTGCAAAAGGTTCGGCGGACGCCCTTGAACCGCAGTTAGGGTGCAGTTTAAGGTGCACGAGACAGCACAATTCAGATCCAGTAGTGACGACGCCATAGTGAACCGCAATTTAGTTCACTACAGGCACGATTTTCTCCCCCCCCTTGAAAGCAGCGCGAAAAACAACGAAGCACAGGCTGGAGAATCCTCCAGTAGTCAACATTGTATATTAAGTAATTTTGAATTTACGCGCGAAGTTTGCTAGTTGCAATAACCTCCTCGAGGGGGCAGATCATAGACCAAGTATTGTGGTGATCCCACTATCATTTCTTGCAATTCTAACGAGCTTTTTGAACAAACCATGCAAGAAAATAAGAAAGTTCATTAAAATGAATACGCAAGAGCTAACGAATCTATAAGTGTCCTAATAAAAATACGGAAATATATGCGATTCAAATGTAATTGCGGAATGTCAAGCACAGCTCACTGTGCTCATGTGCTAGGCGTAGGGTCGGACGTATATATACGAGGACGCAAGGTGGGTAGCTGTACGCAAGTACATATACTGAAATTGAACAATACTCTGCGTTTGATAACTGCTGAGTGTGACTCGCAGGAGCGTGAATTGTTGTGACACGCAGAAGCGTGCACTGTTCAACATATTTTTTTCTTCATTTTTAATACTTCGACCGAGTTATTTGTTTGTCAAGGCGCCAAGGATAGTGTCCGAGCTGAAAAGTGGCCTTCAAACCTACGCAAGGTGCGGCGGTGCCTCGACATGTTTTTTTTTTTGATATTTTGCAGCCCTATTGCAAATGTTCCTGATTCCAGCGAGGTTCTTCACGAACAGTAGCAAGAAGCTTTTCACAATGAACATAGTCAGTATCATAGCAGTGATAAATGCGAGTGTAGGGAAAGTGATCAAGTTCGGAACGACTGCTTTTTGTCAAGCTGGTGAAACCGCCCACGTGTATATATGCTACGAGTGAAAGTTCAGTGCGCACTCCTTGTTTTCGGAACGCTGAAATGACGCTGTGCATCGTTCTCTTAAGTGATCCGAGCGTACGTGTTCCTGGTATCAATGACTGATTGTGTTTCATGTGTGTTTTGCTTCAGATCTGTCGTGGGTGCGACGCGACCTTTCTGTTTGCGTGCACGAAACGATTCTACTTATACACGGAGAAGCGTCGCCATCCCAAGCAAAAAAAAGTGTGTGGCAAAAGGTAGGGCCGACCTTTCTCGCCGTCCAAAAAGTGGCCGGCCGACCTTCGGCACCCGAATGAGGGCCGGCGTCGGGGATTGAGACTGACCTAACGTCGGCCGATTTTCGGCAATCGACGACGGCCCGACCTTTTGGCCCGACGTGATCGACCACCTGCCGCACGTGGGCCTGCCGTCTGCCAGCGTTACTGAATGGTCGGCCGCTCGTCTGCCCTAGCATTTTGCTGACGAAAGACCGTACGTCGGCCGGTTGCTTCCCGACGCCGATTAGTGGCCGGCATCGCCCCTCGTGCAGGTATCATGCCATGCATTTAATATATCGTGGCCCATGCATATATAACGGGGTAGCACATACAAGTGCATCAAGAAAAGCAGTAGCTTTTCTGATGCCATGAAGAAAGAAAAGCTGCAGTATTTGGTGAAAAATTTATTTGTCAACAGCGTTCAGAAAAAGCTCGCGATTTGCTTTTTAATAAGCGTGGATATATATATGACTGCGCGTGTGCCACATATGGAAGATGGGCTTGAGGCTTGGTCTCCTTCTTTTGGCAGCCTGTCGATCACTTGATGTCTGCGACTGGTCGGATCTGCGGCAGGTTCCATCTTGGTCAGCTGTATAAAGAAAAGTATTTTAATTAAATATTTCCTTTTCGCCTAGACTTTTACATTGCAGGCAAATATAGGGTGAAAAGGTAGAAAGAATAATGTCTGCTCACTGCCACCAACTGCACTATCACATCAATATATTTTATGGGCTTGACTTCATGCGACCCTACTGAAAACACATTAGCGCAAAGCCGCAATAGGTAATCAGGATCCGTGAATCCGCGAGAAAGGCGCGATCACTTTGTTTTGCTGGAGTCATGATGTTGCAATTTGCAACCGTAGCGCACTCAAACCTTATCCTCCCGAAGCGCGTTCTTGCATGCTAATGCTGCAATTTAATAATTTAGCAAAACCAAGTGTCCGCGCTTGTCATAGAGCACGTATGAGGGATTCCAACGCGGCAGAACAAACAGTTTCCGCGATATTTACATGAAACCTACAATAAGTTTATTCCGTAGAATACAGCTTAATTTTCTCAAACTAGATGGAACTTTTACAGCAAAAGCGACCGGATATTTAACGATAAGTCATCTGATTTATTTTCGTTATTTAACAACCGAGCATTATTTTAAAAATTGTCTCATCAGCCAAGACGGCTATTTAGACAGCCCAACTCTTAGAAGCTTATAGAACCCGTTCTAAATTCTTAAAGCTTGAAACAAGTTAGCTGAACACCTCATGAGCATGTAAGCACCAGGAAATAATCCGCACGATGAAAATACAACTGCTTGCCCAGAAAGCAAGCGCACAGAGCAAAATCAATGTGAAACGGCTCAGATCTGTGTGCATCGCATATATAATTCCAAAATCCACAAATGAACGCACTGGCTCACTTACCTTGCCAGCATACCGCATCACTCAATCATCAATTTTCACGTATATACATCATTACAGCAGCAAAAAAAAAAAAAAAATAATAATAATAAACACGGCATAAATCTTGTACTCAGTCCTCGCACGAGCTTGCTTGGCAGTAGCGATGATGCTAGTACAGCTTCTGATCGCCCCTATGGCGAGGGGTGCTGCAATATTTATATCAGTGATAGCATTTGACATTTAACTGGGTTGCATGCGTCCCATCGATGTGAGTCGGATAATCGAATTTTCCGAACAAAATCAGCGCTAATACCTGTCCGGCAAGTGCACCGCCATGAAGAAGCGAAAGACCAGCGTTTTAGTGTAGAGGAGACCAAGGACTTCGGGCTTCGGCGAAACGAGCTTCCACTGTCGAAGCCAGTTTCCAGATCAGCTGATATCGCCTCCCTACACGATCAGCGCAAGGCGCGCACACCAATTGCAAAATATGCATTTACAGTAACAAGATGCGCATAAGTCTCAAAACAATACATAATTAGTTGCAGTACATTATCGTATAGAAGAAAATCAGCGATAATTAGACTTACCTGGTCGGTATACATGTCAGTGCATGCACTTCGATGTGAAGAAGTGAAAGACGGGCGTTTTGGGGCAGAGGAGATCGGACCTCGGACTGCAGCGAAAATAGCTAATTCCACCGCCGCAGCATCGTTTCCAAGTCGGCTCAGCACGTCTTCCTGCGCAATCAGAGCGAAATGCGCACACATCGATTATAAAAAAAAAAAAAAAAAATGTACGTAGTAACAAGATGCGCATATATATACGCGCTCCAAAAACAGTTGCAGTATATTGTCGTATCGAACAAAATATGTGCTAATTGGACTTACCTGATCGGTATAGTGAGTGTCCCTCCATATTAAAAGGCGAGCATTTTGGGGCAGGAGATACCCAAGGACCCAGACTGGAGCAAAATGAGCCAATTCTGCCACCGCAGCCAGCCGCAGCCTTGTTTCCAAACGGCTCAGCAAGTCTTCCTGTGCGATCAGCGCCCACACCAATTATACATATATATATGAAGAAAGATGCAAGGAGTATATAAGAAGACGAACATATGCTCCAAAACAATACATTATTATGTTCAGTATAATATCGAATCTAGCAAATAGCTCCTCTGATCAAGACCGAAAGATCATGTACTTACGCATGTTTTGGTGAACTTCGGCACGAAGAATCTGTACAGAGCGGCTGCAATCATCAGCTGCATATATGGGCTGTTCTTTTCAAACGCTGACTGCTGCAGGAGGTTGAGCCAGATTGAATTTGCGCGAAATAAAAGCGGACGATAAAATTAGGCAGTAGGCATCGCGCGCGCCCACACGGACTCACGGAGGCTGGCCGTCGACTGAGTGGCGCCGCGCATCTTAGCTCGCGCGGGATGTGTTTTCCCGCCTTTTGGCCACGTGACCTCAAGAAGGGAGGAGGGGGGGGGGGAGAGAAGCTGCAAAAAGCAGCGAGAATCTCCCTGTGTGCGGTGCATGCAATTCTTTTTTTTTTTCTTTTTTCGCCGCTATCTCTCTCTGCTTCGGCATTCCTGTCGCCCCCCGCGGTAGGGTGCCTCGATGCCTTTCGCCTCCCCGTGGTTCTTTCCGCTTTGCCGCAGGGAGAAGAGATGGACCGATGGGGGACAGCGGGTCCCGCGCAGCGAGAAGCAGTTTTCTTTCTTTTTCACGCCCCCCCCCCCCCCCCCCTCCCTCGTCGTTCAAGAAGCGTCGAGGTAGTTTCTTTTCTTTTCTTTTCATTTTTCTACGGCTTCTGTAGAGCCCCCGTCTTGATACCAGCGGCTGTAGTTCTTTGCATGAAAAAAATATGGCTTGGAGTGAATGTATGTAATGTTCTGTTAACCGAATATCTTCCACATAAACCAAGTGTGGGGCAGTAGAACACCTGCAGCTTCATTTAGCCAAAATAGCAAGACCTGGCCTTGTATATAGTGTTCAGCAACTTTATCGGAACCGTCTTGGAAACTTTTCCAAGACGGTTAAGTTGCAGAACACTGTATATTATGAGTGCTTTTGCAGAGATTACATAGTCCATGCAGATTTATACTTCCCAAAGCAGTACGTGGGTTATTTAGAGTCCCTCGGGCTGTCATATTAATCGCAAACCACATTTCCGTTTTCGCGTCTGATTTCCATCATAATGCGGCTTCTGCAGCTCGACTAAAGCCCGTGACCTCGAGCTCAAGCTGGTAAATACCGATTGAACCACATAGTAACTGCTGCAAGTTTCTGACAAAAATATATTTTGTCCATTTGTTTTAGGGATGCATGAAAATCAGTAGAAGGTCGCAGGGCAAAGTGCACCGGATCCGGATGAAAGCTCATAAAAGCTCACCGCCTCTTTTCTTGACCCCGTACGAAATGTAAACTCACGGAGGCTGCGAAACGAATTTAAGGGCGTTTAGGATTGATAGGTTTCGAGGGCACTGGCAAAAGTAATTGACGGTTAACATATAAACCTTAAAGGCACGTGATCTCTTCGGTTTACCGTGGGTTTGCTTAGGGTTACGTTATAGGTTAGCTTTATGATGAGGTTGTTTAAATTCAGAGGTTACCATTTAACCATAAAAAAAAAATGGACAATTACATTCGTAGGTTCACAGCAGTTACCGCGCAAATCTTAGGCACTTAATACTAAGTATGCTTCAAACAGACAATCAGCGCCTACCAGTACACAAATTCAAGCATAAGTTCATGACAACTCGCGATCAACTACAGAGTGTACCATACCCGCCGCGGCTCAATTAGCGCGCGCTTAAAGCTTTATTTCAAAATATGTATAAATAACAGTTAATTTCACCTTCTGTTACGCAATGTATAATTCTATCAGCAGGCTCAAATGATATAGTGTCAATATATATCATGCACGCGGTATAACTCAATGTTGCATAAAAATAGCTGTTTCAATGATACGAATTTTCCACTTTTCTCCTGCTAAGCCGACTGCCTTATGGAATGTAGAGGGGAAACCTGCTGTATTGAAGGAGACTTTACTTTGATATGCACAATGTTATTTAGTGATATAATATAGCAGCAGTGAATACGCGGCTGGGGAAAAGGGGATTCGAGGAACTTTATATATATTCTGGCATTTCATACCATATTTCTGCGTGTGAGGCTGACGTTGAAGAATTTAACAAAGTAGACCGCCACTGGTGCAGGAGCCGATCGATCCTCGTCATGTTGCGCGGGATTCTCAAAACGCAATCCCTTTGAATTTTCTCAAAAGAACCAAAGGTTACTTCTTGCACAATGCTTGTGTTCGCAGGAAGTATACGTTCGACAGGCGAATCGTCCGGGCGATCGGCTCTTTGCGTGTCTTTCATTTTTATTTGAAAACTATCAGGACCATATTTGTGTTCTGGATAAAGACAGTCGGCCTCGGCATATTGATATATAAGGAATAAAGCTTTCCTAATCCCCGTGTTTTAACTGAGGCGGGCAAATATTTGTCCCAAGCTGTTCCATTTATCCTCATGTCGGCAATATACTCGAGTTTCGTCTATCGAGAGTGCAGCATATATGTATATATGCGAAGCGTTACAGCTCATTTGGTCCAAAAGCCACCTCGCTAACCCGGTTTTCGCTTGAGTATCGTCGGGTTTTGTCTGAAATATTCGGAATGTGGTAGTAAATATGGAGATGCGGTCCAGGTTCCCACCGGGATCTGTGATAGATGCTGCGCCTTTACTTTCCTATAACCAATTTACAATTAACTGCGGTTGTCCATCGAAATAGAGAGATAGAGAGAAGAATGAGAAGGCGTTGTATCCCGTCGAATGTTAAGGGGAAGCTTGAGCGTCCCCCTAATTTTTATTTCCTTCTTTCAAATATTATTAACTATTCCATCGTACTACTGTGTAAGGTCGTGGAACAATTTACTCTGTGCGACTGCAGACGTGCGTAAGTGCGTGCGTGCGCACGTGCATGCGTCACACACGGCTTCGTGCCGATGTCGGGATAGACTATTAACTCAATAATCTCGGACATCTTGTTCATCCTAAAGTTATAGCTAATTAACGTATGCGCGAAACTTCTGATAAAGCCTAGTGCACACAGGTGCCAACTTTCCCACATCTGTGTTCCTTGATTGTTTATTGATCCAGCCTCCCAATGATACGACCCTGCATGGCTTAGCACGTGTTTTCTTGTGTATGATCCTCTTGCAAAGTCAATCTACTTTGATTATATTTTCACTATAGCTAGATGGTGGCGCCTATCTGGGTTCCGCCTTGTCTTCATTATGCCCTTTGTTGTGCGCTATTGGGTATCCGAGTTAGTGGATCACATAGGTTAAGTTGGGCGGCCTTAACTTTTATACTGGCTTGGAAGTAGAAGGCAGATGCTTGTAGTGCATGGTCAGGGGAAGCAGGCGCACGTGTTCGCATAGTTAGAGGAGATGTTTGTAGACGGAGCATGGATAGCCATAGCAGTATCTAATCTCTGCGAAGCGCTCTGCTATTCTGCGCCCCTATACATATGTGCCAAACGTATGCGAAGTGGGAGACGCCTGTTGCACCCAATCTCCCGCATGCTCTAAGAGACTTCCGGTGGCGCGCTGAGTGTGGCGTATTCGATCCCCACCAAATTAAGACAGGCTTTACAGCTGGCATATTGATCCGCACAGTATCAACTTTGGTCAGGTCGAGTCTCACACACGTGTCCTTAAGGACTGCGTCGCAGCTTGGACATTCCGCTGCCTAGTGCCGTGAGCTTTTTCGTCACACAGTGGAAGGCCGCGCGAAGCGTTCGAACAACGTGTAGTGAAGTCCGTGGGATTGATCATTTGGCAGAATAGCAACGCGGTCGATCGTATTCTTTCGGTGACCCCGTTGTCTACTGTTCCCCATGCTAGTGCGTCTCACCTAGATATAGCCAGCTGTTAGTTCTTGGAGAGCAAAGCTTTATCCGGAGGTTGTTGACGCGGCACATCCACCTCAGGAAGGTCACTTGTACATCGAAGTGATTTCAACTGGGTGCTTGTCTTGAAAGACGCAAGCCTGCGGCTCACGCGTATATGTGTGAGCACAAAGGATCGAGCAATCGACTATCTGGAAATTTGTTAGGGGGTCAGAGCTCCCGAGGGAGTCCTGTCGCAGCTGCGCATTATTGATATACAACGTGTGACCAGAAACTCACTGCATTATATATTTCTTGCCGCTACCTTATATGTTCGGTACTGTTTGCTGTTTTACTGAAACATTATTTATTGTCCCAGTGTGCTTTGCTATTTCCATGTTTATCAATAAGATTTCTTTGGTTCCCTGCTATGTAAATGGTTGAAGTTCACGCCTATGACGTCATGATCGTTTCTACTCTCTTATCCCGGTACTTTTCAAGCAGAAGTCTTAAGTTTCTGGAACTATGCAGCATTCCTTCCATATGCAGGGCTATTCTACAAGCGATCTCTCGGCTTAGTACGTACGACGGATAATTTGCTTTAATCACTTCCGATACATGTTCACGCCTTAAAACTAAAAGTTCGCCATATTATTAGTCTGCAAGCCACAACAAAAACCCGAAATTGCGGCAGCTGCTTCAGGAAAGAATTCTTTTCAATTAGCTTCTTTTATTGCGCGTACCTCGTGTAGCTCTCAATAAATATTCTTAATTTTCAATCACTCTGTCTAACATAGGGGTCTCAAACTCATATTGATATGCAGGATGCGTTGAGAAAATATGTCTCTCGCGGACCAGGAGTGGACAGTAACAAGCAAGAAAATATAGAAGCCATAATTCAAAACAATCTGTAAAACAAAAGCGAAATACTAATAAAATAAATAAAAATCAACTGTTTCGTTCCTATGAAACCACACTCCCATTCTTTGAGCAAAAAGAAAAAAAGGAACAAAAAAAAAACAGAAAAAGCGGAGCATCTTCGATTTTTTGTGTCCAAACGCGCCGGAGGAGCGCGTTACTTCAGGATGGCTTGGCGGAGTTACTGAAAGGATACAGCGGTTGAAAACTACTACAGTCACTTGTCCTGACAGTATATAAATGCGAATGAAAAAGAGGTCTGGTTGTCCAGCGCCTAGTTATTGAAGGTAACAAAGTTGACTGTCTTGTAATTTTAACTAATAACGCGCAACTTTGGAAAACGCGCTTATATTTCCAACATTTCGTTCGCATGTACAGCGTCCTCGCGCGCTCGAGATCATCTCTTGGTCGCGCTCTACACTTCTGCAATGAACTTGAAAGCACGCACGCACCCACGAGCACAAGCTGCCGAGTCTTCCAAGAACTGTTGACAAGAAGCGGGGGAGGAGAGGGGGGTAGTTTCCGGTGTAGAATCGGACCGCTCGCTGCGAAAATGCGCCCCTCCGACTTCCGAAAAAAAAAAAAAAAAGAAAAGAGCCGCCCGTCCCACCCCGGCAGGTCGTAAAAGAGGATGAATGGGCCACACGCAAAGAAACAAAACCAAATGACAAGGACGCTGGCCCGTTTTCTCGCGGCTCTTAGCTTTACCAGACTGTTTTGAGAAAAAAAGTATGCGATTAATAACCTGGACAATAATCATTTTCCTTCGTTTTTTTTTCTTCATGTATTTGATCGTAAGACAACTTTGTTCGAAAAGAGCTCCTTCAAAAATAGTATACAAATACCACAAAACTGCATGCTCTCTTCAAAGTCGGCGTGTATACATCTCCTCTCGCCCAGTCAGGAACGCTCGCCACCAACTTTCGAGCTGCGGGGGTGACACAGTTGCCCCACCCTTCCCACCATTCCCCCCCCCCCCCCCCCTTTTCCGCCCTTCCTTCGAAACGTCCGAGCGTGAGGTCGGTTTTGTTTCGTCCGGGTCTCCCTCCGTGTACGCATTTCTCTTCTCCTGCTGCGAAGTAGTGTTTTTAGAATTTGTCTCTTTACTTGCCTGCCGGAGCGTTCGCCGCGGCCAAGGCTTGCCAGTGCCCTACGCATAATTTCTGCCCCCGTGTGCTTTTTCTCTTCTGTCCGCTTCTTTTATTTTACACAATAGCCTTCTCCTCCCTTACAATGAGAAGTTGCGTCTACTCAAGTGCCCTGCCATATAGCGGACGCATTTCAGTGAGTGATACGGGCTAAATGGGGTGTACGGGAGCTTGTGCGCCAAAATATAACTGATGTTAACAGCACCTACAGCTGCGCTTCGTAATAAGCAAACAGTATAATGACATGATCTACACATGAAATCGCGGTCACCTTGTGGCTTGCTGTCTATCAGAACTCGGTAAATAATTTTACTAACAGCTATAAGGTTCACTAAAAATGTGAGCGACAAGTTAAACAAACAATAGCATTAATTAATGTAACAAAACATTTACACTGAATAGCATGTATCATTTTGTTCCATACTAAGCGCAAATTACATAACATCGCGAAAAACCAAAGCCAAGTAACAGGCAAATTTAAAAAAAAGTAGCAGTCGTGCTCTTCATAACTTTTTTTCAATGTATCGCCTCAACAGTCGGGCCAACGCATTGCCGCACTCTTGCCATTAACCTGGCGCCGTGCCCGGCATTTAGTCCGCCCAAAAAGTCGGGCCAAAGGCCGCTGCGAACTACTTGCCGAAGTGGCTGGCGGCTACCTCCGGGCCGACCGCTTGCCGTGGTTTACTAGCCGACTAAGTAGGCTGCCGACCATTTTCCGAACGTCGGCCACACGTAAATGGTCGGCCAAGGATGCTTGGGATTAGTCTGTGGTTTGCGATGGTAGGACGTCTGATGCGCTTTGTTGGAATTAATTAATTGTGTTATGAGAGCTCTTATTACAATCGAGCACCGATGGGATCGTTGTTGATGTTCTTGGCGTCTGTATAGCCATAGGTTGCACATATACACGGGGGATTGTTACCAAGATTTAATATGGTGACAAAAAAAAAAAAAAACGTTACTTTTTCTTTTAAATACAAAGATCACTGTAGAAGTGACACGAGGATGCCAAAAAGGTCTTTAATAAAGATAGTAAAACAGAGCGGGCAGTTTTATGATATAGAATGAAAAAATATGTTGACACAATGAGAAATTAAATTTCAAATTTGTCTGTTAACCACAATTTCCCAATAGTTGCCAAGATTTAGTGCTGAGCAAATAAAAAATAAAAAGAAACCTCTACATTTTTGTTCTGTTAAATGAAATGATCACTGTAGAAATGACCTGAAGCCATGAACGTCTGGTCTGCAAGATTAATAAGGTTAGTGAAACAGACTGGGCAGCTTTATGATAAAGAATAAAAAAAATGTTGAAACAATATTTGAAATGTAATTTCATATTATCTGTTAACCATACAGTTTCCCAATTAGAGCAGTACAAGGATGGAGGCCTTTCTGCACTTTTTGCAGGGCAGGCCTCATGATATTTGCACTACAAGGAAAAAAACAACCAAAACGCACATATCGAGGCATAATGGAGTAAGGAGAATCTTGAAACCAGTACTCTCGACAGGAAACTACTGGCTTGAAAGTGTATAGTGGTCCATGAATTCAGCTTGCTATCACACAGCTCACAACTGATAGTGTGAACTTTGAACACCATAAATAAACACTGGGGTGCAATTTCATGGCATAAGAGCAGTATTTAATCCTGCATGCCTTGAGGTGTATGAACTGATACTTCATAAGAATGATGAATGCTTATATTGATATTCGACACAGGTATCGGTGAGCAGAAGGTTAAGTAGGTAAGATGGAGCAGGTGGACTCGAACTGACTTTGCTAAGAAATTGGCTGCTGTATTTCACTACATTCCACAATGCCTGGTTCCACCACAGTTCTTTCACATGCGCTAGAATGAAAAACCAAAGGGACCCGGAGAAAATAGAATCTCACAAGCTTCTGGGCTCTCTAAAGAGGAAGTCTGCATATATCACTTCAGACATCAAGCGAAATCATGTGAGCAGCCAATTCAGTGGCAAGAAATTTGGCTACATATAGGGTCACGTAATATAGGTTTCCCTCTTCATGTCTTGTGGATACCCGACAATATAACAAATGCCCATCATAATGGTCACAGCATGTACTACCTGTTATTTACCACAGATTTCATGCTGCCTTTGATGCGTCTTTCTGTTGCGTAGTTTTACTTCTTGATTGTTTTATGAATGAAATTGCCTGCAAGTATATATTACATCTGAAAACCATGCATGATTATTTCTCCTAATGCTGAAATTAACTTTGATATGTGCAGCTAGTTGCATTCATTCCTTTCCTTATAGTGATCATGCGCACATGGTATTGTTCCTGCAATGTAGCCATCACCAATAATGATTGCTATTTGTGTACATACAATGCTTGACAACAGCCGTGTATGTGACGTGATCTTTCTGGAAACTGTTTGAATGCATGAAATGATCTTAACTGTTTGGCCATCTGTTCTCTGACGTGACTACAGAAGTGTCGCCGCCACTCAGCGGCTTCATTCTTCATAAAGCATATTTCTTGTGATGATAGCTAGTTATCGGTGTTTTGACCTACGTGTTCTCTGTACTGCTCTTTATTCTGATTAATCGTTTTGTTAAAGGTGCTGGCATTACAATGGTACGGTGATGACACTGTTCTTATTTTTCTGGTCTCTCTGGAAATTGTTCATATCCACGATGAGGTATTAATTATCAAGGATCTAGAGCCGAGCCAAAAACAAGAAGTGAGATCCTTGTCCCACAGATCAAAATACCTTTTCTAGCCACTGTAATACCACCAAATGAACAGTTGAGGAACATGGGAAGGTCTGTTATGATACTACTGAAATGTATTGCAAATTTTAGGCACAGAATTAAAAAAACGAGTACAATCTGAATGGGTCAAGTAGGCTAAGCATTCACCCGGTTGCAATGATACAACTAAGAGGTACTTGAACACTTATCAGGACAAGGCCCCTGATCTATGGTACGGCAAGCTGAAATAGTGAGCTATGACCGAGTAAGGTGAATTTCCAAACAAGTCCCCTTGAGAGCAAACGGCGAAGGTTCGACCAGTGTGACATCGGTGTGAACGCTGTACAGCACGAAAGTTTGAGTGAAATCCTATCACCCAATTGCATTATCTTTCACTGCCTTGAGTTCCATGAACAAACACTTCATTAAATGCTGCTGCTCAGTGTAGCAAGAATAATAAATAATTGGTTCACAGGAAGGGAAGAGGCGCAGTATCTGTCACACTTGCTCGGCGGACCCCTGAAATGCGCCGTAAGGGAAGGGAGGAATGTTATAACTGATGCTTGGGCGAGTTGGTAGGCCATTTTCTGAAGAACAGCGCGACTTGAACAAGGACGGAAGGAAGACAACACGGACAGGCGCTGACTTGCAACTGAAGTTTATTGCTCGGAACGTGGTAATATATATCAGGCTCCAAACAACAAGAGAAAACACAGAAGCGATACACATTTGATTAAACACTTGAAAACTCGTGTGATGCCACCACGTCACTTCCCTGTAGCTAGGAAGTGAACTGCGGCCTGTTGTCTGTGCGTATTATCCGTGGAACACCGTACCGTGCAAACCTTGGCTCCAAGACTAGGGCTATGTTTTTTGTAGCTGTCCCCGGCAGCTGTTCTAGCTCGAAAAATTTGGAGTAGTAGTCTACTACTACAACATACTCTTTCCCCTCCAGCGTGAAGAACCATGCCGACTGTGTGCCAAGGGTGTGCTGGCAATGGGGTTAGAAGCAGGGGTTCTGTTTCTGGCATTCTGTGCTCTCTGCAAGTTGGACACTTTTCCACGTAGTCTTCAATGTGCTTGCCTATGCCTGGCCACCATATGCATTTTCTTGCCCTCGCTCGGCACCTCGTTGTGCCGAAGTGGCCTGCATGGAGTTTTTCCAGAACCTCTACTCTGATGTCTGGTGGGATGATTATTCTGTCGTCTTTGAATAGCAGACCATCAACGAGCGAAATCTCACTAGCCACCTCGACGTACCTTTTCAGGTCAAGTGACAGCCCGTGCACAGTTCGCCATGATGTAGTGCAGAAGGTAGCCACCCTGGAAAGTGTTTCGTCTGACTGGATGCTTGCCCTGATTCTGTCCAACATTTGGTTTGAAGCAGGGAGCTGTTCAATGGCTAATTCTTCAAACTCGCGCACTGCACTCTCGAGAGTTCTTTCTTTGTCTGCTGGTTTCCCAGATGGCTTCCGGGACAGAAGGTCTACTGTGTACAGCTTGTTGCCGGGAGTGTGGGACATGGTGTAGTCGTACTCCAAAAGACGCATCCTGAAACGTTGAAGGCGAGGACTCAGCTGGTCAAGTCGTTTAGTCGTCAGCAGCGGTATTAATGGCTTGTGGTCCGTTTCCACGTGAAAGGTTGATCCCAGCAGGTATTTGCGGAAATGTTCGCAAACCCATATGATTGCCAGTGCCTCCTTTTCGATTTGGGCATATCTTTGTTCTGTATCCGTAAGGGAGCGTGATGCATATGCCACAGGTAGGAGCTTTTCGTGCAACTGCTGTAGAAGTAAAGCCCCAAGACTGTATGAGGAAGCATCCACTGACACTGTGTGAGGCGACTGAGCATCATAGTGAGTGAGAATCGGCGTCCTGCTTAAAGCTTGCTTGAGTTTGTCAAAACTCTGCTGCTGAGCTGGGGCGTATTGGTGGAGCAAGTCTCTGAGAGGCTTCGTAAAGTCTGCTAGCTCTGGAAGAAATTTCGCTAGGTGGTTTGCTGAGTCCAACAAAGACCTGTCTTCTGACACATCACATGGTGGGTCGAGCTGGACTGTGGCCCTGACCTTTTCCGGGTCGGCGCTGACTCCTGTTGAGTTTACGACGTGTCCTAAGAATGTTACTTGTGTTTGTCGAAAGGAGCACTTGTCGATGTTGAGGGTAACACCTGCATCTTCTAGCTTCTTCAGCACCAGCAGTAGGTTGGTGTCGTGTTCCTCGGTTGTCTTCCCTGAGACAATGATGTCATCTTGTAGACAACTCACACCGTCTAGTCCTTCGAGCACACGGAGCATTTCTCGTTGGTAGAAGTCTGGCGCTGTGGAGATTCCGAAGGGGAGCATCAGGAACTGGTGTGATGAAGGTTGTGCATTCGCGAGTGTCCTTGGACAGTGGCACCTGCCAGTATCCTGCTCGTGCATGTAGGCGGCTGAAAACTGTTGCACCTGCTAATTTTTCAAGACACTCGTCCACCGTAGGCATGAGCACACGTTCGCATATTATTTGTTGGTTGAGTTGACCATAGTCCACGCAGATGCGCAGTTCATTGTTCTTTTTTCGTGCGACAACCATTGTAAAACACCACTCGGTTGCTCGCTCGATCTTCTGGATGACTTCCAAGTCTTCCATCCTTTCTAGTTCTTTCTTCACAAGTGGAAGCAGTGGAAGAGGCACGCGCCTAGGATAACTGACTGCGTATGGCTCAGCATCCTTTTTGACTTTGATGAATGTCATTCTCGGAGTGCCGCTCGCGCGCTCTTCGTTCGCGCCACGAGTGTCTGGCATGACGCTGCGGTCGCTTACGTTGGGCTCGCTGTCATTCTGGGTGTCACGCTGCGTTGGTTATCCCGCCGCTGCCACCATGTGGTAGACGATAGCTCTGCTTGGCGCGGTCGCCCATGCCGGGGTCTCCCGGCGGTCCGCCTGGTTAGCTTGCCGCTTGGGGCGCTGCCGTCAGTGGCGCCCCGTCGGACGATTAGCACTGGGTGCCCATCACGGCAAAACCACAAATGAGGCGGTACAGGGAGATATGGGCTGGAAATCTTTCGAAGTGCAGGAAGCTCAGAGTATAATATTATATGAGAAACGCCAGAGGAAATTTGATAGTAACAGGTGGGCAGCTAAAGTATTTAAACATCTATACCTAAAAAGCGTTGACTCACAATGGAGGAAAAGAACTAGGAAACTAACTAGTAAGTATGCTAGTAACAAGGACGGAGAAATAAAGAGCATTAAGCAACAGGTGAAAAAAACAGAAGTAAAAATTGGATAAATTCGATGGAAAAGAAACAGAGTGTGGAATTATACCGAAAGTGGAAAATGCAGATCAGGAAGGAAGATTTCTTTGATAACTCAAGAGGCAGTGCCCTACTTTTTGAAGCTAGATCAAGGTGCCTTAGAACACGCAGCTACAAAAAGAAATTTAACAATGGAGATGACGCATGTGCTGTATGTGGAAACTCCAGTGAAACAATTGCCCATATTATACTCGAATGTAATGGTATCCATCCGGAAGTTGGTGCAGGCGCAATCACTGTTCCTGAAGCTCTGGGGTTTAGAGATAACAGTGGCCGGGTGAATAAACCGGCGGTGGAAACTAGCAAAAAACGACTGGAAGATTGGTGGCTTAAAAGCAGAGAAGTGACATAATGTTAGTAATGTAGGAACAAAATTTAATAAATAGAATAATGGTTTAGTTAACCAGTCTAAATCAATAATTAAGATATAGGGAGAGAAATGAGCATGATAGCTACTGCTACCACCCCGTTTCAAAGGGGCCGCTCCTATATTCCATCCATCCCTCAACACACATACTCTTTGCACTAGTGTTCACAAGGATGAGAGATTGTGTATTCTGCAGGTTGCTTCAGTTTTTCATTGTAGCGCATGTAAAAGGAGTGCTACATAGCTGGTTGCCAGGGCATTATGAAATTTAGTGGTTTGCAGTGTTTTACGTTTTAGCAGACTTGGCCATGCATAGGCGTGTTCTGTCAAAACAATTATTACCTTGTTAACAAAGGCCTCTTTCGAACATCATTTTCATTTCATTTCATTTTATTTCCTTAAAGGCCCCAGGAAGGGGTGTTACATAAGGGGTGGGAAACATTATAAAAACATTGTTATTGTACATATTTTTTTACATTTTCAAAGAACTTTGATGAGCATGTGATAACAGCGATGTCACCTGGAAGGCCGTTCCAGTCTGCAGCTGCGCGGGGAAAAAAGGAATTCGAAAAGGTAACGGTGCGTGACAATGGACGGGCGACGTGCAGGCGATGACTTGCGGGGTGATATGCGTGCTGGAGGAAGAATATAAGGGGTGGCCCGCAATGGACTGTTGAGTATTTTATGGAATAAAGAAAGGCTTGAAGTGCGACGACGGAAAGATAGTGATGATAAACCTGAGGCTGCTTTTAGGGCAGAGACACTAACATCATAAGAATACAGGGCATGGATGAACCTGGCAGCGTGATTTTGAACGGACTCGAGAGAATTAATAAGGTAAGCTTGATGGGGGTTCCAAATGGGTGACGCGCATTCCAGTTTAGACCTGACGAGTGAATTATAGGCTAAGAGGTTAACATGTTGAGGCGCGCAATGTAGATGACGTTTTAAGAATCCTAATGTTTTATTGGCCGATGATATTGTGTTAGTTACATGCAAATTCCAAGAAAGATCACTAGAAAGTGTTACGCCTAGATATTTATATGACTGAACAGGTTGTACGGGCACTCCAGAGATTACGTAGGAAAAAAATAAGAGGATTACGACGACAGTGGAAGGATAAAGGTTTACATTTATGTGGGTTAAGTTCCATTAGCCAGTGGTCACACCAGTTATGTACAGCATTAAGGTCATTTTTTAGTGTTGATTGATCAGTGGGACCAGTTATAGTACGATAAACTACACAATCGTCTATGTTAGAGGTTACATGTGTTGGTAGGTCATTAATGTATATAAGAAAAAGTAGGGGGCCAAGTACTGAACCCTGGGGAACACCTGACGTCATTGGAAGGGAGTTAGAGAACTTATTGTTAATAGTAACAAACTGGGAGCGATTAGTTAGAAACTCTTCAATCCATTTTAAAATGTTGGGGTGCAGATTAATAGGGAAAGTTTCATCATTAAGCGTTTGTGGGGTACTTTATCGAAGGCTTTAGCAAAATCTAAAAATATGAAGTCGGACTGTTGATTAGAATCAAGGTTAATGTGCAGGTCATGCACGAAAATAGCCAGTTGGGTTTCACAAGAGTAGCCCCTACGAAACCCATGCTGCGCGGGGTGAAAAAAGTTGTTAGAATCAAGGAAGGCCATGATATGGGTATAGATAACATGCTCCATGATTTTGCAGGGTACGCTGGTTAGAGAAATGGGGCGGTAATTTAATGACGAGTTCTTGTTACCTGATTTAAAGACTGGAACGACCTTCCCACGTTTCCAATCGTTGGGTAGTTGGCCTGTGAGTAGTGACTGCGTGAACAACAATGACAGACGCACATGTGTCTTTGGTGTTTTTCAGTATTTTAGTGTTGATATTGTCGATACCGGCAGAAGATGACAGCTTCATGTTTTCTATCAATGATAAGATTCCTGCAAGAAAGAATATTAGGGGAGGCATAGGGTGGTGAATAAATGTCTGTTGTACAGGAAGAGGTGGATCACATTCGTTAGTAAATACGGATGAAAACGCTTCAATAAATATATTGGCGCAGTCTGTATCAGAGATTGTTTCACCTGACTCATCAGCGATTGAAATGGTACGCGCATGTCGTGGATTAATGAGTTGCCAAAACTTCCGAGGGTTAGTGGTCAGTATTTTAGGTAAATCGGAATGAAAAAAGGTGCGTTTGGCTTCACGCATTTTCTTTAGGTATACTTTCTCGGCTTCGTAATACTTATTCCATGAGTTGTCAGTGTGTTGTTTTTTAGCTGAGCGGTAAAGGCGTTTCACCTGACTCATCAGCGATAGAAATGGTACGCGCATGTTGTGGATTAATGAGTTGCCAAAACTTCCAGGGTTAGTGGTCAGCATTTTAGGTAAATCGGAATGAAAAAAGGTGCGTTTGGCTTCACAAATTTTCTTTAGGTATACTTTCTAGGCTTCGTAATACTTATTCCATGAGTTGTCAGTGTGTTGTTTTTTAGCGGAGCGGTAAAGGCGTTTCTTTTTGTTTTCCAAACGTTTTAATGTGTTGGTGAACCATGGGTTTGGTTGGTTGTTTCGTACGGTCATTTTAGGAATAAATTTTCCAACCAATTCTTCAATTTTCCTTTTGAATAGTGACCAGTTGTGATGAACTGTTCTTTGGTTAAAGTTTGACTCAAAAAAAAAAAAAAAGTTGTAACGCGCGAAGACCGTTATTAATGACAGTATAGTTTCCCTTATGAAGACCGTTATTAATGGCAGTATAGTTTCCCTTATCATATAGTTTAATTGTTTGCTTATTGATTATGCGAGAAAGAGGTTTAATGGTGAAACATGCATGCATTATTTTGTGATCACTGATACCTGGATGATATGTGACAGATTTAATATAATCACGACGGTCCGTCAATATGAGATCGAGGGTATTAGCGCAGTCATGGGTTACACAAGTTGGTTCGGATATTATTTGTACGAGGTTGTAATTAAGGCAAATATCCAGAAATTCGTTAGCATCGCTGTTACCCATAGCTGTTAGAGTCTCCCAATTGATGGTAGGAAAATTGAAATCGCCAAAGAGTAGAATGGTGGCATTAGGGTGCTTTATTCTGATTTCATTCAATGCATTGTTAAATTTACGAGGGAAATCTGAACTGTTATTAGGGGGGTTGTAGCAAACGCCAATGAGAACTTAGTGTGGTAAAGAGTGAAGTAAGATCCACAATATTTCGATATCTGATGACAAGTTAATGTATGTGCATGATAGCTCCTGCCTAGTTGCAATGAGTACTTCCCCTTTCCTCTTGTCTTTACGGTCTTTGCGGAAAAGACGAAAATTTGGCAAGTCAGCTAGGACCTCCCTGTCAGAGATGTCAGAGTGCAGCCACGTTTCTGTCAAGATTAGTAAGTTGCTGGATGATGATAAGACCAGATTAGAAACCATGTCGCGCTTTGAAATAAAACTGCGGATATTCGTGAAAATCGCTGATAAAGAAAGAGTAGGTTGCGGTGCATGTTTAGAACTGTTTGCCGAATGTTGACGGAATTTTAATCTCTTTTATGGTTTGTGAAGCTTCGTCGTAGGTGTAACGCTTAGGACCGATGTGCAGGGTTTTAAAACGCAAGGCGGATTTATCTGTTATTGTTCGTGCGTAGGTAACTAGCTGTTTTCGAATGTTACGGACCGCAGGGGAAAAGTCCTCACCAATGCTATAATTTGTGCCTTTAAGCTTTTTGCTATAAGAGTGGATGGTTTCTTTGGTCTTGGATGATGAGAACTTTACAATGATTGGCCTTATGCGATCTGTGGAATAACGGCCGAAACGGTGAGCGCGCTCGATTTGATTCGGGTCAATTTCATAATCTAGATGCGTGGAGCAGTGGTGAATGATTGTTTGTTCCGAGTCCTGATAGTTTTCGGACGCATTAGTGTCAGGGATATTATAAAATATCAGATTGTTGCGAAGGAACGATTTTCTGCGTCATCAACGCGTTCGTCTAGTTTGATGATCTGCTGGCTCAGTTCAGTTGTTAATGTTTTCAGGCTGTCTATTTCAGAGTTAAGGGCAGAAAGAGTGGCGCAGTGCGATTCGAGGGTAATCATGCGTTTGTTTAAATCGGCTAAGGTTATGTCAGTTGTTTTGAGCTGTGCTTTGATGTCCTGCAAGTCGGAAATTAGCGTTGCTTGTCCAGTTGTCAATTTCTGCAGTTCGAACAGTATAGTCTCAGAATTCTCGGGCCCAGGGTTGGTCTCCACATCTCTCGACAAGAGTAGTAGTAAACGGATGGCACGAGAACAATCAACAACAACACTAGCGCAGCACTGCAGGCTCGGCAGCTGCATTAAGAAGTAATTACTAGTTTTTTTAGCGAAAAGAGAGAACTTGTTACCAACCTGCATTACGAAGACAAACGGATTAGTAGTCTGCGCTTTTGCACAGCTACCGAGCCCACAGAGCGGCGGGATAAACAACGCAGCGTGATACCCAGAAGGACAGCGAGTCCAACGTTAGCGGCCGCAGCGTCATGCCAGACACTCGCGGCGCGAACGAAGAGCGCGCGAGCACCACTCCGAGAATGACGTTCAACCCGCTCGCGTGGAACTGCCGACAAAGCTCGATTTCCGCAAGCCCGAAGATTGGACACGATCTCATTTACATTCTGACAGGACAGGACGAGACGACGCAAATCAACACATTACTCTACGCCATGGGCGAAGAAGCGGAGGACATGCTCGCTGCTTTGAAACTGACCGACGAACAGATGGCATCATACTCCGCCGTGGTGAGTGCTTTTGAAAAGCATTTCCGACCTCGAAAGAATGTCATCTATGAGAGAGCGTGATTTAACTCTCGGAAACAAGAGCAGCATGAAAACGTCGACGCATTTGCGACTGAACTGTTTAAGATGGCCGAAAGATGCGATTACGGTACTCTCAAAGACGAACTGATTCGGGACAGGCTCGTGGTCGGCTTGCGAGACGTAAAACTCAGCGAGAGCCTGCAGCTTGACGCAGAACTCACTCTCGAAAAAGCAATCACAGCTGCCCGCAATTCAGAGAGCGTGAATCTTCAACACAAGGAAATTCGCTCAATCGAACAGCCAGCTCTCGACATGGGAGAAGTTCGCGGCCAGACAAACGTCAAAACTCGCCGGAACGAAGCGAAGGTGCCTTTCAAGTTGCGCCCTCAACGTACACACAAGACGGGAGACGAACGCTGCAAGTGGTGTGGTGGTGTGCGTGACCACGCGAATAGTGTCCCGCGATAGACAAGACGTGCAACCAGTGTGGGAAAAAAGGCCACTACGCCCGCGTCCGCATGTCTAAGCCGAAGGACGAGACTTCGAGTATCCGACAACGACCGAAAGATCTCGGAGAGCTATATCTAGGCGAAATGAAAATGGGAGTGAACACGCCGTGGAGGCCTACCGTGAACAACTTGCCTTTTACATTCAAGGTCGACACCCGCGCAGATGTGACTGCAGTCGCACACGACCAGTACGACAGAACCATCATGGGCCCATCAAGCCAACGCAACAGCTGTTGATAGGCCCAGGCCAGACAGCGATAACCACTGTTGGCTACATCAATGCAACAGTCACCTGGCGCAACACTGAAGTCCAAGAAGCAGTCTTCATCATCAAAGGATTAAAAGAACCGCTGCTCAGTCGACCAGCTATAGAATCACTTGAGATTGTACAGCGCCCTCTTCAGCTAGATGAAACCCTCGCACAATCAACTGATGTCCCCAAATTCTTGGCGTCATACCCAAAGCTAACGTCTGGGCTTGGAGTCATGAAGACTGAGTACCGCATCAAAGTCAAAACGGATGCTGAGCCATACGCAGTCAGTTATCCTAGGCGCGTGCCTCTTCCACTGCTTCCACTTGTGAAGAAAGGACTAGAAAGGAATGAAGACTTGGGAGTCATCCAGAAGATCAAGCGTGCAACCGAGTGGTGTTTTCCAATGGTTGTCACACGAAAAACGAACAATGAGCTGCGCATCTGCGTGGAATATTCTTTTTTTTCCGCGAACAGTAACGGAGTGGAATCAACTTACTAACGACGAAGTCTTACAGCTATCTGTAACATCATTCATCGGCAACCTCAGTGCACAATAATGTCCTCTGTCATGCTTTCCCGGTTCCCATTTTTGAACTGAATTTAATATTGTGATCGTTCTGGTGCTCTTTCTTCATTTAATTAATTCCCTGTTGACCATGTTCACTGATGACTTGATAGTAGTGTATTTATATGCCCCAAACCTTGGTGTACTTTTTTTTTTGTGTTACGTCATTGAGCCTTTCATTTTTGTTGTTGTGTTTTTTTGCTTATTATTTTGTGGCCTTTGTACTTTTTTTTTCTTAATATTTGTACTTACCTATTTTCTGTATGCTCACCCTGCGAAAATCCCTTCCTGGGATTGCAGTATAAATAAATAAATAAATAAATAAAACTCGACCAACAAATAATACGCGAACGTGTGCTCATGCCTACGGTGGACGAGTGTCTTGCAAAAATAGCAGGTGCGACGGTTTTCAGCCTCCTAGATGCACAAGCAGGGTACTGGCAGGTGCCACTGTGTTGTGGGCGCCACTGACGACAGCGCCCCAAGCGGCAATCTAACCGGGCGGACCGCCGGGAGGCCCCGGCATGGGCGGCCGCGCCAGCCAAAGCGAAAACGGGCGCCATTACCTGATGCATAAATAACGAGTTTTGCTTGTTATACCGGCTACGTCTACCACATGGTGGCAGCGGTGGGATTCGAACCCACGCCCCCGAAGAGAGAGAAACAGAACCCCTGCTTCAAACCCCATTGCCAGCACACCCTTGGGACACAGTCGGCATGGATCTCTTCATGCTGGAGGGGAAAGAGTATGTTGTAGTAGTAGACTACTACTCCCGATTTTTCGAGCTAGAACAGCTGCCGAGGACAGCTACAAAAAAAAATAGCCCTAGTCTTGGAGCCAATGTTTGCACAGTACTGTGTTCCACGGACAATACGCACAGACAACGGGCCGCAGTTCACTTCCACAGAGTTCAAAGAACTAGTGCATCACTGGGGAGCTTCACAGACAACCTCAAGCCCTTACTACCCGCAGAGCAACGGTATGGCTGAGAGGGCTGTGCAGACAGCAAAGCAGCTTTTGAGGAAGTCTTCCAACACACACGAAGCGCTGCATGCCTACATGACCACACCCAGCGTGGTAGGGTTTTGACCAGGAGAACTCTTAATGGGTCGTCGTCTGAACACCACAGTACCAACCACTTCGAAGCTGCTAGCCCCGAAGTGGGACGACAGAGAATTCAGACAAAATAATGAAGCCTACAGAGCTCGTGCAAAACGATCATACGACACCCGGCACAAGGTACGGAGCCGAGAGCGCTTACCACCAGGCATAGCGGTGCGCATCCTCGCTGGAGCTTCATCCCACGGCGTGGTAACACAACAAACATCAGAACCAAAGTCCTACGTTGTACAAACCGACAGAGGACAAGCAAGACGTACAATAAGACACCTGCAACCGTTGCAGGACACGAGCACCACAAGAAGGGGACGTGTTTGTAAGTGACCCAGAACGCCTGGACCTGTGAGATCAAACCTTTCAAGAAAGGGGGATGTTGTGGGTGCCACTGACGACAGCACCGCAAATGGCAAGCTAACCAGGCGGACCGCCGGGAGACCCCGGCATGGGCGACCGCGCCAAACAGAGCGAAAACGGGCGCCATTACTTGATGTATAAATAAACAGTTTTGCTTGTTATACCGGCTACGTCTACCACAAGATCCAGTAGTGACGACGCCATAGTGAACCGCAATTTTAGTTCTATAAGACCGTTTCATCTAGGGCGCCGCCATTTTAGGAGGTGGCGCTACCTAGCGTCTAGGCCGATGGCGACCGCCATGGCGTTTGCGCTGCACACACCGGCTAGGGCGGAGGAAGTACAAATCGTTATTCAGGTGTTTCCTCATTTATATATTTTTGGCAAGAAAGCATCCGACGAACAGAAAAAGCTCTTCAAACAGCAGTCAAGCCGCTCGGCTGAAAAATGGCCGGAACGTCAGCGGGCGATGGTCCCGGAGGTCCTTCCACCGTACCGACGATTTACCTCGGTAAGCAAATTTTGTAATGAATTGTGTAAAACGTATGTTATGCAAAGCGAAGATGTCGTACTGCTGGCAATTTCAGTGGACGAATGATTAACGCTGGGGAACTGTCGAGCTACAGTCTCTTCGAGATTTGACTGAGATCGGATCGATACACGCGAAGGTGACGGCGGCGCTCGTCGCTTGCCTTCGTCGCTTAAAGCTGAGTGTCCGTTTGCATGGAGCTTAGCCTTAAAGCAGTGCGGTCGGTCATTTCTTGACGGCTGCTTGAAACTCGATGTTAGTAGCACTTCATTCGTCGAGTAGGCCCAGCGTGCAGACACGCTGTTCGAGTAGGCATGCAGTGAACGCTGACGCGAATATATGACGAGATTGTCTCACGCTGCTATCACGCTACGATTGGAAACGCTGCGGCTGTGAGTAAACTATTTCCTCGAATCGGGGGAGTGAAATACTACAAGACATTTGGGACTTACAACCAAGCAGCAAAAAACAAACAAACGCGCCTTATGCGCGCCGTACCGCATCCCGATTACTTGTCGGCGAGGAGCTGCACTGCCGCTGTCTTCGGCAAGCTGGTCGCCCGCTTTCCCGCGATAGCTTCACCACAAGCATTAACCGATAAATCTTAGCTATTGTAATCTTGACAGATTTAGATGTGAGCGTGCTGTGTTTGGCGGCTGTAGCTACTTCCGTTTGCTGCATTTATGCTGCTCTAGCAGGCATTCAAAAACTAGTTCACTGTAGCAGTTGATACAGCGCAGCTTTTTTATGTTGATTATTAATTTCTGCCATAATATCACCTATCTTTCATGTGACGGGATAACAAATCATCGAAAGAGGAAATCGCCGTTGTTTTTTTTAGCACATGAAATGTTTTTTTGAATTTCAGTGAACTCTTTTTTAGTTTGTTTATCGGTAATAATTTATTCCATTGATGTGCAACATTTTTGTGACCTAATTCCTACTTGCCTGCAGGGGACAAGCAATACAAGCACCCAAGTGTAATCACCGACTTGTGCGATGACTTGAAAAAGTGGCCTCAAGTACAGATGCCACACACAATATGCTACTTGCTGGAAAAGAAGGCATGCGACTTGAAGCAAGTAAAATCTTTCAGGAGTATGGAGTCCTACTCATATTTACAGAGTGGATGGGTGGGGACAGTGTATATTCACAAAATAGATGACAAATTGGCACTGTTGAAGTGTCAAGTAAAGGCATCCCAATCTGTGAAAATTCTTCATGATGCATGGGTGTGCTGTGAGAGCAGTGGAGAAATAGTGGACAGTGGCTGTTCATGTATGGCAGGGAAAGGAAAAGTTTGTAGCCATGTAGGTGCTCTACTGTGGAAGATAGACCTTGCTGTATCATCTGGCCTAACTGGAGAAGCATGTACAGATAAAGCTGCTGCTTGGAACCGAGGAACCAAACGGAACTTGGAACCTGCAGCCCTTTTCGACATAAACTTCAAGTTACAGAAGAGAACGATAGACCAGGACAGCAAGAAAAAGAACCTGCCTTCCATCCCTCGCCACTTCGGCAGCGACGCTGAGCTGGCCGAATACTACAAGGATTGCCCCTTTAAAGACCTTCTGAACATTCCTGGTAAGTTCTTTTTTTGTTTAACACCATGCTTTTCACTGCACAATATGTGTAACATAAGACTCGCTGAACACTACTCTGCTCACTTTAAGCAGGGTGAGAACTTTGTCTAGTGCGGCTGCTTTTATTTTCACCTTTTCCATCACCCAGCATTAAATGGAAATAAAGACTTTTACTGCTGCTGTTATAATATTGGCAGCCATTTCACAGTAGCTACATAAAGTCTTATACCATACATGTACCATTGCAAGGCACTGATGTTTTAAATATGAACACATTTTAATGTAACCTTTCAAATAACCCCTTCTGGGAATTAAATGAAAGGTAATGCAAATACTATTAGGCAAGGTTTTTGCAGACTGTTAGGGCACAAAGCTTACAACACCTGCATGGTAACTGTGAATAAAGTATAATGCCGGGTAGTTAGTTTTGTCTGCTTCCATTTCAAGAACTCTTCTTCATGCGGCCATGACAGCACCTGTGCGGCAAGCATTTCCAGAATAAGCCAGACCACCTCGTCCCGAACATGGACCGCATGACGACTACACAAGTTTGCCAGAAGCGTGCACTTTGTGCAACACATTCTATGTCAACTATGTTGCAATTTCAGTGGAAAGAATAGCGTTATTAGAGGCAGCTACAAAAACCAAAATGGCCATTTATGGCACACCTCACGCGCCTGCGCATAACAGCCTCAAATATCAAAAGAGTGCCCAAAAGACCTAACACACCAATTGACAAAGCCTTGCTGTCCATAACCGCACCTACATTTCAAGGGAATGTCGCAACACTGCACGGCTTGAAGCACGAAGCCATAGCCCGCCAGCAGTTGAAGCCACCCTCGACTTGGTGGTTACACTACAAGGCATCCATGTTTGCAAGGATGAGCCTTGGCTGTCTGCAACACCAGACGGGATTATAGAGTCCCATAATGCAACAATCCAGATAAAGTGCCCCGTCGTAGAGGACTGCAGAAATTTAATTAGCAAGGGGAAATATGATGTTATTGAGCATGATGGAATTTATGCTCTCTGAAAATGGTCCAAATGGTTATTATGCCCAGGCACAGTTCACAATGTTTTGTTCCAGGAAAAGCCTGTGCTATTTTTATGTGTGGTCACTAAAATCTGCGATAATTGCAGAAGTTCCTTTCAATGCAGCATTTGTGGAAAAGACTATGCCAAGGCTGAAAAAATTTTATTTTTACAGCATGCTGCCTTGCCTAGAAAAAATGAAAGCCGATGGTAAACTCAACCTGGCAGAATATAAGCAATTGTTACTATCTAATTCAGTGCAAGTCAGTTTTATTTTGCATCATGGCAAAATCGATTGAAGAGGCTTGGAGTAAAACCTGAGATTTGAGAGCTCGACAAGGCCCCCACTTTGGCAGCAATACAGTAGTCAGGCATATGGACATGAAGACATGAAGGCAAAGTGCATCACGTGCACCTCAATGCAAGTAAGGAAAAATTATTAGTTATCAGCACACCAAGAGAATAGTGGAAAAAGCTGCATGAAGTCCACAATAACGGGACGTAAGTAAATGTGGGTTACAGAAGTACGCAATCAGTAGATTTATGTTAAACACAAAATATACTCGAACAGGTTCCACAGCAGGACAGCAGGACAATAATGTTTTTTGTGCGAGTCGGGGTAGTCTATTCCATAAGCATAAACAGGGAGTGCAAAAAGGCACTTGCCCCCCCCCCCCCCTTTCAATGCTGAGGTACAAGGGGCTTGCCCTCCCAAAGACAAAAGCTTACTGACACCCATGCTCTTTTGGCGGATGGTTGTTCACCACATGAAGTTTTGATGCTTCACTGGATGTATATTGATTGTCGTTTTTCTAGCCCAGGTAATTTTGAAAGGGAATAGTGTGTTGTTGAGTCCTCTTTTTTTATATTGCTTAAGTGGTAGTTGTAAAATTCAGTAACTTGAAGTGCACTGTTATGAAAAAGTTGTGTCGTGTGCTAGGTTTCCGAAATGTTTTCAAGGATTCTTTAAAAGTTCTGTAGCACATGCAACCTCTAAGGGTTTCCTGCTGGCGTTGTATTCTAAGTTCAATGGCAATAGTTGACACGATTCGGACAATAAGTAGTACAGCTTCAGCATCATGTTAGTATCTCGCAGTTCCTGTAAAAAAGACTTATAATATGTGTACGTTATTCACTAGGAAGCTAAGATGGCCATCCCATGAAAAGTTGTTCATTATGTATTGCTCCGAGTATTTTAAATGAATGTACAATTTCTAACGTCACAGACTGAAGTTACTTGGTAAGACAAACTAGCTCGGTTTCTCTATTTACTTGAGGACAATGTTTGTGAGATCTATCAATTCAGTTATGCAATCTCTGGCAAGAAAAATATTGGTGTCATCAGCTTAAACAATATTTGACAAGTGTTAAATTTGCAATTTTATGTCAAAAATGTTGATGCATTGATGCAAAATTGTTGAACTGCTAATTTGGGTTGAAAATTAAATGCAGTATTGGCTGTGTCAAGTCTTTTATTTAGCTTTTGGTATGCACTTCATCTTTCACATGTACTGAACTAGTCAGTAGACTGAGAAAAAAGGTCCACTGTCTGGCCACCAGAGCATTTCTCTGCAATTAGTGGCATCTTGAGGTTGCACAGGCCAGCGCAAACAAACGCAATTGCATCAATTGTCTTCTGGCTTTTGATGCTGTAGGCTGACTTGAAGATGCCATAGGTCTTGATGCGGTTTATCGCCCTCTCGACATGGATTCTTACTGACGCAATGCGCTAGTTTCGGTCACCTCCTGCTTTGACAGCTGATGCTTTCCTGGAGAGCAGAAAAATTTGTCATGATTCGTACCTCCTGTTGTCCTGATTTGCCATCCAGATATAACAAATGTTGAGGATTTTACAAAGTAACAAAAAGAAATAGTCTGCACCACAGATGTACAATAAGGTGAAATATGACAACATTAGTGCTGTTTTGAAACCATGCATCAATACCACAAATGAAACATTTAGGAAGCTCAATGTGCTAACAACATTGGTTATTGCATAGCCCACAATTGGTTCAATACAAGGACACATTCTTGAAACCTTATCATATTCATGACCCAAGAGGTAACTTAAGGCATTCCTGTCTATAGCATGACAGTAGCTGCAATAATGTGCACTCTTACTCTTTGTGAATGCTGGAGTGTTCATCTTGACACCCTGGGCCCCTAGGTATGGGTCCAAAGAGAACCCTCTGTCTGCCATTATTACATCACCCCGAACCAGAAACTCTTGGATACCACACTGCTTAACAATGTGCTTATCCGAGGCACGTCCACTGAAAGCTTTCGAGACAAACATTATATACCCACAGGGAGAAATTACAGTCAGGAATTTGATTGTATTATGTCCTTTGTAGGAACTGTACGTTTGTGCTCTTGCTCTTTGCTTCTTTGGCCTCTCCAGGGCCACCTCTGTGCAGTCAAAAATGCACCTGGTATCTTCATACCCATTTTCTGTGAATGATTGTGGCATGCTGCTTTCAATCCTAGATTTTGGCAGCCAAACTACAAACCACTTCATTATCTCTCCTAAGCATTCAAGAATCCTTTTAAAGATTTTGCACACAGAAGATGTGGAAATGTTGAATCTGAAAGCGAGGTCCTTGTATAAAAGTCCTAGTCTGAGGCACATAAGTGTCAGAAGGACCTGGTCATCTAAGGCTAGGCGTGAGGGCGGTGCCGACATTCTGTCTATGAATGCCACTAGCCTTCCAAAAATGGCGTAGGAAACTCCAGTGTAAAAACAAATTTCCTCTGGTGTCATCCGTGATGCTGTTGACAGCTTTAAAGACTTGATGTAATTGTGGTCCATCAGAGAAAGATCTTCCCACTTTGTGCTCTGCACTTGGGTGCAGACCTGGCATTGGGGACACAGTGTATTAGCCAATAAAATCTTTCTTTTGAAATGAAAGCGGATCTCATCAGTGTTTGTCGTGCAATTTTGAGGTTGCATGCAAAACCATAATATGTGGTAGACAGTAGTGCTTCAATAAAAATTTTCTCACAATTTCATTCTGCATTTCTTTAGTTCTTGTCACTGTAGAGGAGCTGGACACCTGCAAGACATGCTGAATTTCAAAAATGCAACACTGCTCTTCATTGTTAGAGGTGTATGAAGTATAAAGAAGAAAAAACAACAACTTATACATAATGAATGCTGCCTTGCTGTGTCTGGCTCGGGAAAGATTCAGGTAGGCAGTCTTCAATGCACTGCAATGGTTGAATGAAATCAGAGGTTTCCTGGTTAGACACTTTCACTCGGTTTCTTCAGATTGTCTTATACAACAAACGACCAGATCATCAGCGTGGTGAGTACGCAAATGCATGGCCTGAGTAACAGGGCACATACTGCAAAATTGATCCACTACATGTGCAAAGCCTGGAAAAGCGTGGTAACTTACAGTACTGAGTTCATGCTTTGGAGTAACGGGCTCGGCAGGACACATGACAGTTGAATTCTGCGAAGTATTAAGCATACATTTATCCTGCAGTGGCATGTCAAGCATGGACATATTCAAGGCATTAAGATGCAAGAAAATGACCTGTGCACTGTGCACCTCGCTTTCAAGGCAATAACATCTAATTTAATGAGGTTTAAAAATTTTTTGAGGTGCCTCAAAAACGTTAACTGCAAAAAAGTGTTACACACTGTTAGGAGAATAAAATGAGGCTTGCGCTCATGCACGAGAGGTGGCGGCACCAACGACGCACACAGTAACGGCCGCGTCGGTTAGATGGCGCGAGAAGCGGCGGGCGGGTAAAACCCCTCTATCTGGAAAGTAGCGAAACTCTCCTTCCTTCGGCTGCTTTCCTCCTCAATTCTCCTCTGATTTCACTCTCCCACCGGCGGGAGCGCTGCGCACGGCACGCTGAACCTACCTGCGCTCGAGGGGCGCCGCGGAAGGGTCAATGATAGTGAATGGCGGGGGCTTTTTGTGCTGCCTTTTAAAGCGTTCTTTTAAATCTGCTTTGCACAGGTAACTACTAATCGATTTGAAAATGTTATGTTTGGTTTTAGCGGCACATATTGTTCGCAATAACAAAGAAGGAGAAGACATGCTCAAAACGGCAAGAAATGTTTGCACTCAGCATCGCGCTCGGGTACTCTGAAGCATCAAGAACGGGAAATAAACTGAGCAGGCAATTATGGTGTCATCTGTGTTGGGTGACAGATAGATGACCCTGAATGAGAGCCAATGGCCCCTTCAGAAATCTTCTGCACCTTTGCGCGTGAGCGGCAAACCGGCGAATTCTAACATCGATCGCTTCTGGCTAACCTATAAGCAAAAGCGTCGATTGTTGTATGCTTTCATTTTCAAATCACATCTGTAAAAAAACGATGAAGCAGTGTTCCTACAGCTGCTAATCAAAGGTAGTGTAGGTGAGAAAAGTGGCTTTTATTTCTTCGCAAAATCAATTGATCGGCAAAGTGACTCAGGCAAAATAGGGTCTTATTTTATTGTCACAATACTGGTTTGCTTTAAAGGTCGTAAGATGTGGCGCATACAAAATACACAGTTCCAAATACAGAAGAAATGTAGCGATAAACACTGTTGCACATTGGAACCAAGTAGCATCTTTGATTTTACTGACACAGCACTGGTCGCTTTGAAAAGGGTCCTAAGACTGGCGCAGGTACATTAATTGAAAACACACATTTTCAAATAAAAATAAATGCACAGAAAAACACTGTTAGACAATTGGAAGATGCTGAGAAACCTTAACGAAATGAAAAGATATGAAAACGAAGTGCAAGAAAATAATTTTAGTAGAAACATTTTTCACACACGCTACAATCCAATGTTAATTTCGATGATTATAAGCTTCAGATATGCACGAGAATATCTTTAAAAAATGCAAGCAGTTACCAGAAAATTTGAACAATTTACAGATTCATTCAGGCGACAGGCAAAATATTAATTGTATGCAGATTTTCAAACCACAACTTTCACAAATGTTTCAAATTACGAATGCATAATGTCACCGAATCTGAGCTGCAGCGACCCGCATGCCTACGCCTTTGCTACCGCATTTACTACTAGTCACTGGAGATATTTTGGAGGCTTCATCTCGGACAAAAATCTGGATCCGTACTTTCACGAAAATACTCACAATCTCTTTTACAACATCGTGGCAGGCTGGGAAGCAAGATACCAATGAAATGCTATCTTTTATCCGGGCCTGCAGTTGTGCAGTGCTGATTGAATTTTTGAGGAGACCCTCTCTGTTACTGCGGAAAAAGTTCTCAGCAATTTTTACAGTTTCGATTACGGCTGGCGATGGGTTCGTCAGTGACATGTGAGACTGTGAAAAGTTCTTTAACTCAATTAACCTTGCCGGTGCCGTGTTGGTAATCAGCGAAGCGCGGCAGTCGTTCTGTTTTACTATTCTATGTTCTGTTTCTGTTCTACTTGAACACTGAAACGCGCAGCAGCACGGCATCGCGTGCTCGAAACTGCACGCGCGCAAGCCACAGGAACGGTACGACGAGAAAGTTTAATGGTGGCAGCGAGAAAATAAAAAAAACAAGCAAAACAAGATTTTGCGCGCGCTGATGGCGTATGGTGACGTGTTTGTCACGTCAGGGGGCCTGGCAGCCAACGACAAACCAGAAAACCTGCCCTCACTCTCTCTTTGGAGAGGGGAGCGTAGAGGAGCGAGGAGGAAAGCGCTGGGAGAGGGAAACGGCGGCAAAGATCTTACAATTTCGCTACTTTCCAGAGATAGAGGGGCTTTACGGGCGGGGAGAGCACGCAGAAAGGGGGCTTAACCAGAACCACGACCCGCCAGACTATCCGAACGAGAGCCGGCCCCGCCCAGCTAGTCGTAGTTGTACGCGTCGCCGCCGCCACCGCATGCGATGAGCGCGTTGTCGATGTCCATGACTTTGACGATTTTGACTTTGTGACTTTTCTGTCGGACGAACCGCGGGAGACTTGTCGAGGCACGACCCGCCAGGCACTGCTCCCCGGTCCGAAAGACCGAGTCAAACACAACACGGACGAACGCGAAATCTAAGTCGTAACAACATGTTAATTTGATGATCGATCAGGAAATATTTATGCACTATGACAGATGCCATAATTACGAAAATTAGCTCATGAGCAGCTGACTATGCACCATGACATACCTATCAGCTACACATACTGGCAAATGCACGCACACAAAAAATATAGTACTGACATTTCTGCTACACCTTATCGTAAAATGCCCATTGGCTTTAGGCACTTATTTCTCCTACTAAGGTGGCAGGTATTGAGCATAGCTACTTACGTCATCACCAGCTTGGGAAACGCTTGTATCAGATGATGGAAGAGTTTCAGTATCGGAAAGCTGCAAGAGAAGGCACCAAAAAAGAATTATGAAGGTCAAAGTGGCACCTTCGTCATCCATCATTTATTTTCTTACTTCCTAGTTGATAAGATAAGTACCCTAGATTTTGTGAGTCTATCACGCACCACTCTAGCAGCCTTTTGCTACTCCATAGGTATGTACAAACCAAGCGCAATAAAAAAAAGGTGAAAAGCGGAGCACGTTGGTGCCCCACTTGGCGCATGTTTTTTTATCGCCAGTGCACATTATCACACGAAGTGAAAATTCGTCGCGGTGACTGCACAGACGCTTTCATGATAGTTCATATGAAGCAGCTAAGATACTCTTTCACAAGAAACTGAGCAGGCGAACATTGTTCATTCAAATGCGCAACAGGGCAGTGCGGCTGCCATAACCCCATGATTTTGTATATTAAAGTATGATGTACAAGATACACAGTGCCACCCCCCCCCCCCCCATAACAAGCAAAACTTCACAAGGAACCTTGGCATGCACAAAACGAAAGCCGGTTATCTGTCCATGGCGCCGAACTCACCTTCCTTCTTTTCGTCGGCACGTAGTCGGCTTTCAAGATACGTCTCCGGCCAATTTTCACCTGAACGAAAGTTTCCATCATGCACGATTATTTGGCTAGCCCTCTCGATGCAAACAAATCCACGTGTAAGAAGGGCAGGCGCTTTTTGACGGAACTAGATGCGCACGTACCTTTCACTCATAGCCGAGGTGAAGCATGGGTACTGCGTTTCTTGCCGTCCGTTCTCCACCAACAAAATGTTCAGAACAAACACGAGACCCGGTCGATGGGATAAAACCCTTCCTGTTTATGCTTGTGATCCAAAGCCGTCGCTACTCTTCGTTCGAAGGAAACCGATGCAACTGAAATAGTTTGCACCCGCACACGTTTCGCGGCTGTTGATGCAGTTCACATGACTTGTCAGCCAATTTTTTTCGCTTGCGATAATTGTTTGTGCACCCGACAACAACGCAGTGGTAGCCTGTCGACCTTGAGTGCTCATTCATGGCGATATGAGGGCAGAAAACACTTTACAGCCTCTTCGCAGCGCAAAATACTGAATACCATGCACAGCCACCAATGCTGGCCGCCGCCGCCCGCACATACCAAGGTTGGTTGGTTGGTTGGGGTCTTTGGGTTATTCTCGGGGGGGGGGGGGATACCGGACACGGGTTATGCCGGCCTTAATTCGCGGCGGCACTCTTGGTGTCCGGGGGGAAGGGGAGATGGGATGTTGGGAGGGGAGGGGGGGTCATCATCGTCGTGGAGTCGCTCTCGTCGTCCTTGTCATCGGCTCCGTCGCCAGCGCTGTGGCCAGCAGGTCAGCAGGCCCGGTGGTGGACTACAGTCGTGCAGCCAGGCCGGACTCCTCCAGGAAGGCCAGCAGGAGCCGGTGGGCTGCCAGGGGGCTCCTGGCCGGGAAGAGCAGGTGGTCCTCGGTGGCAGCAGGAAGTCCGAGGGCCCGGCAGCCTGCCTCCATCTTGCGACGGTGGTGGGCGTGTGCCGGGCACACACAGAGGAGGTGCCCCAGCGTACCTGCATCACCGCAGGAGGGGCATGCTGGGGAGGGGGCCCGGCCACGGACATACAGCTCCGTGGGCGTCCAGGAACCTCCGGTGCGGAGGCGTAGGAGGAGAGCTCGCTCCCTGCGGGCGAGCTTGTCGGACAGGCGGTGGAATGTCCACCCCTCGGCGATCCGCCGATCGGGGTGCAGGGTCCTCACGGCCTTCTTGAGGGGGAGCCTGGAAAAGTCAAAGGCAGATACATGATTAGTCATACTTACCTGGTTGGAGTGGGCCGCCTTGGCAAGTGCGTCGGCCTCATCGTTGCCCTGGATGCCCGCATGGCCCGGGATACAGTGCAGCGAGATGACGAAGCCGGCATCCTCCAGGGCCTGGAGGCGCGCTCGTAGACACATACCAAGGAGAGGAGGCGCCGCCGCGCGCGCCGAGTTCGAGGCTATTTTCCTCCTCGTCGCGAAAACGGTCTATAGGCACGAATTTGTCAACCCCTTGAAAGCAGCGCGAAAAACAACGAAGCACAGGCTGGAGAATCCTCCAGTGGTCTTCTTTTTAACATTGTGTATTAAGTAATTTTGAATTTACGCGCGAAGGTTGCTAGTTGCAATAACCTCCTCGAGGGGGCAGATCATAGACCAAGTATTGTGGTGATCCCACCATCATTTCTTGCAATTCTAACGAGCTTTTTGAACAAACCGTGCAAGAAAATAAGAAAGTTCATTAAAACGAATACGCAAAGAGCTAACGAATCTATAAGTGTCTTAATAAAAACAAGAAAATATATGCGATTCAAACGTAATTGCGGAATGTCAAGCACAGCTCACTGTGCTCATGTGCTAGGCGTAGGGTCGGACGTATATATATGATGACGCAAGATGGGTAGCTGTGCGCAAGTACACAAGTCTGATAACTACTGAGTGTGACACGCAGAAGCGTGCACCGTTCGACATATTTTTTTCTCCATTTTTAATACTTCGACCGAGTTATTTATCTGTCAAGGTGCCAAGAATAGTGTCCGAGTTGAAAAGTGGCCTTCAAACCTACGCAAGGTGCGGTGGTGCCTCGACATGTTTTTTTTTTAAATATTTTGCAGCCCTATTGCAAATGTTCCTGATTCCATCGAGGTTGTTTACGAACAGTAGCAGGAAGCTTTCGCAATGAACGTGAAGCGTAGTCAGTATCATAGCAGTGATAAATGCGAGTGTAGGGAAAGTGATCACGTTCGGAACGACTGCTTTTTGTCAAGCTGGCGAAACCGCCCGAGTGTATATATGTTACGAGTGAAAGTTCAGTGCGCACTCCTTGTTTTCGGAACGCTGAAATGACGCTGTGCATAGTTCTCTTAAGCGATCCGAGCGTACGTTTTCCTGTTACGTATCGATGACTGATTGTGTTTCGTGTGCGTTTTGGTTCAGATCTGTCGTGGGTGCGACGCGACCTTTCTATTTGCGTGCGCGAAACCTTTTCAAAACTGGCCAAAGGGCGCTGCCATATTGGAGACTGGGCTGTGCTCATTGCACGGGAAAAAGCTGCGGATTCTCCCCCCACACATGCTTCACAGCCCAGTCAAACCGGTTTCTCGCAGGGTCGTGATAAGGTCAGAAGCGTCGCCATCAGTCTGTGATTTGCGATGGTAGGTTGTCTAATGCGCTTTATTGGAATTAATAATTGTGTTATGAGAGCTCTTATTACAACCGAGCGCCGATGGGAATGTTGTTGATGTTCTTGGCGTCTGTATAGCCATAGGTTGCAATATACACGGGGGATTGTTACTAAGATTTAATATGGTAACAAAAAAAAACATATTTTTTTAAATAGAAAGTTCACTGTAGAAGTGACATGAGGATGCCAAAAAGGTCTTTAATAAAGATAGTAAAACAGAGTGGGCAGTTTTATGATACTGAATGAAAAAATGTGTTGACACAATGAGAAATTAAATTTCATATTTATTTGTTAACCACAGTTTCCCAATCGTTGCCAAGATTTAGTGCTGAGCAAATAAAAAATAAAAAGAAACCTCTATATTTTTGTTCTGTTAAATGGAATGATCACTGTAGAAATGGCCTGAAGCCATGAACGTCTGGTCTGTAAGATTAATAAGGTTAGTGAAACAGACTGGGCAGCTTTATGATACAGAATAAAAAAAAAATGTTGAAACAATATCTGAAATGTAATTTACTATTATCTGTTAACCGTATACAGTTTCCCAATTAGAGCAGTACAAGGATGGAGGCCTTTCTGCACTTTTTGCAGGGCAGGCCTCATGATATTTGCACTACAAGGGAAAAAACAACCAAAACGCACATATCGAGGCATAATTTAGTAAGGAGAATCTTGAAACCAGTACTCTCGACAGGAAACTACTGGCTTGAAAGTGTATAGTGGTCCATGAATTCAGCTTGCTATCACACGGCTCACAACTGATAGTGTGAACTTTGAACACCATAAATAAACACTGGGGTGCAATTTCATGGCATAAGAGCAGTATTTAATCCTGCATGCCTTGAGGTGTATGAACTGATACTTCATAAGAATGATGAATGCTTATATTGATATTCGACACAGGTATCGGTGAGCAGAAGGTTAAGTAGGTAAGATGGAGTAGGTGGACTCGGACTGACTTTGCTAAGAAATTGGCTGCTGTATTTCACTAAATTCCACAATGCCTCTTTCCACCACAGTTATTTCATATGCGCTAGAATGAAAAACCAAAGGGACCCACAGAAAATAGCATCTCACAAGCTTCTGGACACTCTAGACAGGAAGTCTGCATATATCACGTCGGACATCACGCGAAGTCATGTGAACAGCCAATTCAGGGGCAAGAAATTTGGCTACATATAGTGTCATGCAATATAAGTTTCTTTCTTCATGTCTTGTGGATACCCGACAATATAACAAATGCCCATCATAATGGTCACAGCATGTACTACCTGTTATTTACCACAGATTTCATGCTGCCTTTGATGCGTCTTTCTGTTGCGTAGTTTTACTTCTTGATTGTTTTATGAATGAAATTGCCTGCAAGTATATATTACATCTGAAAACCATGCATGATTATTTCTCCTAATGCTGAAATTAACTTTGATATGTGCAGCTAGTTGCATTCATTCCTTTCCTTATAGTGATCATGCGCACATGGTATTGTTCCTGCAATGTAGCCATCACCAATAATGATTGCTATTTGTGTACATACAATGCTTGACAACAGCCGTGTATGTGACGTGATCTTTCTGGAAACTGTTTGAATGCATGAAATGATCTTAACTGTTTGGCCATCTGTTCTCTGACGTGACTACAGAAGTGTCGCCGCCACTCAGTGGCTTCATTCTTCATAAAGCATATTTCTTGTGATGATAACTTGTTATCGGTGTTTTGACCCACGTGTTCTCTGTACTGCTCTTTATTCTGATTAATCGTTGTGTTATAGGTGCTGGCATTACAATGGTATGGTGATGACATTGTTCTTATGTTTCTGGTCTCTGGAAATTGTTCATATCCACGATGAGGTATAAAGTATCAAGGGTTTAGAGCCGAGCCAAAAACAAGAAGTGAGGTCTTTCTGCCAACAGATCAAAATACCACCAAATGAACAGTTGAGGAAAATGGGAAGGTCGTTTATGATACTACTGAAATGTATTGCAAATTTTAGGCACAGAAAAAAAAAAAACGTAGTACAATCTGAATGGGTCAAGTAGGCTAAGATTCACCCGGTTGCAATGATGCAACTAAGAGGTACTTGGACACTTATCAGAACAAGGCCCCTGATCTCGCTAAGGGACGGCAAGGTGAAATAGTGAGCCATGACCGAGTAAGGTGAATTTCTAAAAAGTCCCCTTGAGAGCAAACGGCGAAGGTTCGACCAGTGTGACATCGGTGTTTACGCTGTACAGCACGATAATTTGAGTGAAATGTTGTCACACAATTGCATTATCTTTCAGTGCCTTGAGTTGCATAAACAAACACTTTAATAAATGCTGCTGCTCAGTGTAGCAATAATAATAAATAATTGGTTCACAGGAAGGGAAAAGGCGCAGTATCTGTCACACTTGCTCGGTGGACACCTGAAATGCGCCGTAAGGGAAGAGATGAAGGTGGGATTGGAAGTGTAAAGAGAGAAAGGGGAGACGTAGTGGATTTCTACGGACTAATTTCAACCACCTGGGGATTTTTAGAGTGCACTGACATGGCATAGCACACGGACGCCACTTCGTTTCACCTCCATCTAAACGCAGCGCCACGGTCGGGATCGAACCCGGCAACTCCGGCACAGTGGTCGGGTGTCTTACCAGTGCACCACCCAGGCGGGGCATGTAGCAAGAAGGGGTTCACGATTTAAAGAAAATATGTACAATTGAAGCATGCATCCATCAAGCTAGGGTATGCAATTTGAGGTAAATAATATATAGCTATGCACTCTATTTCCAATGGGCACTTTTGTATCACCTGACTGCAAGACATGGAGGGGAGCTTGAATTCATATGCGAATGTTTGTAGCTAAATTGCTTTCCACCGGATTGGCACCTCATAGGATTCCATGCAATGCAAATGATTACACAAACACATACTATTTGCACTAAGTGTTCACATGATGAGAGATTGTGTTTTCTGCAGGTTGCTTTAGTTTTTCATTGTAGCGCAGGTAAAAGGAGTGCTACATCGCTGGTTGCCAGGGCATTATGAAATTTAGTGGTTTGCAGTGTTTGACGCTTTAGCAGACTTGGCCATGCATATGCCTGCTCTATCAAAACAATTATTACCTTGTTAACAAAGGCCTCTTTAGAACATCATTAACGTCTTCGCTCACAAAATCGTGAACCCCTGTAGCAAAAGAGTCTGAGTTATGAAAACACAGCTGATTCCAAAGGCAAGTTTTTTTTTTTTACCTTTTCATGACAGCGCCCACAGCGCAGAAAATTTCTTATCCTCTGGGAGACTATAAAGCGCGGCCGCTCGATGGAAGCGCACTAGGTGCGGCCTGCTACGTCGCCCGAAACCGGCGGGAGGCGCCTACTTCCCGTCGCCACCGCCGCGGCGCCACCATTCGGGGACAGCCGCGCGCGGAGAGCTGCGCCTGGCTGCGCTTTCAGGGAGGCGCCGGCGTGGTAGAAGCCTTTTATTTTAAGGATATAAGAGCTCCGCTTCACACAATTTGGCAACACGAATTAGTATATACAGTTTAGCCCATTATACTAAGTGGCACTTAAGAGGCTCTTTATTTTTCTTTCCTTGTCATGCCTCAACATAATATATGTCATGTCTAGTGTGACCATGTCAGCACTTAGCGATTGCTTGGCAACGATGTATACTGGAGTGTACCCCGAAAAACTTAAAGTGACGGTGGGTCAAGGCCACTCGATTGGAGAGCTCGCATTACCGTAATGTTGCATTCGGATCAAGTTGTTTGTCACACGAAAATATCACCCGGCTGTGAACAATTCGAAACTGTTCAGCTGCCATGGTAGCCTAATGCATAACCACTTAACTATATCGCGAATTCCGTGTGCCATTTTCATACCATTTACTCATTCCTGCATACAGCTTTTATACACAAATGGATGTCAACCTGTTCTAAGCTTACAGCGCTATCCAATAAAAATATATTGCCCTACTGTGAGCAACCTCTGTGAAAATGCGACATATAACCAACCTTTTTATCTCATTCTGACAAATGTTACGTTGGAAATATGAATATGTTTATTAGGTTAAATCTACATGTTGGAGACCTTAAAGGGCAACTCCGGTGGGTTTTTCGTCATTTTGTGTTTTTGATTGAATTACATTCCTCGGCATGTCCCGACTACAACGCAAAAAACGGTTTTTCGAAATTCCAATTAGAAGTATTTTTAAAAACCAAAAACAGCAAATCGAAACCGAAACTGCTTTCACGGCCAGAAATGACGTCCCAGTTGACGAAATGGTGACGTCACACTCAGTATTAGAAAAACACTCGTACGTGCGTTGGATGGTGAAAATAAAGTATGGAAATCATGACGCACTGCATAAAATGTCTGAGGTAGTTCAATATAAGCCCCACAATTTCATAATTACGCGGGAAGTGGGCAGTAACGCCGGTATACTGTTTGTGACGTCAGAAACTCACTGTTGCCCGCAGAAATACTCTCAACTTAAGCCATGAAAACGGCATATTTTAAAGTCGCGTTGCGGGCGAACGGATTATCGTATGGCGCCCAAATTTTGTAGAATGCGTCAGGACGGAGACGAGAACCTACAGTAAAATTTTTGCTACAATATTTGAATGCCAAAAAACCTCCGGAGTTGACCTTTAATTTACGCCAGAAGGCTATCCGTGATGGCTTCCCGCCTTTTGCATGACGGAACTAAGCGCGCTTCATAGAGCCGGTCTGCCTCAACATGCTACGTATATGCGCCAAAAGTTTTTATTACTATTTTTATTTGCTGCTCGCAAACCCGTACAATTTTTGCTGGTTTGTAGTTTTCAATGGAAGAACGCACATCGAGTGTTCCTGTTGTGAAAGTCTTAACTGCAATCACGAGAATGTTCACGCTTCAGAGCGCAACTGCAGCCGAGATTCAGCGAGCAGCCGAGTACTCTTATTAAATGGCCACACAAAAAAGGAAGAAAATTACCAATCGCAGATGGAAAACCTTTCATGAGAGAGGTTTATTCCATAACCATAAATGTCGCTCCACTGTTGAGTTGTCATTTCCAGCCCAGCTCGCTATCAGTGGGTGCCGCAACTTAACAATATCTTGCATAGCGCCTCAGCATGGGCACGATCACTGTTTTCATAGATTAGCTGCAGGTACTGTGTACAGTGAGAAAATAATGATAAAACCAAAAGTTTACACAGCTTGATACTTCGCCGGACCTCTTCAGACTTCATCATCTTGTTAATGAAGGTGCTCGTAAGCTGACAAAGCTTGATTATTTCCTTTGCGGGGTACATCAAGCCTCCATTGTCCTTGGTTTTCATCAACCTGTAACTGGGCCAGTTGACTCGTATTTCCTGCAACAGGCTTTTGCACAACTGACATGTCGCCTCAAAACCATTACCAAATATCGCATAAATTGAGCAACAACGTGGTAGTGATAAACAAAACTTGGGGTTCTTAAATCTCCTTGCAGAGCCTCGTTAGAGTACCCGCTCTTTGCTACCTGCTTATTCACCGTATCCCGTAATTGCTGCCGCTGTCGCATATCATTCGAATGCAGCCTTAAGCCACCGCAGTATATGAAATAGCACCCTACACATATATCTATATAAAGCCCATCTTTACTGAAGCCGTGCGAACGTGCCCTATAGGAGTATAGTGTGCCTGACTTGGGATCTAAGGGTCCCACTTTCAATAATTTCCATTTCACCCTTACATCTTATCGACTCTCTCTGACTTGGCAGCTGCTGCCACATTGAACATGTCACGTATTCTCATTGCGCCAAAGGTGTCTGGCCATATAACTAACGAATGTGCCTCTTACCAGAGAGGTATTTTTCCGACTTTCCGCCGACAGAGCGGGCGCCGGATTTTCTGTGGAACGTGGCTTTACAGTTTATCGCATCGGCTCAAACAGTCTCAAGAGTATAAGTAAATGTTGTATGCACAGGCTCCTTTGCTTGCAAGGTCACTCAGACTAGCGCGGCAAAATTTAGAACAAATTGTATGCTTATATAAAAACAAAATGCTTCGTACCGTTTTCTGATGTGTCCTCGCAACATAACCTGCGAGAAAAGCTTCTGGTGCTACCTCATCGTGTTCATCTGCTTCACAACACATCGTTAAAAATCCTAGTTCACTGGCCAGCTCCCTGGTAACTAAATATATAGTTAAACAACGTGACGGGAACACAGGAAAAGAGGACGACACAAGTAGCGCGGTTGTGCCGTCCTCTTCTCCTGTGTTCCCGTCACGTTGTTTGCACTGTTAACCTATAATTAATCACCAACAAGTCCAATCTGCTGCCTTTGTAGCAAATTCAATGGCAGCTGATAGGGCATTATGCTTCAGCATCTGGACTTTTTAACCTCAGCGCCGCTTTCATTTCAGAGGAAGCGAGTGCATTTCCACTCCTCGCTACTGCCTTTGCCTGAAGCGAGCTCAGCAGATAAAATTTGAGGGTCTCTTAGATGTCTCTTAAGCGGAGGACGGCGAAAGCCTACCCTTGTCCTATCATTTGCCTCTCATCGTTTGCCACAGTTCGTCATTTCAAGTCGTCGTTTGATATATTGGTCGTTTCCCAGTCATGATGAGCCTGCCTGCGTAGTCATTGTAGCCCTTACCACTCATAACTAAGCAGGTTACTCATTTAGAATCAGCAGTGGTCATTACATGTCATCCTTTCACATATTGGACATTTCGTAGTCATTAGCAGTAATAATGAGTCATGCCTAGCTATTATAGTCATTACCACACATCTCTAAGCACTTTTACTCATTTCTAATCAATTGCGGTCATTACATGTCATAGTTTGATATACTGGTCATTACAAATCATTTTAGTCATTATTAACCATTATTAGTCATTAGCATTAGTCATTACCTCTATCAATGTCTGTAACTTTTCTTGATTGCCTCTCACCATCAATCATTTTCATTCTTGATCTCTCTCCTTGTACGTCCGCTTTTGCGACTGACACACGAGTGCAGATGCGTCGCACAGATTACAGCCACAGCTTCTGCGCACAGATTTTCGCTCCATGAGCCTAGAACGGCTTTCGCCTTAAAAAACAAACGCATCCCGTCTCAACGTTAACGTGCTTGCACACGCGCACACAAAAAAGTGCGTTTACCACGCAGACACGAGGTGAACGCGTCCAGAAAGGAAGCAAACCACGCGCTCAGAGCCGGCGACCACGGCGGCGACGTGTCCCCGAACAGTGGCGCCATCAGCAGAAATAGCGGGCGCAACTGCAAACTCCCCAAGGACGCGCTCGCCCATTGACGGCAACGCGACGCAGCAGGCCGCACCCAGTGCGCTTCCATCGAGCGGCCGTGCTATAAAGCACCATGTCGCCTGGACCACCCAAGTTCGCACAACGGAGAGCCGGGCTGATAGCTGCCGGTTGCTTCACGCACTCACAAGAATGCTTGTTTTCTAATGACACAAGAAAACAATTTTCGAACATTGAACGGCGGTTATTTTACAACTGAACAAAAGAGGCTCACTAGTCGCAGGGCAGCGAACAACGCGGAGCGCCACTCCGCAACAGCTGCGTATCTGCTGGTTTACCTCATGGGATCTTTGAACACATGGAATATTCAGCACAGAATGATAAAACTAGAGAGAACAAACAGCACCAGCAGCAGACTGCGCTGATCCGTAGATCCCTAAAGCACGGGACGGAGCCAAGGAAGCGTGTAAAACGCGCGGCCGGCCTAGCCGACCGGCCGGCATTCCCAAATGGACGTTACAGCCGCCTGTTCCCCAGTTTCGACGCCCCGCCTCCACCGCTCCAAGCAGCAACGTGGGCGTGACCGCGGAGCGTTTTTTCTGCCGCCGGTGGAGGTCGTTCCTTCGCTCTGGCAACCACGTGACAGTATGGCGTCACGACAAGAGGAGAGCAGGGGCCCCAACTCGTGTCTTCGGCCGTAGTCGTTCCTTCGCTCGGCACAACGATATAGTGCTCTGGAGCACTATAACGGCGGCTACCACCACGGCCGGTCTCGAGGGAGAGAGCGCTTCTCTTCTCTGTGCTACCACGTGACGGCCTCCTCGGCCCGCCGCGTGAGGGCGCTCGCTATGAGAGGATAAACGGGGCGCCGCAGGCGCGCTCTGCTTAGTCATGTCTGAGGAGTTGTGCAAGGCGTCGCCCGAGCGACGTGCTGCGCGGAAACGCCGGCGCCGTGCCGAGGAGACAGATGAAGAAAGGCAAGAGCGGTTGGCTAAGCAACGCGCCTATGCCGCAGAATGGCGACCCCGGCGGCGTTCTACAAGTTCAGTGAGCGAGCCAGTGTTCAGACCAAGAGTCACTAAGTCACTACTTTACGGACCACCAAAGCGTGTTTATTGGAATAAACAAACAGTAGACACCATGTTGTGTCCAGAGTAAATCCTTTAGTTGTACAAAAGGCGAAGCCATGCCAACTTACCAGCAGAGGTAAGTATTGCTTTCGAAATCACTCAGGCTTAACCAGAGCTAAGCCACAGCTATTTTTTTTAACAAGCGATTTCTGTTTTTCTTATCAACAGAATTGAAAAAGAAAAAGAAATTGACACGATTAACAATACACCTTCTTTCCAACCACCGAATTTATTGCAATTTGAAAACCGCTTCAGCTTCCCTACCGCGAGCACTCCGAGCCTGTGCTACATTGCACACCATATTGCCGCCGCTATCGCCAGATCCTCTATGGAATTTTGTTCAGCTGAGCGAAAACAAACCTACTGAGCTTCATAGACCAACCACATCTTATGAGTCATGATCCCTTCGTGAAAGGATCGCAGAGCAAGACACCAAGCTATAGTGCTCTAGAAGATTGGGCAGTGTGTCGACCGCGCCGCGAAATACATGGGAGCGGGGGGCCGCTTTTGCGATGACGGAGGCGCCGCAGCGCAGAGGGCGCCACCAGCAACTGGTGTGTCAGCCGTCCGGGCGCCCGCGTATGCGCGATGTGCAGCAGGGTGGATACTGCGCGCACTGTACGTTCTTGGTTGCTTGTGCGTCGTCTCGGGCTGTTCGCGATAAGATTTTATAAATATGCCGGTTAATGGGGCTCAGTACTGTTAGAAATCACCTAATTTATTTTCCCTTTTGGCCGTCGGCAACACCTCGCGGAAGCAACATGACAGGAGCTGGGCTCCGAAGAAAACAGCTTGGAGAGGGCGTACAAATTCAGACTCGCGCACCACACTTCACTCGCCGTACAGCTTGCTTTAGTATTCCTGAAGCACCTAATTGACGTCCAGAAATGCACTCGTTTTGAAAAGAGGGCTGTGTGGAGACAGGATGTATGAAGAAGTCAAACATGCAACATGTGCTTTCGAGCGCTGACTAAAGCTGGCCACAGTAACCCCATTATCAAAACAGTCAAAAATGGTATATTCCGTTGTTTCACGCGCAGACTATGCCAACTACAGTAAGTCACCTGAAGCCACAAGAAAAGTTGGCATTCAGTTCGAATGAATTAAATATGGACTACCCCGCATAGAGGTAGAGACATGAAAAATGAACACTACACCAGGTAAACGGCTATTAAATAACTAAACACAGTGGGTCAGGAAAGGTGGAAGAAGTGGGAAGTAAAGGATGCACAGAAAAAAAGAAAAGAAACGTGTCGCCTACAAGGGAGGGAGAAAGGAGGCACGCAGCGCCATGAAAAGAGCGACCGCAAATGTGAACAAAGGTTTGGAATTGTCGTGCGGCGCAGCAAACGCACGACGGAGAAGAAAGCAGGCAGCTAAAGACGAAGAAAAATGGAGAAATATGACAGGCAATAAAAAAAAAGAGAAACAATCGAGCTTAAGAACCAAATGGAGGCCTGGGAATTAAGAAAAAAGCAGTGCACAAAAAGGCTGCAATCGAACGCGTAGATATAAGCGTCGAAATTTAAGTCAACAACTTTGTAAAACTGTACACTAATATAAGAACAAACCACTTTATTTTATTTCCATACGTTGGAACATTAATGTAACGGGTAGCTTTAAGTACCCAGAGATGCGCGCTATACTTAAGACATTTAATCTCAATGCATTATAGTTTGACAATTACTTAATTGTTCCAGAAAATGTTTTCATTCTAGGTAGTTTTTATTCTGCGTGCTCAAGCAACCGGTAATATGTAAGTCATTGACCCCAGAAGACCGCTCTAGTCCTGTTTTGGTGCACATATAAAAAAAAGAAAAAAAAGAATAGCTTTGAAAAAGAAAGACCGATGGAAAATAGAGGACGCAAAGGCTATAGTGTACGCCTAATTCGCTTCCGCTACATGATCCTTCAGCGAAAGAGAGGTTGTGAGGCCGGCACGGTTTTTCGCCATGAACAAAAACTGCGCCATAGGCTCCAAGTTATAGTCGCAATTTACCCGAAAATTTGGCTCGGGTGTACGATCCTTTTGGACGCCTTTGCACTTCAGATTTTTCAACCTTCATCTAAAATGTGGAGGTTCAAAAATTTTACCTACTTAGAGCACCAGAAAGCTCACACTTGAAGTAAAGAAATTTCATGTGTTTTTGCGGGTTCGCTCTTTGCAAAGTAAGCGAACCACGACAAGAGTTCTCAAAGGGAAAATAATTGAATTCCCTTGAAAGTATTCCACGTGTAATATCAACCTTGTTAACAATTATAGCCTGATTAGTTCTGTAAAGAGTAGCCGCGGCAAGTAGCCCGATTATAGCCCGGCAAGCAGTAGTTTGCGTCGGCGAGTATATCCAGTCGATTACTCACATTTCATACCACACACTCGAAGAATAAACACGCATTAGTCTCCGCATCTGAATTCGGCCTTATATTAATTGCATGTGCATTTGGTGCCCGTCACCGTTTTCGCATTTTTCGCTTTCTTGCGGTGCGCGCCAACAACTGCATCATATCTGCCAATACGACGCGCAATTATAAGTGTTTTCTTTAGCTCTGTACCATTCCATGCCAGTAAAGCGTCCGCTTTTAAGTGCCCACTATGAACGTATTCCCTCGTATACGTATGTGACAGGTTTAATTTTTCATATTTTATCTGAAGTATTGCCCTAGCTGTACTTGACATTTTTTAAATCTAAACAGCTGGCTCACCCATAGGTCAGCGGCACGTAAAGAAATGTCCGCGATATATGTATTTGTTAATCACGAACAGAGAATAAATGCTTGAGTCGCGTATATGTTCCTTTTTCTTTTTTTATTTTTTTTTTTGCCGCTAAATACCGCAGTGCTTCATATAAGAACGGTAATAAATAAATGTGTTTTGCTCGCACACTGCATTTGTAATTTCTATAAGCGGTGATTAGGGCACATACAGAACACCTATTAAAGAGATATTTTACAGATTCATCATCATCATCATCAGCCTGATTATACCCACTGCAGGGCGAAGGCCTCTCCCATATTTCTCCACTTAACCCGGTTCTGTGCTAGCTGCATCCACTTGACCCCTGCGAAGTTCTTAATCTCATCCGTCCACCTAACTTTCTGCCGCCCCCTGCTACGCTTTCCTTCCCTTGGAATCCAGTTTGTTACCCTCAGCGACCATCGGTTATCCTCTCTTCGCACTACATGTCCTGCCCATGTCCATTTCTTCTTCTTAATTTCTACTAGAATGTCGGTAACTTGAGTTATTTCTCTGACCCACTCTGCACGCTTCCTATCTCTTAATGTTACCCCTACCATGTTTCGTTCCATATAGCCCTCTGGGTTGTCCTCAACTTAAGTAGAACTCTCTTGGTTAGCCTCCACGTTTCAGCCCCATAGGTGAGTACAGGCAAGATGCAACTGTTGTGTACTTTCCTCTTGAGCGATACCGGTAAGCTGCTAGTCATAATCTGCGAGTGCTTGCCAAATGCGCTCCATCCCAATCGTATTCTTCTTGTTATTTCCTTTTCGTGGTCCGGATCTGCGGTTACTACCTGTCCTAAGTAGACATACTCGCCTACTACTTCCAGTATTTCGCTACCTAATGTAAACTGCTGTTCCTTCCCGAGGCTGTTGAGCATTACCTTAGTCTTCTGCATATTGATTTTCAAGCCTACCTTTCTACTTTTCCTGTCTAGGTCATCAATCATTATTTGCAGCTCATCCCCCGAGTTGCTTAGCAAGGCAATGTCATCAGCAAATCGCAGATTACAGAGGTATTCTCCATCTACCCTTATCCCTAACTGCTCCCATTCCAAGTCTCTGAATACTTCCTCTAAACAAGCTGTGAATAGTACTGGGGAGATTGTGTCTCCTTGCCTAACACCTTTCTTTATGAGAATTTTGTTACTTTCTTTATGCAGAACTATGGTTGCTGTGCAGCCACTGATTACTGACGATTTAAGATACACGTTGTTATGTATTAATAAGCACAAGCTGCAAAATGTAAGTAGGTGTTCGCGAATAAGGTTCGTAAAAAATAAGCTGTTCCTAAGAGACCTTACGAAGCACAAGCTTTGATTCGCATGTATTATACTGTTTTTCTCCGCGTGTTAATAGTGCTCCTCGGCAGTAGCCTTTATTCCCTTACTGGAAGAACGAATGCAAAACACCACGCATCGTTGAAAACATTAAGTACAAGATCATCTGGACGATTTATGGCTGTCCGCAGGAAGAAACGCTGAAACAGCTTGAAATAGTGACTCAAACATCGCGCGCTGCTCCGTAGGACTGCCCAAGCGAGCACGGCGTCTCCAAACTAACGTAACGGAATGGCAGGGATGAGTTTAAGCACTTGTAATAAGTAGCCCTTTTATTAAATATCGCACCATTTGCGTAACGTGTCAAAATAGCTCCAAAGAGAACCGCGCCCCTCCTCTGTACCCCCGCTATCCCCGCGGCCGCTACGGTGGTGGTGGTAGTGGTTGATTTATTATTTTTTTAAATAATCAAAAAGAAGAAAAAGAGTGTTGCCGGCCGCGGCAACTGCTATCTAAAAAACTGAAGCACTTGAGCTGCGGCCGGCGGGAAGGAAAAGGGGATAGGGAGAGGATAGCAAGGGGAAGTAGAGAGGGGAGCGATAGGAAGAAGGACAGGGGAGCTTTGTACATTATTTACAGAGTACCGAGCGGCGAACGTGGCACCCCTGTTGCACGTCGCTCCCTCTTGCGGGAGTCGGTTCCTGTCATCGCAAAAGCGGCCCGCTCTCCGGCGCCGGTCGTCACACTGCCCAATATTCTAGAGCACTATAACCAAGCTGCCCCAAGGCTCAATAATTGTATATGTAGATGACAGCATTGACGGATGTGAAACGACAACTGCAATTTATTGTCCTTGTAAGCCGGCTCTTAATAGAACATCCAGATATCAATTTGCAGAGCCTCCTTCTTCTTTCTGTGCTGAGCTGGTTGCCGTCCAAGACGCGCTTCGCACTCTGTCTGTTACAACCTTACTACCTACAGCCAAAATTGTCATCCGCACCGACGCCCTACAAGCAATACTTCTGCTCCGACGCGTCAGTCGCAGCCCAGAAATCTGCCAGAATATACATCGTCTGGCGGCTCGCATCTCGCAAACAATTCGAATTGAGCGGGCCCCACGTGACCTACTCAGTTCGCAAACCTCTGCAGATTCTGCACCCGCTGGGCGACTCTACCTTCAACAATGACACGCTTCCTCACTATGGCGATAATGCATCTCTGAGTTTCAGAAGAAAGGAGCACTTCCAGCGGCGCACATGTGTTCTTGTCCCACCGTGTGCGGTAACCCTCCCGAGCGGTCTTACCCGCTCAGAGGAGGTTGCGCTACGGAGGATCCGGGTTGTGGTTGCCCTCACATCTGCGGTAACACGAACATGGCCCCAATACATCAACGTCCAGGATGTCCTGTCTAAGTCACAAAATCATAAGGCAGATATTCACCACTTGTGGGTTTGCCCGGCAGTGAAGCCGACGAGAATTCGGCACCGGACGGCAGTGGGCCTTTCGCCGAACGACTCTTTGTACATCGCTTGGACGCAAAGGCCTTATCATCGCTCTCTCTTGAACTTTAGGAAACCTTTTTTCTTTCATTTAATACCCCTTTAAATTTCTTTTGCATATTCCATTATGCACTGAGGCAATCAACGACGGTATTAAAAAAAAGGTCAGTGACAAAAAAAGAAAAGAAAACACAACACACGAACAATAATAAAAAAATAATTCATCCAATATGCAATGAAATTCATAATAAACAATGAAAAATGTAAAGAAACTCACAGAAAACACTTCAACCAGGGCTGATGATAAGGTGGTGGATGGGAGATTGATTACACTTTCGGGCAATCAATTTCGTTCGTTTACCGTAAAAGGGAAAAATGAATGAGCAAAAACATTCGTGGTGCAAGCAATCTCTCTAAATTCCTTTGGATGATCATTTCTAGCGGAATCATAGCGTTTAGCCTTCAGGTAAATACTTTGTAAGGAAGAAGATGATACAGCGCCGACACAAACGACGATGAAGACTGCTGGGTTCCTGGCCGATCAGCTGGCGCGCGCACTGAAAGCTCGGGCTGTCTTGATTGGACGAGTTTGCGCTTCGCTCTACGATCGTCTTGCGTCACCGGCGCCGTCTCCAGTCCTCCGAACAACCCCCAATAAAACCCTCTTCATTTGGTGGAACGTGCCGGGTACCTCACCCCGCGGCGTCCGTCACCTCCTTCTTGCCTTTGCTAACCGCGGTGCTGCTGACATTGTTGTTGCGAATGCCTCAACCGCTGTGGTCCCGTATACTTTGTGGCGAGTGCCTTGGCCATATTGAAGTTGCTGACCTCATCTCGCCATTTGATGTTGATGCGTATTTACCACAGAGTGCCCACGTAGCCTCTCTAACGCCGATTAATACTTCTTCCGATATACCGAGTTGGGACCTTTTTCAATCATCTGTGGCCAGTGACCTCGAACCGACTCACCTAAACGGGGGCTTTAGAATCACTGCGAGCAACTGTTTGTTCTCCTCAACGAGTTTCGCTCTTCGTTTGACGTTCAGACGGCTTCCTTGGGCCGTCGCGGACCGAGGTTGTTCACCACTTCGACACCGGCACTCATGCCCCTCTTCGCCAGAGCCCTCCGTGTTTCGCCTACGGAGCGCCGTGTCATTGCTGAGCAGGTTGACGACATGCTACAACGTGGTGTAATGCAGCCTTCGTCTAGTCCGTGGTCGTCTCCCGTGGTACTTGTAAAAAAGAAGGATGGCTCCATAAGAATTAGCGTTGGATACCGTCGTCTTAACAAAATTATCCGTAAAGACGTATACCCACTATCCCGCATTAACGGTGCCATCGATTGTTTACAAGGAGCCGAGTTCTTTTCGTCCCTGGACTTGCGATCTGGCTATTGGCAAGTCCCTATGGCTGAGTCTGACCGACCCAAGACATCCTTGGTTACCCTTGAGGGACTATGAGTTCACCATGAGGCCGTTTGGTCTTTGCGACGTTCCTGCTACGTTTGAGCGAATGATGGAAATCTTACGCGGCATCAAGTGGGACACTTGTCTTTGTTATTTGGAGATATCGTCGTTTTCTCTCCCGATTTACCGACGCACGTCGTGCGCTTGCCCCAAATACTGAGCTTTCTTACTGGCGCCGGTCTCTAACTTAATCTGAAGAAATGTCGTTTTGGCGCCCGCAAGCTGACAATCAGAGTTGGGCATTTGACCTCAAAAACCTCGACCTCACCTCAAACTCAAAAATATTTGGCGACCTCAATCAAACCTCAACCTCATAAATTGAGGTTGAGGTTCCCCAGGCGACCTCACCTCCCTTTTCAGGTGACCATTGGCGACCTCACTCAACCTCACCTCAAACTCAAAATGTGAGGTTGAGGTCGGGCACTCGACCTAAAAAAAATTAAGAAAAAAAAGAATGATTAAATTAAACCGTAACTTCAAGCAAATATACATTTCTCAGTAATCCTGGAATATATAGGCAAGCCAGAATTTTGTCGTATGAAGGCTCTATTTTACTCAATTTTATACAACAAATAATATCCCGGATAAAAGCAGAAAAACTCCGGAGACTCTCCACTAAAGTGGCAATAATTTCCCCCTCCTCGCCTACCCTTATGTGGTCGGTTTCATTCTAAGGCCTACATGGGTACCACGTTACTACGCATAGGCCCATAATGCAATACAAATAGTTTGTCCCATCCAATCCTCGTGAATAAGATTCGTATAGAAATAAAACAAGCCAGTTCTTACTATATACTGAAAAGACAATTGCTGTTAACTCTAGTGATGATGACAACAATGACGATATGCTCTTTTTCTCAATTCGAAAACAAAAATTGATGATTGCCAAGTTTTTTTAATACACTCTACATTGTCTTGCGACCGAATACATTAAATTAGGAAAAAATAGGTGTACAGTCGTGCCTCGTTAGTATGGACGCTTTGGTTTCCGACCAAAACTATCGATAAAGCGAGTCATCCATAATGACGAGTCATGAATAAAACGAAAAGTATATAATTGAGAAAAAACTTATTATTAATGGCTGCATTTTTGATTAAATTTGTAATTAAAAACAGCCGAGCTGTCGATGCTACCCCCTTCTCCATGAATCCGTCGACCCTAAACGTCATGTCTGTTCTTAAACCCTGTCAGCCATCCTTTTGAGTAGCTGAAGTCAGTAATGCCTTGACAGAGCATAGAATAATATTTCTCAATAAACATCACCCTGTTTTACTGAACAAATATTTCGTATGTCATCACAGGTAAAACCTATCAATACGGAGGAGAAGGAACAGTACGCACCTGTAATGTTGCCTAGGCAGCGAGCCTTTTTTTGAAGCATTTCATCGCTCACGACCAGAGGTGGGCATTTGACCTCAAAAAATGCAACCTCACCTCAACCTCAATAAAAATTTCCTGACCTCACTCAACCTCAACCTCACGCTTTGAGGTTGAGGTTTGACCAGGTGACCTCACCTCAATTTTTCGGATGCCACCACCGACCTCACTCAACCTCAACTCAAACTCAAACTGTGAGTTTGAGGTCGGTCGCTCGACCTCAAAAAATGAAAAAAAAAAAGGTTTTTCACTTGAGAACACTAACTATAAGACGTCATGGCACAAGTCCTGTGCGGTGACACGCCAGAATGAAGACATAAATTTTAAACAACATTGAATATGATGAGGCTTACTTGTAAAGTAAAAAAATTGAAATGAACATTTGCCAGCGGGGCTACTGATTCATAGCAGGCTGACCTAATAACGGCAGTATAATTGGTCAGTTTCAACTCTTCAAATTTTATTTTTATTTGTTCTGATATGGTGACATTTGACCTAATTCCCGCTGTAATGCTTGTGTGTCCTTGGCGCTGCTGGATGCGAACCCCCGAAGGTCTGCAGTGAAACGTCGCACATATCTGTGACCGTCAAATAGTGTTTCCTCATGACAAGCAAGTCATAATTGCTTGGTGAAGACATCTTCCTGCGATATAAAATCGAATCGGATGACAAAATCACAAGCAATCTAATGTTTCTTCAGTTTTATGTCTCTGTTACAAATAAAAAAAAAGTAGATCGACCACTTACGTATATATGGAAGTTGTAGTACCATAACATTCTTTCATCAAATTGATTTCTGACGTGGGACTTATCACAAGAGGCGGACAGAACAAAACGTTGCCATATGCACAGACGCTTAGTTAAGAAAAGGTAAAGCGTGCTTGACTTTTGACATTGCGCTACTTTCGATAATCCTGACTAGTGGGTTGTGCTGTATGGAACAAACGCCGTGACAAATTATTGGAAAGATTACCCTCCCTTCTACTTATAATAACTAACGATGAATTTGCAGCCCCAAAACATTCCTTTTATCATTGATGTAAGTTAAAGAAATAATACGTTGGATTAGGGATAATTCGCACATTACCTTGAGATGCCGAGAGAAGCACAAAAGCTGGTTTCCTTGTCCACAGAGTTTTTTGTCGCAGTGAATGCATTCCAAGTTTACAGTGCTTTTCGTTTCTTTTGCGTGGCAATTGTAACGGAAATGACCTTCGATATCTTTGTCAATTCGACAACTGCGCGCGCGCACATCATCGTCGGTATATTTAGATTTTTTTCGCTATATCTGCCATAACCACACCTGCCATAACCGCAGCCATGTCATGCACCCTCGACGCCGAACGCAACAATGCGATAGACCTCGAAGAAGAAGGGCAGACCTCAGCTGGAAAGGGCGGAAACTTCCGTCATAAATTACAGCAAGTCGCCGACCACGGCATGGCTGCGTGTCTTCGCTTGAAAAAGACGGCCACGGCAAATGGCGAAGAACACAGCATGTTGTTTAAATGCTGCCTTTTTTTGCCGATTTCGGGCGGCTCACCGACGCCGTTTGGGGGCGAGTTCCAAGCAAACGTTCAAGGAACGATTGGTGTCGATGAGAACGTAGGGCTGAGACACCAGCTTCTAGTCGCGACGAGAGAACCACGCCCATTGGGAGAATAAAGCGCGAACGCTTAACCCATGCTACGGGAGTTGTTTCGTTTTTCTTCGACTGCACAATATCCGTCAAGAGAGGAAGACTAGCGGGTGGTGAGCAGGATGGCAACGCGTCTACACGGAGGAAGAGCAGAGTTTGAACACTGACTAGCGTGTCCCTCCTGCGAAACGATGATATGCCGGAATGGTCGACAAGCGACAGAAGTCCGCGCAGCCGCCGCGGTGTTCCGAGAAGCGAGAAGGGCCTGTCTTTATATTTCTTTAGACCAACAGGAATACTCCAGTCGGAGGTATAGCGCACAACCAAAAGCTAAAGAATAAAAAAAAAAGAATGTTGCGAGAGGAAGAATCTGAGCATTGTTTCTTCTGATTTTTTTGTCTTTTTTTTCTTAGGCGGAGGGAGGGGGGGGGGGGAGGGGGAAGGGTGACGATTGGCCATACCGCAGAAAAGCGGCCGGTTGTAAGTAAACGCGGGTGCACAAACGCGAGAGGGGGAACTGGTAAGTGACCACACAAAACGAAAATAAGAAGTGAGGAAAAATAGGGGTGGTGCAAGTGTACTGAAAAACTAAAGAGAAGAGGAGACGCAGATCTTCACTCGCGCATTCACACGCTCGAGCACTGCGCACACATTTCGCTCTCTCGCCCACACTGCCACTGTCCTTGTAACTCTCGGCCCCGTTGACAGAAACGCACTTAAAAATACCTAAAACTCACAAACTCCCAGAGGCGCACATATGTGCAGTGGCTTACTTTCCAAGAAATGCCGAGGGGTTCTCGGGTCCGCGCTTTGTCCCCTAGTTGAGATCGGACACCGGCTGCGGAGTCGAAAGAGCAGAAGCCAGCTTACGAACAAAAGGCGCGCCCGCCACTTTGGCTGCAAGCTGTAAAACGGAGGGGAGGCCCTCGATAAACACATATAAATGAAAAAGGCGCTAGCTCACGTAGGGTATGAGAAAGGGATGACTGCAAGCAGTCGTCAGTCACCTGTCTGTTCTTCAATGATTCTTCGAGAAGGGCACATTAAATTTATATTTTTATGTAAGGGTTAATTTAATGTCTAGTGACTAATAATAATAATAATAATAATAATAATAATAATAATAATAATAATAATAATAATAATAATAATAATAATAATAATAATAATAATAATAAAAGAGTGGATTGCACTGATACAACTACGATCTACCGTCCTATTGCTTTCTTTCGTTTTAACTCGTGCCATATACAATAGCAAAAGCAGATTTTATTTACTAAATTACAGTCTTCGTGGGGGGACTTCTCGTCAAGCCATTTATCTCTCGTCTCTTCTCTATCCTTGTTCTTTCCATATGCCTCTCTGAAACCTCTTCTCTCGTGCCATCCTCCCCAAGCTATTCCTTGGTTGCTGGATCTCGCGCTTCCCTCTTTTCTACTATTCTAGCTTTTTTTTTTCCCGAGAAGCCGACACACCCACGTAGGTCTGGAAACCCTTCGAGTTTGCGCAGACTTTCTTTACTTCCCAAACTAGCTCGGAATGGTGGCAGGATCTTGTTTCACCTTCTTTCGAGTCTGCAGCCGTCGTCCGACCCCACTCGTTTGCCGCGCTGCACTTTACGCCCCCCCCCCCCCCTCCTTTTTTTTTTTCTTCGTGTCGAACGCAAACGCACCGACGCAAACTGTTCGTTACGTGCGCGTTGGTAGCCATAAGAGTGTACACGACAGGCATTATGAAGGGTGTTTTGCCGGCTATTTTATCGCTGTGGGAAACAATAATTTCGACCTCACAAGCCGACCTCACTAACTTACGACCTCACTCAACCTCAAACTCACGCATGAGGTTGAGGTCTCATTTGCTGACCTCACTCAAAAATATTTCCGGTGTTGCCGACCTTACCTCAACCTCACCTCACTCCGTGAGGTTGAGGTCATTTTGAGGTTGAGGTTGACCTCATGAGGCTCTGCTCACGACAGCATCATTCGCGCGCACATTCCCGAATCACATTGACAAGGATGACTCCATTTCTTCGAACTGTGCGGGGCGCTGTCGGACTGTTGCTGCCGCTGCGATGCCGACGTTGAGCCATTTATCGGAGTACTGCAGTATAGATGCTACCGTCGACCTGGCGAGGCTGAGGCCTAGTTGAACTTGGGTCCAGTCCCTCACGGCTTGGATTGGCTGAGATGTCTTTTGCCGCTTGCATTCACAGATTTCGCGCTTCGCGCCTAAGTTCAGCTCCGTTCTTTTGCACTCCTGCCATGCCAAACGTCAGACTAAAGTTGAGGGTTACGGGCTCCTGATTCTTTGCACTCTTTTTACCCAGTTAACCTCCCTGCCTTTCCGTTCTTCTGGTTCTCTCTTTTGTGCCTTCTACAGTTTCTGTAAGGAAGCGAGGGAGTCAAGTTGGCACGCTATTGTACAGATGGCTATCGTATCGAACAGCCCTTTCCTGTGCCGTTTATATGTGTTCCTATGAAACAAACACTGCAAGCTGAAGTACAGTTTAGAACGACGGCTAGCCGACTACGAAGAGCTCAGACCTTATCAAGGCCGCATCGTTGGCTCAAGGCGAAGCCGACATGCGGACCTCCCGGGGCGCAGAATGTGGCAGTTTGGCAGCGCAACAGTGACGAAAACCAGAAGCATGAGAAGGAAGGGCGTCCAGGACGAGACGCCCGGTCCTAGTTGCGTGGTTGTCGCTTTCTTTTGTCGCTCTACTTCGTGAGTGTGTCTTTACCGTCTTTACCCTGGCCGAAAAGCGTTAACGGCTTCATGGAACACCACTTTGTGTACTGGGATAGAAAAACTTCAGTTCCCACCACCACTTTTGGCGCTTGTCTTTCTTCCTATTATTTCTTTCTTACGCTTTTACCGGCCTCTCTGGTCACGTATAGCAGAATTTATTGCGACCACATATTGCTGTTTTCCCGACTGCGGCCTCTCGTTCCAGCGCTGCCACTGCACCCAGAAATCTCCCGGTTTCCTCCTTTCTGGGTCTTTCTTAGCTGACCGTCGGTTTGCTGTGTACGTTCCTTTCCACTCTTGTGCCCTCTCCCCCCATCCCCTTCCTAAAACGACGACACGCCACAGGACTCGTTCAGGCATCCGGCCGTATCGGCTGTCGCATAGGTTGCCGGCCTGCGCACCCTTCTTTAACTTGCGTTCGGACTCCCCTGCTTTTTTCCAACGATGTCCATATTAACGAGACAAAAATGCATGGGTCGAGTGGGCTGTGTGCATTCTTCCCCTGTCCATTGCTCAGACAGCGAGTTTCCGTATTAACGAGGCATAAATACATTGAAAAAGTTTCGCCCCCAGAAAAGCTGTCCATAATTCGGGTCGTCCATATTAACGGATGTCATATTAACGGGGCACGAATTTTCCATAACAGCCACTCATGAAAAACTTGTCGTGAAGCATAAAACCACAACAAAACAAACAAAAGAGGAAAAGACAGCAACACACCAAATAATCATAAAACTCGGCCAACGCCGAGTAAACCTTTAGAGAATTTCAAAGAGGAATGCTGTTTGTTATGAGGTCCCAACCGGCCACTCCTAAGTGTTTCCTTATAATTCTGCGATCTCGTGGCGTATTGCAAGAATTGGCGAAATTGCTTCTTCGAACACCATGAGGCCAGTGACAGAGGAAGTATTTTGCAAATCGAAAAAAAAAAAATCAACAAAAACAAATGTGAAGTTGTCAACTCGTGTATTGATTGTCGCAGGATATGTATGTAATACTAACCAACCTGTGCATTTACTACTTGGCAACCGGAAGCAGCAGAATAAATGAGCGTATTTACCCAGGAGGTTAAGCTAATTCACCAACGCCCCCAAGTAATCGTACCTCTGAAGTTAGAAGCACAGTGTTTTACCTGTTTTACAAGGACGTTTCTTAAAAAAAAAAAAAAAAGACACTCTTTAGAAGCTAATATTAGAGGTCAAAATCAGGCCGGCATGCACGTTGCACAGCTGCGCTGCAATATAGAATGGGATCACGAGTAGATTGGTGAACATTCCCTGCGAAATCAGACGGGATATGCATTTGTTCCATTATACGTGGCCGTTGTTTTGCGTTGTCTGAATCCAACGTTGCGAACCAAGTCTCTTGATGCACGTTTATTTAAGGCGCGTAGAACCAGTGAAAGGCGGATATACAGGTGGGCAAAAGTAGACAAACACTGGTTCTGTGCGTTTCTTTATCTTGAGTATAGAACAAAAGTTCTTTGTCGTAAGTTCTGGTAAGCGTTGCTGATCGTAGGGCATGCTCCCTTGATTTACATTCTTGGAACTGCTGACGTTCCTAACAGCACATTTTGTTGTCATTGGCCTTTTGAAAAATGGCACGTATACCCACAACGGGGGATTGGCCAACGTGTCGTGTTGTCCACAAACTCAACTACAGGCACAAGCTTGACGCAAAGCGAGATTGTAAAATTATAAGAATGCAGCTATAAGAATTCTGGATATAGAAAACTAACAATAATACTAATTTTGATGAAAAAAGAGCCTGGAAGAATTTCGATAAGGCTTAACATGTTAAGCTACCAGTTGCTGTAATATAATCCTGTATAATTCCACAAATAATGTCTAACGCAATTCCCTTGGCCCTCGCACCGAACGAGAGTAAAACGTGTAGTGAAAAGGGGAGTCCTAACCTAGAGAGGGGGATCTCCAGGTATACCCTTCTCTGAAGTGGGAACCGCCGGCATGAGAGGAAAAAAATGTTCTATGGATTCCACTTCTTCGCATGATGCACATAGGTTTGTTGGTGTCTCCTTGACACTCGCACCGAACGACAGTAAAATGTGTAGTGACAAGGGGAGTCCTACCTAGAGAGAGGGATCTCCAGGTATGTTCTCTGAAGTGTGAACCGCTGGCATGAGAGGAAAAGAAATGTTCTATGGATTCCACTACTTTGCATGATGCACATAGGCTTTTTGGTGTCCGCTCGCATCTGCATAGATATAAACTGAAGCCCAGAATTCTGCACCGCAACACCGTCATTGTTACCTTGCACTGCCTGGTTTTACATAAACAGACATTCCAATTATGTGATCAACGCTGATAACCTGTGGTATTTAGTAAGGGATCGCGCAGCCTGGCTGATATATGCTGGAATCGCTTGAACCTGGAAATCCTAAAATACTAAAATCAGGGACGGGATATGGTACAGACGCATTAAGGGCCGATCTCACTAAGTAATCAGTCATCTGGTTTGAATTAGCACCAAAACGGACTTCTTTCTAAATGCACGGAACAAAAAACGCAGGAATCGACTCAAAAATATTTTTGAGGTTTCAAGCGAGATTAACACAAATAAACAATCAGCCAGAATGATCACTTATGATACATGGCATGGAATTTTGTGCAGAGCCAATCCAAGAGTAAAAATTTTGCAAAAGAATATAGGAATATAATCTGGGATACGAACAGAATAACTCCATGTCAAATCCTGTGAAAATATGCCAACTACAGCTTTTCCTTGGCTGACTGAGGCATCTGTAGAGATAACAGTGTGAGGGGGGTATTTTTCTAGGTGATCAGAAAGAAGACCGTTTAAAATGTTTGCAGGCATATATTTCGCATGGGAGTGGAAATTGTATTTATAATGAAAGCCCACTGCGGCCTGCATATCATCAACCCATTGCAATGAACTCAAGTCAAGATTGATTGGTGCTAAAGTGTCTGTGTTATTGTAACTTGTGACTGTTTATAGCGTGGCCAATGATTAGATAAGAATAAGTTACGTCGGTTGGGGATGCAAAAACGGGTGAAATGACGTCAGAGACCGGTTCTAATGACCTGATGAAAGTTTGCAGCGTGAGTAGTTGGAAGTGGGAGGTTAAGTCAGGGATACAAGCTTCCAGATAAAGCAAAGCGTTTGAAACGAATTTTGGAAGACGAAGACAGAGACGTAGAGCACGCCTTTCTAATAACAGTAAAAGATGAAGTTTGTAGTTTGCGCTGCCAAAGAACAGAATACAATCAAATTCAAGTATTGTTCTTACATAGGTTTGTAGAGAAACAATCAAATGTCGCGATGCATTCCAAACTTTTTATTGCTAATTCGTATCAGCCGCCCAAGAGCGCGTTGTCCTTTAACCACATTGTTTCTTATATGGAGTCTCCAGTCCAATGCTGGAACATACGTACCCCCTAAGTATTTAACCGAATCTAGCTGTGGAACCTGGCTGGAGCGATGAGCTAAAGAAATGTGTAAAGATGTATTCGGGGGAAATATACAAGCACACCACATTTATTGACTTTAAGGGATAAATTGATAAGGTCCAGTCAGACTTCAATCTCATCCAAATATCTTTGTATAGTGTGGTATATAGGGCATGAATATCCAGAGCCGAGGAGAAAAAAGGCTATATCATCGGTATAAACATAAACTGTTATGCTTGGGTAGATGAAGATGTCATTTACCAAGACGTTAAAAGGCAGCGGTGAAAGAACTGATCCTTGTGGCACACCTCTTGATTGCTGATACATGTTAGAGCAGAGGGTTTCGTCTGTACAGTAAAAATGCCTACCCTTCAGAAATTCACATATTCATTCATAAATATATTGATGGAGGATGTAAGAGGGCAAGCTTGTTAAGCAGGATCGTATGTTCGATTCCACGCTGTCGTAAGCCTTAGCAACATCAAGTGTCACCAGAGCTGAGGCTTCCCTCCTGCGTAGCGAGAGACGGATTATGCTCTCTAGATCTACGTGCGCGGACCATATAGAACAACCTTGTCGAAAGGCAATCTGTACTGGGCTGAGACCGTCAACTTCATGAACACGCTCTGTTAGACGTCTATACACTATTCGTTCTATTAATCTGACTAAATTTGAAGTTAATGCAATTGGTAGAATATTATCTAATACGAATCTTTCAATAACAAAATAATTTTCGCCACCTTCCAAATGTACGGAATCCAAGCATTGCCAATGAAGAGTTCACAATATCTAAAAGGTCCCTTGTGAAATTCTGGGCTAAGATTTTAATCATTCCAACAGTGACACCATCGTGTCCTGGAGCTGCAGATTGCATCGTTGTCGTCAAGGTTTATAGCAGCTCTGACGAGGAAACCTCGGTAAAGTCAGAGAAAGGAGCGAATGTACACAAAAGGACCTGCCGCTGTTTCTGGAATTGTAACGCCAATCCTTGAGCAATGTACTCCGCGGCTTGCTTAGCTTTCTGTGGCGCACGCACTACTGGATTAGTGAGGTTGGAGAGGGGTGAACACTTGTTATGCTCCATGAACCTATATATATATAGACTTTCGAATACCTTGACTTGAGAGATATATGTTTAAATTCGTCTTATACTCCTCCTTTGCTTTTTCAATTGTCCTTTTGAAAGATTCAGAGAAGAATTTATAATTTAACCAATTAGCTGGACTATATATGGTTGTAAGATAGGCACTTCCAGGGAGCTTTTCTAACACGATAGGCTTTCTCTCATTCTTGTGCCCGCCAGGGAGACGGCTGTTTATTAGACCAGATTTCTAGTTTACCAGAGGTAAAATAAATTTGGTGGTGACAAAGCACGACACTTATTGGACGATCACGTCATCTCAACATATGTGGCACAGATTTCAGTGCGTTGTGTATTACTGGAAACATTGATGTAAGCTTGTGCCTGAGAATCATCAGGAGGGGCCGTTGAACGGGTAGCACTGTTTGTACAAGCTGGCAGCGATGCAGACGTTGATGCCTGATCCAATGTTGATGATGACACTGATTGTGCTGCTAGAATCTGAGCCAACGCCTCAGAAAAGGTGGTCATCATACATTCAACCGCAGTATTGAGGGCTTTTCCACAGTAGGTATAAGTGATGTTGCCAAACTGGATTCAAAGTCCCTAAAAGAGCAGCTCACACGACTGGCGTATACGACTCTTTATTTTTCTGCCTAAGTGCGCTTATGCATCTGCTCTCGAGCAGCGCTTCTCTCTGAATGATCTCTAATCTAACCTGAACAAATGTCATTCCGTGTGATTACTTGCTTTCTGCGTCGAACAGCCGCGATTCACGGCCCCCGTCGTTCTCGTGAAGCATCACTGACACTTATACAAACTTTTTTCTGGCAAGGTTTCATGTGTGATCGAAAAACCAACTACGCAGTAATTCTTCCCGGACATTGCTAAAGGTTGACAGCAGCGTTATATCTGTTAAACCGTGACCAAAGACGAAAACACGATGCGCGCACATAGGCGCTGACACGAACAGCGCCCGACAGAGCCCGCCTACGCTTTGCGGTTTGGCGACAGGCGGCGTTGTCGGCGTTTTGTTCTTTCATCGGAGAGCGTCTGCTCCGCGCCGCGCTAACCACCATAGCGCAGGGAAAGCCGCAGTTGAAAAGCGAGAGGAGGAGCGGTGGCACAGAGGATGGAGAGGAGATGACGCTTCATTCCCCGCGCGGATTATATGCCATCTATTGAGAGCTGGAATATTCTTTCTTCAGCGTTCACCATGTGCTCAACAGACGGCAGCACTAACTTAGAGAACTCGCAAGCGTGGGACTGCGCGTAAGTTTATGAACAGAACATTCCGAAAGCACTGCAGAATCAGCAGTCGATAAAGCGTTGCTGCCCGTTGTCGAACACAACCAGCGTTCTGGTTAACGCATTAGAGTTCACTGACATTCTATAATTGGTTTACAGGAAAGGAAAGGTGCAGTATTGTCACTCCTCGCGGAATCTCGCTGGCACATTTAGTGGACAAATCTCGCCGACACGAGATTTAATTCTGATCACTATCATGCATTTATTTGGCTCATTGAATTAAAAACACACCCACTTCCGGTTGGCGTGGCGTCACAACCCTTGGACGCCGACATAGTCGCATGGCTATTTCGGCGTCGGCTTTTGCTTTTAGGTTTTTGGCTCTAATTAATTAACTAATGATCCCACTGCCATAGTTTTTTTATGCAGCATCCTCAGATCATCATCTATCAATCACAACCATTCGTTTGATCTTCACTCCTCTTAAAACGACACACCGGCTGCGGACACGTTCTGTAACACATTCTGTACACGCGACATTGCCGGCAAGCCTAGTAATGCTTTCGCATAAACATATGGTTTCGCATAAACGCCTAGGTTTCTCCGTGGGTTCCAGCGTCGCTGTGCTGCTATAGTGAACTAGAATATAGTCGCTACTGTTAAAGCATGGTTACATCTTGGGCTTTGAGCCTTACGCCGACGCAACTTTTCGGGTGCCAGGTCGGCCAAGATGGAGCCTGCGAGCGACCGGTACAGTAACACTTGTGTCGAGAGGTCGCGGTAACCGCGGCACAACTCCGGCTTGCAGAAGCCCCGGCCGTCAGCCTCTCGATCCCAGCCGTTTCGGAACTACACATTGGTATGTATGTCCGAGTCTTGCAGCCTAGCCTACGTTTGACCGTTGCGAGAGTGCGCAATCGCTAACCGAAGCTTTCGAACAGGTGCAGCTGCGGGCGGTGCGTGCCGATGCCGACTGCTCTTGAGAGCATCTGGCGAGATCCCGGCGGCGACTACGTAGTTGAAGCAGCCGTCTGTGTGTTACAGATCATCCGCATTTATTCCAAATGCTTCTTGATCATGGACTGCTAGTCGAGAACACAAGGTAAGAACCTTGAGCGAAAGGCGACATAACTTGAACAAGCGGCCACCTGTTTTTCATTTTCTCGAGCAAGAAATGCTGTAATGAAATCTATTGCGGAAGGCAGTGTTAATAAAAGAAAGCTTCCCCTTTAATGTTACTTACTTGCGATCATCTACACTGTCTACAGTGTCGGTATTGCGCCACGTTAGCGCGAACACAACATCGCTGGTTTTCATATTTTTCTTGTTTTCGTAGAAGGTGCGCATGAGCATGACGTTTCACCATGCAAATTACTGGTTTGCTTAATTCCATGCACGAGTAAATGAGAAAACACGCATCATCTGATAGTGTGAACTTGCTAAATGGAAAGGGCATGCACTTTGATGTAAAGTAACGGCAAAAAAAAACGCTGTCCGGACACATTTGCTTGTTTTATTAGCCAGGTATGACCTTCAGCAAGTGCAGCACTTCAAAACATGAATACATAAGGAATGCCACAAGAAATGCAGTAAATAAGTACAAAAGCAATCTCATTTCGGAGGACTCTGTGATAAGTGAAACTGCGTGCAGTGAAGTAGCCTGTCTCCTGCAGAAGCCATGGGAAAATGCACTAAAAAACGACACAGAAGAGAAAACCACACAGAGCAGGACTGGCTTCTGCAGACGAACACTAACTAGCCCGACAACTCTTGGCCTGTCCCCACTTGCTGCCAGAACAATCACCATACCAGCACTCAAATTTTTATTTGCTAGTTTTTTTTTACCCACTTGCATTAGGTGAGTGTTGTATAATGTGCAAATATAATTAAAAACATTGTCTGACTTCACTGATACCATCATCAACACCTCCACACAGTAAACCTCTCCAAAATGCTTTTGACACTGACATTTTACATGTGCTGAAATGTGACAACCAAAAAAAAAAAAAAGAAAGACGTTCTTCCAAAGGCCAGTACACCGAAACTTCCACAGCTTGAGTAAGTGTTGGAAATTTTACAGTTAGCAAATGAAGTTAGAGAGTAGTTTTGCGGCACTTGCAGAAAGTTTGGCACGTGGCGTGTTGTGGGAAAACAACTGAGAGCCGTTGACAGAAGTGCACTTGCAGTTTATGGCTCCTTCGAATAGAATGACGCCATGCACAGAGCTGCTTAATGCATAAGTCGCATACTTAACATCTTCGTGCTATGCGGATGATATCAGCGTGGACATTGACATTGGTCACAACACTAGTATAGAGGGTGTAAGACGACTACCAGGTTTTGTCAGTCAAAAGCTGCATTGCCTTCAGGCATTATTTTGCTGCAGTAGCAAATTGTGGTTGCACTGGAGTTCTAATATTGGGTGGGTCACATTCTCTCTCAATCACCTGCAGCAGAATTCAAAGTTTGCCATACTTCCAGGGAGAATAAATTGACAGTGAAAGTTACACTGTACAGCTTCTGTTAGACGGGAATTATTTGTACAGATGCATGAATAACTTTCAAATTTGTAAAAGACCTAAACCATATTTTCATTTTGCTATGCTGAAAAGTGAATATTGCTTTTTCTCTTGTCAACAGGAGGCACCGCTACATCTGCTACAGCCAGCTTGCGCACTGGCTTTGGGGATGCCTCGGCAGACATCACAGTAAAGTCCTCCCTATTTGTGATGCAAGCCAAATAAGGGAAAGGTTTCCATCTCACAGTTACACTGGTTTCCAGTTTGCACAAGGTTTGTAGAGTCATCACCTTATTCATTCTGAAACAAGCCGGAAAACATGAGAAGAGAGAATTGCAGGACAGCTGGACTAATAACTGGAATTTTACTAAAGGATAGAGGCAAAAGAAGACTTGCACAGAGATGCGCATGTAAAAAAGGCCCCAAAAGACTGATGACTGATTTCTTAGCCACACACACGTCCTTAGCCTTTGCAGTATAGTGTGCCCTTTGGATTTGGATCTGTGGCTTCCCTTTTGTAACGAATGGTTCTTGACCATAAGGAATTTGCTTTTTTTAGATGATTTTTTAGACCCTTTCTGCTTTCCAAGCTTTCACTGCTTTGGGGTTTTTTCGTGCACGTGCATTTCTGTGCGAATCTTCTTTTGCCTCTTTCCTTCAGTAACATTTTAGTTGTTAGTCAAACTTTGTGTTGTGCTCCTCTCACGTGTTTCGTCTTCTGGCTGGTTTTAAGATGAATCAGTACCAACTCATCCAGTTGTTACTCTTGTTGATATCACTAGCCTGACTGCACCCACTGCTGGACAAATGCCTCTCCCATATCCATCCGAATAACCCGATCCTATGCCAGGTGCATGATTCTTGCAAACTTCCTAATTTCATCTGCTTGCCCGAGTTTCTGCCGCCCCCTGCTACACTTTCCTTCTCTTGGAATCTAAAAGACATATATAGGCTCACTTAGAATGAATTTTGTGTACTCACTCCCTTCCCTTACCTTTGACGGGTAGAATGTTTCTTTTTTTGGAACTGACCGCAGATACATCATAATGGGGAGGCATCATAATAGATGCCTCTCCCATATCCATTCAAATAACCCGATCTTCTGTCAGCTGCATCCATATGATCCCCGCAGACTTCCTAATGTCATCTGTCTGCCCGAATTTCTGCCGCCCCCTGCTACGCTTGCCTTCCCTTGGAATCTATAAGACATATATAGGCTCACTTAGAATGAATTTTGTGTACTCAACCCCCACCTATACCTTTGATGGGTGGAATTTTTTTAGCACTGACCGCAAATGCATCATAATTGTGCAGTTGTGTATATACCTGCTTGTATAGATGCCTCTCCCATATCTATCCAAATAACCCGATTCTCTGTCAGCTGCATCCATCTGATCCCCGCAAACGTTTTAATCTCACCTGCCTGCCTGAGTTTCTGCTGCCCCCTGCTATACTTGCCTTCCCTTGGAATCTACAAGACATATATCGGCTCACTTAGAATGAATTTTGTGTACTCAATCTCTAACTATACCTTTGTCGGATGCATTTTTTTTTTATTTAGCACTGACCTCAACACATCATGATTGTGAAGCTGTATATACACATTTGTATATTTAGGAGAGAGGAAGACAGCGAAAAAGCATGAATAAAAGACGTCTTGCTCTAGGTCAACTTCCTTCCAGCCTAAAAATTTTGTATGCACTGATGAACCTGCGGCCAACCAATAAATTATTTTGAAAGCAACATGTCTCTCTTTAACACTCATTTGGTAACATTAGATAATGCCCAAATGTACTACAAAGTGGTGGTCCTTGTGGCACTGACAAACCTAGATTTTCTAGTTGCCATGTTCACCTTTACACGGCCTCGAAAAATAGTGGCTCATGGGGAATAGAAAAATCAAACGGTTTTTTGCAAAAGCTGCTTTGAAAGGTGGCCACTGTTTGCAGCATTTTGCAGTCTCATTCAGAAGCAAGCCAACATAATCTGCAATCTGTAGACATGCATACAATAATATGTGCCTTATACTTTGAAATGTACCAGACTTTAACCAGTCATAAAACAGCGTGCTGAAAAGGTATGTATAGTAAAGCCTCCTTCGTTGATGATACCCATAGTTTGCATGGAAACATCTGCACTAGAACCTGCATGACGTTGAGTTAATTGGCCTGCTGGTTGAATATGCCACCAAAATGCTGGTAATACAATGAACTTCGTCGGTGCTGGGGTCAAGTCTGGAAATATAAAGTTGGGATGATTTAATTGTGAAATCTTTTGCTGCTGAATTCACTGCAGGCTAGAATGTAACAGGATTAAAGGGCAGCTGTAGACGTAAGGGCAACCCACATTTTCACGGCATCTTATGCGTCCTAGTGCACATATCTACATACCGTGCATGTTTTGCTAGTAAACAATGTAACCACAGATTTGCGAAGCTCCAAGAATGCTACCTGATGCTGTCTGAGTAGCTGCTTGTGTCGCTGAATATTGTGAAAGCCTTTTGATGGAACGAAAACTGTTTTGTGAATACTTGTGCAGATTGAGGTTGGTCAGGAGAGCAGGTGATATGTACACCTTCGCAATTTAACCATACAAGCACAGACTGTATGATACTCATACAAATTGAAAAAATATAAGGGAAGGAAGTGAACTGAAGACTTCACGGTTCGACAGTCCAAACTTCTGCTACATGTGCTTTGGGCTGTGTGTGCTAGCCCGCTTGCAATCTGATCGCCCGAGCCAGGAAAATGGTGCACATCCATATGAGCACCACTCCCAGTACTCTTTCACATGCACATAGATGTGCAGGTGCTTGGGATAAACCTTGGCTGCCGCAATGCACCTCAAACAATGGCATGTTAGGCAGAATAGCAGGTTGGGCTTGTTGGTTTTCCATCCTGAGGTAACAGCGCAAAATGTGGACGGAAGCACAAGACGAGAAGACGATGAGACATTGTGTCGTCTTCTCGTCTTGTGCTCCCATCCACGTTTTGCGCTGTTACTTCAGAATGTCACATTTGTTGATCGATTCACTGGTCACTGACCATAGTCAATTTTAAAATAAATGACGTTTCGGGAGCGCTACGGCTCCCTTGTTCACAATGAACAACCGGCCGGACGTCCCGGGCTTTTTGTAGCAGTTAGTACTGTTCTTAGAGATTTCGCGTAGATAGGATGCAGTGTGCCATCATTCTTGTTTATTGTGTTAGATGTTGTCTGGATGATTAGTGACTCGAGATTTCGGCGGGCTGATACGTTATTTTTCGTTGTCATTATTTCTGCTTAACATATAACACAACATTAACATCTTAACACAACACAACATTAACACAATATTAACATCTAACACAATAAACAAGAATGATGGCACACTGCATCCTATCTACGCGAAATCTCTAAGAACAGTACTAACTGCTACAAAAAGCCCGGGACGTCCGGCCGGTTGTTCATTGTGAACAAGGGAGCCGTAGCGCTCCCGAAACGTCATTTGTTTTAAAATTGACCATGTTCAGTGACCAGTGAATCGATCAACAAACCATGATTCCTGACCAGACGGTATGCCGTCGAACCCTCGACTACAGAATGTCACATGCCTGCCCAATATCTACATAATTGTCACACACACTTTGTGTGTATTTACGACTACTTGCACAACACCGTTGCCACCCACTGATGACGAGCAGCTGAACAGCAGTTTTTCACGTACACTCCGCTGCCATTAATTACAAATGGTATCACGCTACGACTTCCCATACCACCCCACCCAACCTCTGCGTGCAATGACTCAACCTTTGGTGCATTTGCATGTTCTCGGGATACTGAAGAAATCTATGGTACCAGTTAGTAGATTCAAGCAACTTAATCTGACATAGATCTGGTGAGAATATTACAACTCTATCCATGTATACACAGATCTGTATCACCACAAGCGTCGCCTACAATTGTGGTGATGCCACTCAGAACATGACTAATTTTTTTAGGGCATAATTCTCCACAAACCACTGCTGAGCTTGTGGCCCTTTGGTAAGAGGCTTTCTACATCTGTGGGAAACCACTCCAGAAGTGGTGTGCATTCACAGTTTCAAAGCCTGCATTACAAATTTTTGGAAGCTTTCAACACCACACCCTTACCAGCCTTATACCTACTTGTGCTCAAGGCCACAAGGTAGTGCTTTAGTGGATCCATACCCACTTGCCAATTATATGCCATTATGCATGCTTTCTCCATAGACTGCATCTAAATGTGGTTTCACACACAAATATTTATACTTAATTGGACAGGCGGACTGCCCAGAATGTTCCACATGTGATATTACGGAGACTGTGGAGTGTGTACTAGTGGTGTGTCCCAGTATATGCGTGCAAAACAATAACTCGAGTTACTTCTTTGAAGTGTTTTGGCAACAGGCCTCTCTCAGAGGACTTATTGGCCGGTTGGCCAGAAATGGAAAGCTCTACAGGCAGTGCAGGCTTTCTGCTGCTTCTTGCATGACACAGGACTTGACTCGTGACTGTAGTGCAAGTTACTATTGCTGTGGAAAGAACATGATCGAAGTGGAACCAAGGGGCCTGTTCTGGGTGGTACGATATGCTGGTAGGGGCACCTGTTGTGCTGTCCTCACGGTATCGTTCAAAATAAAATAAAAAACCCAAAATGCGCATATTACTGCTATGAGGGCAGTCTGGCAGGAAAAAATCAAATAGAACTGGTCGCTTCTGCGAGTCGAGTAGTTCTCAAATAGGCATATCTGTAAGGCTACAAATCGCAACTACTTTTACTGCGTTTATCACGCGACATACTTTTTTTTGCCAATGCACTGGGCTAGCGGTTCTGCGTCGGTACGACGCATCATTTGAGGTAAGCTTTCTTCGTTTCCGGTCCATGCCGAGGCTTCGAATGACGCCGATCAGGTTCATTTAGGACTTGCAGTAGAAAGTAGTACGAACACAGGAACCCAATCGGTGCGCCAAAACTTGTGAAAGCGAACGTTACTTCCACTCGGAGAAGCCGTGCTGCAATCTCGCGACGCACACGGTTGGCATAGCGAGCACTCAAACCCGCACAACACGCCTAAACCCAGAACCTAACGTTGTCAGGAAAAATAGGCGAAGTCTGAGCACTGTAGACGTTGTAGGAAGTATGCTTCCTTCCTTTTTTTTTTTTTTTTGAGAAAGGTTACGAAAGAGGCGTCGGGAAGGTGTGGGAGCAAAGCTGCGACAACGCGTTGGGTGAAAGGGCCACCCAAGTACATGGTACCAACCTTTTTTTTTTCTGTTTCCGGCTTTCCGTGTATTGCCATAGTTCAGGTCACCCAGCCGAAATAAAGGCAGCGAATCTCGACACGCTATTCTCAATGATACAGCGCGGAGGCAAGCAATTAAAATACGAGTGCGCGCCGCGGCGCCCGCTCCTGAAACACTCCACCCACCACTCGGATTGAACACACTTGTCGATTTCTTTGACCTGAAACGGTATTTACATCGTATCTTCAATGACGCCAAGAATAAAAAAAAAATTACAGCAGTGGCCGCACAACCAAGTTGTACCGGTGGTATAAGACTGCTCAAAACGTTGTGCTCCCTCACGAATGTTCAAAAAAAAAAACACCAACAAATAAGATTGGAACCGTTGTCATTTGGAGTACCCGGCGGAGCGAGGTATAGTCGTCGTTACCGAAAACCTGAACTTGAGTGTGTGGGGGCCCACGCCACATATCTCTAGCGCCCGTGGCGCGCCGCGCTTTCAACGGCCGCGCCACCTTCCCAAGGCTCCTTGCGCGCTGCCGGTTTCCCTCTCCCCGCTCGTTCGGGGATAACCGGTCCCGCGCGAGGGGTCTATAAAGGAAGGCTCGTGCCGCCGTCTGGCCCTTCTTGGTTCCTGGCTCGTCGCTCCTGCTTCTCCCCTGGCTCTCTCCACGAGAACGACCCGCAGACACCCGGACGACGACCCCGGACGGCCTCGACGACGCCCGCGCTTAACGTGAGATAAAGAATGTTTGTTACACGGCCCATTGTGTGTTTGTCGTGCGCATCCCTCGGGCAGAGGAATCGTCCACAAATGGCGCCCAACGTGGGGCTGAATTAGCACCCATGTGGACGATTTTTCTGCCAACGTGGCAGCGCACGGCAACACGACGGGCCGGTCCTTTGTATGTTAGGCGCGACGCCATTTTGAGTTTAGGGCTATCGTGTGTGCAGATGAAGCGGAGTGTAGTATAGTAGTGTTTGTACAGTGTTTTAATTTTGTTTTGGGTTATGTGTGTGTTTTTTAGTGTCGGGCGGTTTGTGTTTTAATTTTTTTTTGTGCATGTGTTAGTCTTATGAAGCGTTTAGCCTTTGTGACTAGCCTGATGCGCGCTAGGTGGTAGTCGTGCGCGTTAGGCTCCCGACCGGCCTTAGTTGTTGAGTGAAATGCCTCCGAGAAAAGACGTGCCAGATAGGGCCGCCGCTTCGGACGCCAGTGCGTCCGGAAGAGAGGTAAAGGACGCGGTAGAGTCTGTGCAGGTTACCGATGCGGCCGCCTTGATGAGGCAGATGAACGAGGTGTTGTCGGTGTTCGCCCTTCAGCTCGGTTCGGTGGCTAGCGCCAACCAAGCCACAGCTGCGGCGGCAGTCCCGCGTCCGCGGATAAATGTTGAGGTTCCCTCCTTTTCCGGTTACACGGACGTAAAGTCAGTCCACGAGTTCCTGCAAGAACTCGAGGATTATCAGACGGCACTGGGTTCCCCAGACGACGTGGTGCTAGCGCAGGTAATCCCCGTGGCACTTGTTGAGAGCGCGGCGCGGTGGAGACGCTGCCAGCCGGCCTTCCAGTCGATGACAGACTTCACAGATCGCTTCCGCGCCGAGTTCTTGCCGCCCGATTACGAACGCCGGATGCTTGAGGAGCTAGCGTTGCGCACACAGCACCCAGAGGAGAGCCTCCTCGAGTATGTACGCGCAATGCAGGAGCTCTACAAGAGGGCAGATCCCACGACAACCGATCTAGAACAGGTCACGCGCGTGATGAGGCAATGCCATCCGCGCTTCAAGCCGTATTTGCGGGGACGTGGTTTTGCAAACCTCGAGGCCCTAGCACAGGAAGCGAAGGTAGTACAGGCGGATTTACTCGCTGAATTGCGCTACCAGCCACCCCCCAGGCCAGCCGAATCGCTAGAGCCGCGATGCGCCTGAGCCGGAGGCCAAGACTCCGTGCCGCGCGCCAGAGGCGCAGACGTAATGACGGTAGGGCAGGAAAAGCCAGCGGAAGGCTTCGCGATTCCTCGCGCTCTTGACCCGTACGCGTTCGAGCAGCGGCGTCGAGCTGGGCTCGCCAGCGATGTCCGCACAGGCGCGGAGAGAGGGGAAAGACGTCCCCAACCGCTTCGTGGAACGCGGCATTCCCCGACCGCGCGGCAGGTGAACGATCGGCTTTGCTGGAATTGCAACCAGCCGGGCCACGTGGCACGAGAGTGTCAAGCAAGGCGTATGCAGGGAAACGCGGACCGCCGGCGGCCATAATTGGTAACACCAGCCTGTCGCCGTCGGCGGGAGAATTTCGTGGTAGCCACGGCGGAAAATGGGAAATGTACTCCCACGCCGCGTTACCGGGCGACCGCCCCGGGTGCGCAGAGGCTTTTGTCCCCCTCGCCTGTAGAGCGCAAGGAATGTTGTCGCGCTCGAGCCCTTTTATGCTAGTGCGGTTAGTTGGTCAAAGCTACTCGGCACTCGTTGACACGGGCTCAACTCTGTCATTGGTCGGTGATGATGTTTTCGAGGCCTGCCGTAGATGTAACATCCGTGTAAGGTCAGCAGAAACCCCTTTGAGCTTAGCAGCAGGGACAACAAAAGCAGAAGGAGCGGTGCGTCTGGTCCTGCGTTTTGACGGCAGGAAGCGGAGGCATCGCTTCGTCTATCTGCCCGGCTTAGCCATACCAGTTATTCTGGGAAGAGATTTTCTTTCGAGCGAAGGCATTGTGCTTGACATGGGGGAGAATGGCTATCGCTACAGCCCCTTCACCCCCCTCATTCCCTTTGTTAGCGCACCCAAACAGGAATGCGTCGCTGAGCGAGCGAGCGTTCACGCTTTTGTCGCAGAGGGCTCCCCCGCGATACTGAATGGTAGCCCATTAGAAGCAATTATCGCGTCCTTCTCAGGAACCGGTAGTCAGCGCCGAAGGCTCGTGGAAACTTTACTCCCGTTTTCGGATTGCTTCACAGAGAAACCAGGCAGAACCGACTTGCTTCAGCACGAGATCGAAACGGGTGATGCGCGTCCTTTCAGATGTAACCCGCGGCCGTTAAGCGCGCATAAGAGACAGCTTCTCGACAGCGCCCTTGACGAGATGATAGATACCGGCGCGGTGAGACCCTCACAAAGTCCCTGGGCGTCCCCAGTGGTTCTAGCGCCAAAGAAAGATGGTTCGGTCAGGCTGTGTGTTGATTATCGAAAGCTCAACTCACTGACGCCTACGGTTGCGTACCCTTTCCAGTCGATCGAGGCTGTGATGTACGCGTTAGGGAACGCAAGGTTCTTCACAGTCCTGGATGCAAGCAGAGGGTACCTGCAGATTGAGGTGGCGGAAGGTGACATTCAGAAAACCGCATTCACCTGTCACCGCGGGCTCTTCGAATTTACTCGACTCCCGTTTAGCTTGTCTAATGCACCGAGCACGTTCATGCGATTGATGGACATCGTGCTGGGCGATGCAAGGTTCAACTACGCGATGGCGTACCTCGACGACGTCGTGATATTCTCACAGTCGTTCGAAGAGCATCTCATTCACTTGAATTCCGTTCTTGAAAGAATGAGACGTGCGGGTATAACGATCAACCCAAAGAAAGTGCAGTTGGCATCGAAGAGAGTGAACCTCTTGGGATTTGGTTGATGATGGCACATTGAGACCGAACGATGACAAACTGCAGGCAATTCTGAACTACCCCTGTCCGACGGACGTGAAAAGCTTGCAGAGGTTTTTGGGAATGGTTGCCTTCTACAGACAATTCATCCCTAGTTGTTCAGAGCTCGCTAGGCCGTTGAACCAGCTGTTGCGGAAAGGCTCGAAGTGGGTCTGGGGCAAGGAACAGAACGACGCTTTTGTTGCCTTGGCTCGCGCGATAGCGAACACCGCTAGTTTGCGCCTCCCCGACCTGAACAAGCCGTTTGTCTTGCAGACAGATGCTAGTGATGCCGGTGTAGGAGCTGTTTTGTTGCAGGAACACGAGGGCAAACTGCGCCCTGTCGCGTTCGCTAGCCGCACGCTCACATCGGCGGAGCGGAATTACTCCGTGACCGAAAAGGAATGCCTGGCGATAATGTTCGCATTGTCAAAGTTCGACATGTACCTAGACGGAGCGGTTTTCACCGTGCAGACAGATCACCAGGCACTTTCGTGGTTAAAGAGGCTGAAAAACCCCGCAGGCAGACTCGCGAGATGGGCGCTGACGTTGCAACGTTACGCGTACGCCATTGAGTACCGCCGGGGCAGCATGAATAAGGTGGCCGATGCTTTATCGCGCGCACCGTTGAAGGCTGGCAGAAGCGCAGAAGAGGCGCAGACCAGCTTTACTGAAAGCGGCGTCGCCGCTAGTGGAGAGGAGGAGAGGGCGGACGCGAGTGTCGCGCCCTGCGTAGTTAAAGAGAGAAAGGAGGCGGACAGAGTTGCCGCGCGGTGCTGCGAGAGAGAGAAGGCGCAGCAGCTGGTGGCGGCGACTACTCGCCTGCCAAGAAGCGAGGCAGAGAGAAATCTGTCATGGGGAGTAGCGGTCAGTAGGGAAGAGCTAATTGAGGCCCAGAAAGCAGACGGTCTATGCCAGCGGGTGCGGACAGAGCTTGCGAGTAGTGCAGCTTGCACCGGGAACGCTGAGGGCAAGTACGACGCGTATCTGCTGGGCGATGATGGCTTACTGCTCCGCTACATCCCCCAACTTGACGAGGAAGAGGCGACTGCATCCCCCTTCCGAGTCGTGGTCCCGAGGAAGTTGCGGAAACGATTCCTCCAGTACTTCCATGACTCAGCGCTGGCAGGCCATGGCAGCGGCAGTAAGACTTATGACAAGTTATGCCGTGTCGCGACCTGGCCAGGTATGAGAAAGGATGTGCTGGGTTACGCCCGTACATGTCCTGTTTGCCAGGTAGCCAAGCCTCGGGCGGGGAAACCCGCTGGCATGATGAAGCCGGTAGTTAGCAACTATCCGTGGCAAGTGGTCGCGTGCGATATCATGGGACCCCTCCCTCGCTCCGCGCGCGGACACCAATATATCCTGGTAATAACGGACCACTATTCCAAGTGGGTTGAGGTTTTCCCCCTTAGGAAGCTGGTGTCAGAACGGATTTGGGAGAAACTGTTTGGAGACATTCACTCGTTTCGGTTTCCCTTCCGACTTGATTACAGACAATGCTTCGTATTTCACAAGCAAAGTCTTTGTTGATTCCTGTCGGGCGCTTCAAATCCGCCACAGGAAAACGAGTCCCTACCACGCTCAGAGCAACATAACCGAGAGAGTGAATCGGAATGTTAAGAGTATGCTGGTCGCGACGACCGAGCAGCACAGAGATTGGGACGCACGGCTGTCCGAACTGGCTTTCGCCACTAGAACAACCGTGAACAGGTCGGTGGGTATGACACCTGCTTACTTGAATTTTGGGAAAGAGATCGCTTTTCCGCTAGAGAACGCCCTACTTGACGCGGCGGGGCCCGCGCCCCCTCCGCTTACGCAGTACGCGGCAAACCTCCGTGAGCGCCTTGAGGCAGCGCAGCGCGCGGCTCGTGAAAACCTCGATGTCGCGCGCATGGAGCAAGCGGATCAGTACAACAAAGGTCGTCGTCACGTCATTTTCAACACGGGCGACTTGGTACTGAAAAGAACGCACCCGCTTAGTAACGCAGCGCGTGGTTTCGCCGCGTCGCTAGCGCACAAGTGGGTTGGACCGTTCGAAGTTACGGCACGGACTACGCCACTCACCTACCAGCTGCGGTTGTTGGCGAGCGGTGAAACCGCTGGTCCGGTGCATGTCGCAGACTTGAAAGCTTACCACCTTCGCAAGGACGATAACTGCGAAACGGTGGAAGCTCAAGGCGATTCAGCGATCTCTCCCCCGGGAAGGCGAGCACGTAGTGGCACGGTTTGCAACCGACGCTACAACCTGAGGACCAGGTAAAACCCGTGCTTCTCGTCTAACCCCTCTCTGCCCCTCACAGCATGCCACCCAGGCGGTATCCCGGCGCCCGGATAGAGGGCACCCACCAGGTGCACAAGCAACAGAGGCTGCGCCAGCGGCCTGGAACGAGTGGGCGCGGTGCCCATCGCCACCGGCCTACCGGCCCGGAGAGGCACTGGAGAAGCCCCCCCAGTGATGTGGGACACGGAAAGCGTTCGGGGGACCCACCCCCAGGCCTGGAGCCGCAGTCCAAGCGGCACAGGACTGTGCGGCACACCGCCACCTGGACCACGGTCGCCGACGGGGCGGCGGTCTCCTACTGCGCGGGGTCCAGGTGGCGAGACCAGGCCCGGCCTCTCCGCGGAGAGGCCGCGCAGTCGGTGCCCCTGCCGTTCCGGGGCCTTACCTTAGAGGACCGGGACAACGAGCCCCCGGCCCACTATACAGAAGAGGAGCGCGCAGGCCTGTGCGGTCTCTGCGGTACCCTGCTTGTGTGCCGCGCCGTCCACGAGGCCGGGGCGCTGTATAGGAGCCGTGCAGAGGCGGCGGAGCGGCTGCACCGGGCAGTGGTCGCAGCGACCGCTTTGGCAGCCGGACGGCCCGTCCAGAGGGGCAGCCCGGAGGAGGCAGCCTTACGCCTCCTTCAATCGAGCCGGCCTGAGCTGCTGTCTCCGGCGGCGGAGGCCATCATCGCCCAGGCGCGGGCAGGGTCCCCAGCGCCCCCTTCGGTCTCCACGGACGTCAGCCCGGACCCGGATGAATTGGATCGCCTGCTGGCGGACTCCGGGTCGGACGCTGAGGGGGGGGGGGAAGATGTGGGGGCCCATTCCACATATCTCTAGCGCCCGTGGCGCGCCGCGCTTTCAACGGCCGCGCCACCTTCCCAAGGCTCCTTGCGCGCTGCCGGTTTCCCTCTCCCCGCTCGTTCGGGGATAACCGGTCCCGCGCGAGGGGTCTATAAAGAAAGGCTCGTGCCGCCGTCTGGCCCTTCTTGGTTCCTGGCTCGTCGCTCCTGCTTCTCCCCTGGCTCTCTCCACGAGAACGACCCGCAGACACCCGGACGACGACCCCGGACGGCCTCGACGACGCCCGCGCTTAACGTGAGATAAAGAATGTTTGTTACACGGCCCCCTGTGTGTTTGTCATGCGCATCCCTCGGGCAGAGGAATCGCCCACAAGTGTCATCTCTCGCTCCGCAGCGAGAAGCAGACACCACCCGTCCTCCGCCGCCGCCGACCGCGCGTCACGTGACAGTAACGAGGGATTGCCCTGGTACAGATTGTTGAAGAAATGCGTTTGCGTGAGCGAATAATTGATACAATATATTTTTATTTGCTAACTTTAACAGGAACCTATTATTTTATGGGAAATAATGATTATATCTGCGTTTCCAAACGGCTAAACATGACGTAGGCGAGTACTTCTAATTCCGGCCTACAGGGTCGCATGGTCGCTTCAGGAACGCAAAAATGTGGTGATTTTAGAATGGTATTATTAAATGCAGAAGCAATATTTCGACGAGATATTTTGGAATCGGCATGCCTAATGTTTACTGAAGCAAGAAAAATTGCAACTGGGCAGCTACATTTTCGTTCACGACCCCTTTAAGCGGATCTCTTTAAGATATTTCATTTATAACTAAGTTTATTTAGAACCAGATTAAAAGCATGCAAACATGTTTTTTTTATCTGAGGTTATGCTTCATGACCTCATGGTTATTCTTCGTGTTTTTTTTTGTATATTTAGCATGATTTCTTTCTATAATCACTTTGAACTTCGTTGGTGTTTTCCACTGATATTCCTGCGCAGGTAGTGTCAGTCAAAAACCCCCCTATCAGCATGAAAACGTTGCACAACGCAACGACCCAAGGTGTTAGGCATAGTGAAGTAGTGCATTTGCGCTCAGTAATACCTCGAAACGAACAGTTTCGTAATCCGTTGTGCGATGTCGGGCTAAACGTCACCAATACACTGCTTTTCTCCGTCAAAAGCTTGAGCTGGTATCAGCAAAGTGTGTGACAGCTGTGTATCTTAATCGGTACTCACCCACATAGGCGTGCTTTCAGGGGAGAGGACATGAAATGCGAAGGCAGGAAAACCGATGGGGAACGCAGCAGGGGGCGTCAGAAAGTGAGGTAGGTGGTTGACATTACGACGTCCGCGGGGATTAGGTGGGCCCAGTTGGTACAGGACCAGGTTAATTTGAGGGATGTGGAAGAGGCCTTCGCCCTGCAGTGGGTATAGTCAGGCCGGTTGCAATGATCATGATGATCATTATGAAGGTTCAGCGGAGTGAAGGCCTACTATCTTTTTAGCTGCAGAACAGATGACAAGGTTTCTTACAATGGTTAGAAATATAAAGCCTGATATTGGCTAAGAGCTAATTAACTATGCTTTTAGGGGTCAACAGAGCGAAAAGACACGGAGTGCATAGAAAGACAACGCACCACAAGCACTATAGCTTTGGTTAAAACATGAAAAGTGGCCCGATGCACTAGAAATAACTTGGTTGAGAATCGAAAGTTGGGCTATTTTGTTTATTTGACATTTCTTTTAAAGGGAAACACAGAGGGGAAACATGGAATGACAAAACATCACAGATCACCTGTGGAGAGTTGTTTTTCTTTTTGTTCTCAGTATTTTTCAGCGCTGTTCGCGTCTAAAAGCACTATAAAACCAACAAAAATAGCTTAACTTGCGCACCTCGCTTAAAGGTCTATAGACACCTAATTGTTGGGTTCGTGTTTTATAATTTGCAATGATGGCTAGGACATTACTGTACACGGATCACCACGTCACATTCGTCTACGACTGCTGAATAATTTATAATCAAATTTTTTTTCTCACTTGTTTCGGTTTCGGTTTCAACAGCTGAGCGATGGCTGTGACGTCACAGTCAAGCCTAGGTCACGCGAGGGATGAAAATAGAGCGATATAATCATTGCTGTGTCATTTGAATTCACTGTGATGATAAAGCCAGCCTGCCTCACGAACAGAAATCACTACAAGGGAAGAATGAGCGATTATATCGCTGTTTTTTCATGCCGCGCATCAAGACATGATTGTGACGTCACAGCCATCTCTCGGCTGTCGAAACCGAAACTGATGAGAAAAGAAAATTCAATTATAAATTATTTAGTGGTGCTAGGCGAAAACTGCGTGCGGATCGATATACAAGAATGACTTACGCATCATTAACAAGAAAAAAAAAACGGCATCAAAATTTGCTTAGTCTTTAAGTAACTGTTTTACCGTTTTAACGCTTTAATCTGGTCAATGCTTTTTTTTTTTTGCGCTAGTACTAATGTGTGCACGCCACATTTGTTGCCTGCCGAAATTCAGACTAATATGTTTATTTAGCTGGGGTGAATTTATTGACACTGGCGTTATTAGGGTATATGGCACTGGGTGCGTCAGCCTTTCGATTTCGTTGGATACTTGAGCACGGTTCACACTAGCGGGAAACTTCCCGCAGCGGAGCAACGTTCATGGCGCCGCTGCGTCGCAGCTCCTCGGAAGGACGCTCACACTACGCCAGTTTTCCCGCTGCGTTTGTCGTGGCATGTAGAGGAGGCGAAGGCGAGCGGAGCGAGAAAGAGTAGTCACGTGACAAGAGAGAAGGGAAAGCACGCGCTTTTCTCGTGCACAAATGAGTGGGCTACTCAAGCGACACCAGCGATGCTCCCGTCGCCCGCGCAGCCGCCACCGGGAGTCATTAGGGAGTTTTAGAATAGGGGGACCCAAGGCTTGGGGCCCCCAAGGAAATAGCGCGCGGCAGCGCAACGTGCTAGCCGAGCGGCGAGTTTTAGAATAGGGGTTTTCCCGACGCAGCGGAGCCGGGCTTGCGTTCGTCGATTGCAGCGCCACGACGGTAGCCAAGGAAAAGCATTTTAATATATAAAAGCAAACAACGTTATATTATTCATCAAAAAGTACTATTATTGTACAAAAACTATCTTAAGACTACCGGTTATATAAACCGTTTTCGTCAGACAAGACGAAATCGGCCAGTTGTCAATCCAGGCCGAGACCGGGAAACCTCATTTGAACCTTCCGCGCTTTCCGCCGTCTGGTCCCCATGGCAACCAAAGGAAGCGAATTCGCTAAGCCTAACAACTCGGTAAATCCGGAAGCAATCTGAAAATATAGCGCGTTTTATCGCTAAAATTTGGTTCTGCGGGCATCATGAGACATAGCATAAGCTTCGTTGGCCTTTCGTTTTCCATGAACGCGTGACACCATGGAGCGGTGACGACGAATGTGTGCCGAGGCGAGCGGCCGCCGCTTGGCCGAGCGCCGCCATGTTGCCGTAACCCAAGCGACCCAACGGCGGCTTGGGGCGAACGCTATTTTGGAAAATAGAGAGTTTTAGAATAGGGGGCCCCAAGCTTTGGGGCCCCCAAGGAGCTTGGGGCGTCGAAATGCGCATGCGCAGAACGTAAGGCGCGCTTGGGGTCTTGGGTTAACGCTTGGGGCGGCCCCTATTTTTCCAAAATAGCGTTCGCCCCAAGCCGCCGTTGGGTCGCTTGGGTTACGGCAACATGGCGGCGCTCGGCTAAGCGGCGGCCGCTCGCTTCGGCACACATTCGTCGTCACCGCTCCATGGTGTCACGCGTTCATGGAAAACGAAAGGCCAACGAAGCTTATGCTATGTCTCATGATGCCCGCACAACCAAATTTTAGCGATAAAACGCACTATATTTTCAGATTGCTTCCGGATTTACCGAGCTGTTAGGCTTAGCGAGTTCGCCTCCTTTGGTTGCCATGGGGACCAGACGGCGGAAAGCGCGGAAGGTTCAAATGAGGTTTCCCGGTCTCGGCCTGGATTGACAATTGGCCGATTTCGTCTTGTCTGACGAAAACGGTTTATATAACCGGTAGTCTTAAGATAGTTTTTGCACAATAATAGTACTTTTTGATGAATATAGATAGCGTTGTTTGCTTTTATATATTAAAATGCTTTTCCTTGGCTACCGTCGTGGCGCTGCAATCGACGAACGCAAGCCCGGCTCCGCTGCGTCGGGAAAACCCCTATTCTAAAACTCGCCGCTCGGCTAGCACGTTGCGCCGCCGCGCGCTATTTCCTTGGGGGCCCCAAGCCTTGGGTCCCCCTATTCTAAAACTCCCTAATAGGGGCCGCCCCAAGCGTTAACCCAAGACCCCAAGCGCGCCTTACGTTCTGCGCATGCGCATTTCGACGCCCCAAGCTCCTTGGGGGCCCCAAAGCTTGGGGCCCCCTATTCTAAAACTCTCTATTGAACTTGGGCTGACGTCACGGTCTGCGCTCCGCTCCGATTGGCTACTCCGTTCTGCGGGACGCACGCTCACACTAGCGGGAAAACGCGCAACGCTGGACGTTCTCCGCGCGCCGCTTCCCGCAGAAACCGTTTTTTTTTCCCGCAGGCTGACTTGTTTGACGTTCCGCGGAGCGATGGGGTCGGGAGCTATCTTTCCCGTCCCGCAGAACGGAGTAGCCAATCGGAGCGGAGCGCAGACCGTGACGTCAGCCCAAGTTCAATGACTCCCGGTGGCGGCTGCGCGGGCGACGGGAGCATCGCTGGTGTCGCTTGAGTAGCCCGCTCACTTGTGCACGAGAAAAGCGCGTGCTTTCCCTTCTCCCTTGTCACATGACTACTCTTTCTCGCTCCGCTCGCCTTCGCCTCCTCTACATTCCACGACAAACGCAGCGGGAAAACGGGCGTAGCGGGCGTAGTGTGAGCGTCCTTCCAAGGAGCTGCGACGCTGCGGCGCCATGAACGTTGCGCCGCTGCGGGAAGTTTCCCGTGCCAGGCTCACACTAGCGGGAAACTTCCCGCAGCGGCGCAACGTTCATGGCGCCGCAGCGTCGCAGCTCCTCGGAAGGACGCTCACACTACGCCCGTTTTCCCGCTGCGTCTGTCGTGGAATGTAGAGGAGGCGAAGGCGAGCGGAGCGAGAAAGAGTAGTCACGTGACAAGAGCGAAGGGAAAGCACGCGCTTTTCTCGTGCACAAGTGAGCGGGCTACTCAAGCGACACCAGCGATGTTCCTGTCGCCCGCACAGCCGCCGCCGGGAGTCATTGAACTTGGAGTGACGTCACGGTCTGCGCTCCGCTCCGATTGGCTACTCCGTTCTGCGGGACGGGAAAAATAGCTCCCGACCCCATCGCTCCGCGGAATGTCAAACAAGTCAGCCTGCGGGAAAAAAACCGGTTTCTGCGGGAAGCGGCGCGCGGAGAACGTCCAGCGTTGCGCGTTTTCCCGCTAGTGTGAGCGTGCCTCGCGGAACATCAAACAAGTCAGCCTGCTGGAAAAAAACCGGCTCCTGCGGGAAGCGGCGCGCGGAGAACGTCCAGCGTTGCGCGTTTTCCCGCTAGTGTCACTTACAATTAACGGCACACAATCGGGGTACATATGCCGTTGGATAGAGACACTACCGCAAACTAGCATCCAACTTGTCTAGCAGATATGGGTGCTAAATGGGCAGCGAAATGGTATGACACCACCCCGAAGGCTGAACAAAGAATACGTCACAATTTTGATAGGAAGTCATGTGCGTATTTTCACGTTATAACCATGACAACGCCACCTTTTCTGCGACACGGGGTCCTTACGCTGTCGCGTAAACTTGAAGATGCTGCTGCGTTTCGTACAATACACATCTTTCAATTTATCGCTATTCGGACTCAGCCACACCAAACTCACCCTCAGGAAGCTCTAGCGCTCGAGCGCGCGGTCTGAACTGGCATTAGCGCCAATGAGCGGGGGCCGCTGGGATCGAGGCCATGCTGTATGGTGCGTTTGCGGCGGCTGACGATAGCGGGTGCACTCTAAATACCCTGCAGCCACTCTACCATGATCTCAGACCCGCCGGTCAACGCTCAGCGGCGCTGTTCTCATTCCAGACTCCTCGACCGAGCAACCGCGTTAAGTTTGAGAGCGGCCATAAGTGCATCTTTGTCCAGCCTTATACATAACCCATAGCCGAAATAAAGCTCCGTTGGTGCAGGTCACCCTGAAGAAGCTAGCAGCAGCTACGTCACCGGTGGCGCAGCCAGAAACACCTCTCCAGTGACCCCTATGTGCAGCACCTGCTTTAGAACTGATATCTGCGGCCCCTTTTTGCAGGATGGATAGATGGATGGATGGATGGAATATAGGAGCGTCCCCTTTGAAACGGGGAAACGGGTGGGGGGGGGAGCAGTTACTATCATGCTCGTTTTCCCCCCTATATCTTAATTATTGTTTTAGATCAGTTAACTATACCATCATTCTATTTATTGAATTTTTGTTTCTACATTATTAACATTATGATACTTTTCAGCTTTTAAGCCACCAATCTTCCAATCGTTTTTTGCAAGCTTCCACCGCAGGTTCATTCACCCGACCACTAAACCTCAGGGCCTCAGGAAGAGTGACTGCGCCTGCATCGACTTCCGGATGGATACCTTCACATTCGAGTATAAGATGGCTAATTGTTTCTGTGGATTTACCACATACTGCACATGCGTCATCTTCATGGTTAAATGCCTTTTTGTATCTGCGTAGCTGCGTGTTTTAAGGCACCAGATTTAGCTTCAAAAAGTACGGAATTTTAAGTTTGAAGTTTATTGTATTTCAAAGGTTAACAAAACATGAATACAGAAGGAGGTCCCAAAGTCAAGGACTGCGGAACGGGACCTCCTATAATGATTATTGAAAAGAAATACATATTGAGCAGTTGCAGAAATTATACATTATTTCGCATCAGTGGGTTGGGGTGAATGAAACATGAATTAGTACAGGCACTATTGATGTAAAAACAAAGAATAAACACCTAATCACATAAAGAAAACATAGGAAACAATTCATAAAAAGATATAAAGGATAACACTGGAACAGATTACCTTGAAAATTACGATAAGTGTGATAACAAAAACTGACGAAGAGCGGATTTAAAGGCAAAAATAGTTAATGATTGTTTGATAGTTATAGGTAATGAATTCCAAAGAGTGGTAGCAGAGAATCAGACTGATTGTTTCCCATAATTAGTGTTTGGTTTAGGCAGCAAGAAGTTGTTGTTGGCGAAACGTGTGTCCGTACGACGCGGAATTTGATCATTGGTGGTTAGTGAAAACGGAAGTAGCTCTCTAGCAGATTTGTACATTAGGATACATAAACTGTAGTCGATTATTTTCTTCACAGAAAGAATATTGTGTGATTGGAGCAAACGAAGGGCATTTTCTGAGCGGTGACTACAAGTAATAATGCGTATAGCTTGATTTTGGATAATTTGCAGGGAAGATAAGTGCGAAGGGTACCTGTTTCCCCAAGATGAAATGCAGTACTGAATGTGAGTGTGGATGAACGAGTAATATAGAGAAATGAGCGTGAGAATATCAAAATACGGCCGAACTTTAATTAGCACTCTAATGCCATAAGCCATTTTACGAGAAATAGATGTGATGTGAGTCCGAAATTTTAGATGTTTATCAAGTTCCACACCTAAAAATGACACATGATCAGAGGCAAAGATAGAGTTAGAGCCGATGTTAACAGACGGGGTTTCGCAGATAATTTTATGAGATGAGCTGAAAACTATAAAACTAGATTTGGATGCATTGATGGAGAGCATATTATCCCGGCACCAGCTTAATACATTGTCTGCATCAGCATTCAGTTTTTCAACCACCATGTTTATGTGTGAACCCGAGGTTAAGATGGTGGTGTCATCTGCATAAAGAAAACAGTTAGAATTATTAAGGCGCACAGGGAGGTCATTAATGTACAATAAAAATAAGAGAGGACCAAGAAGTGAACCTTGCGGAACTCCAATGTTTGTGGTCTTGTATTTTGAATATGTCTCTGATATGAATACCGCTTGTTTTCTTTCGAATAAAAAGCTTTTGATTAGAGTAAGGGCAGGCACAGTTATTCCGATAGCGTCAAGCTTATTGAATAGAATAGTGTGGTTAAGGGAATCAAATGCTTTGGAGAGATCGATGAATAATGCTGCTTAAATGCGGCAACTATAGCCAGATGTCAAGAAATGCAGCGTTTCACCACTAAAGCGGCCGAGAAAAGATGAAAGTGAGTATGCGAAGCTCATCGGTGTCGAAGCGAACTGCCTGTAGTAGTGACTAAATGGCATTGACACAAGGCTTCACACCTTTCAGAAAAGCCGGCAATGTATAAGTACTGGCATTCAAATATGTTTGCCTGTCCAAAGAGATACTTTGTTTTGAGAACGACTGAGTGCAGCTTACGCCGGACGCCTTTACACACAGAGCTGCAGAGAGTGACGATTTATGAATTCTTCAGGCCTATCAAGAAGAGGCTGGTCGCTATACAGTCCGCTCACCTCCGACAAAGCACCAAGAATTCTGCACCACAGCCTACAGGTCGAAGCACAACTCCGAGCGGAAGTGCCACATCTATTCGTGAACCTATATATGGGACGGCCATCTTTGTGTTGTGCAGTGTTGCTAGACAGAAAACCTTTTCCGGAATTGACGTGCACTGCATGCAGCAGCGAAGCGTGTCTGGGCACTCGGCGTCTTCCCTAGGCTGGGCTGCGCTGGGACAGTGTGTACTACTCTAACTTGTGGCTTAGAAACAACGCATTCTTTTGATAATGATTTTACATGTTTGTTTCATGCACACTAGGTGTTGCATGCCTTACTGTAACATTTACTAACCTATCCTCTTTGCTTTACCATCTTCACGTATTTTCTGTGAGTTCATCCTCTTCAAATCAGATTCTACGCCATTTGGCAAACTAAACAAAAAAGGAAGAGTAGAAGGCACAGCCGAACAATTGAGAGGTAATGAGCGTCAACCAGAATCGCACTGAATTTTGTTTTCCTCATGCACTGTCGTGAGACTACGTTTCAGACGCTAAGCTTGAAGCGAATCATCTGCTTAGTAAGGGTTGAGCATAACGCATGAGCAACGTCATTCGCGGTCTTGAGAGAGGTAAATATATTTGTCACTAAGATGGTAATAGTCGAGTTCCTCAGCTGTGGCCGGCAGTTGATGACTGTGGGTGTCGGCGACGTCTTCCATTCTTGCCGTTGCACGGGACTGGACGTCCGGGTCCCGACTGGCGAGAACAGCGTCCCATTTTCCAAGCGTGGGAGATGTGACCCGATCTGCCGGAGGCGGATCCTCTGTGCAATCCCTGATTATGTGGTCGAAGGTGACAGGCTTGCTGCACAGTTGGCAGTACGGGTTTACTATGTCAAGAAAGATATTGGCATAAGTCCAAGGGTTTGGCTGCGAACGCATTTGGAAGCGCCGCCACGTGGTAATCTGTTCTCGGCTGAGCGAACCGTGCGGAACAGGCAGCCTAGGCTCGCTCTCAGTTCATTGTGATAAATGTTAATGGCCTGATGCTTACCCAGTGCCTCACACAGTGTGAAACCCGCGTCCGAGACCCCTCGCCAGCTCGGCTGACAAAACCTCGAGCATTATGGTGAGCGGTCTCGTTACCTGAGATGCCCTAGGCCGGAACCGATATACCGATATCCATTTTCTTCCTATCTTATCACATCATGCTAAGAATTTTGCAAAGCAGCGGCGGAGATACGACCTCTCGTGAAGTTGCGAAGGACCGTTCTGGATTACCGCGAAAGGTGCTGGTGTCATACTGAACAGTGCTATTGCGGCCTCTTCGGTCTCTTCGGCTTTTTCTACTAGGCCCGTGAAGCCGTAGCTGCTAACCTGCGGGCAATGCTCACTGCCCTCACATCGAAAGCGTCGTTGCCAGTAATGTTCCATTTTGCCGCATCAACATACACGCCACTATCGTCCCCTTGACACTTTTTGCCTAACGTATTCGCCCTGGCACTCCTCTGGCTTTTATGGAGGTCCGCTCGCATATTCTTGGAGACTGGTTTGACTTGAATACGTCACGCATCTCTACTGGTAAAATAATTTCTCTTGAAGAAGCCTCACCCCTTATAAATAAGCTTGTCATGCTGCAGAGGCCCGTCTCAGTCTGCCTTTACCTCTGTTCTTGTGATGTCAGTTGTGCCTCAATGGTGTTGTGGATGCCGAGAAACAGAAGTTTCGCGGTGGACGCGTTTCTGCGGAAACCGAAAGCCGCTTTGTACACCTGCCTTATCAGGCAATTCAAAATTTCACTGCTGGTTTTTCTGAGGTCCAGGTAAGGGGTGGCGTATACACGAACCGATTGACGACAAAAGCTTGAGTGGGCTACCGTTCTCTCATGCCTTATCACCTAGTCGCCACGCGTTAATGAGCCGTATTTTTGGCTGGATCGAGATCGACAACCTGTCCAGCGCTACCCTGTTGGGTCTATTAGATTGCACCAAGCAGCTGTTTCGGGTCTACCAGGGAAAAGCAGGGAAGCGTCAGAGGATTCGAGCTGGGCAATTTTGTAGGCACTTTCCCCTCTGGGGTTTTTCGCATCCACTGTCCTGCAAAGGCTCTCTTCATTTGTACAGAAAACCGCCACATCGTCTGCATAAGTCAGCAGCTTCACTTCTATAGCCTGTAAAGTAACAGGTGACCTTCTCGAATTCTACCGTGATACGAAACTTTATTGGGAAACGCCGGTGGAAGAAACAAAGGAAAAATATGACAAATGGAAAACCGCGCATCTGTTTATGTTTGCCAGAGCAACAGTCTGTATTTTTTTTTATAACAAAGTTCTGGTACGTGCTGCAAGTGCTGCACTGCTCACGAAAAAACGTGCTCCATCGTGTTTTTGTGGTTTTTATTTGGGCCTCCACATGGGAGTGGACTATTCGAACGAATTGTTCCGGCGCTTCAAGTTGGGGGGATGAGGGGGGCTTGCGCACTTATTCGTGCGACAGATGGTAAATAGGTTCATGTTTCTCTGTAACGTTAAATATCCCTTTTTGTGTACCGTGTCAGGCTTGGGCGTGCCTTACCCGATTTTGTTATCGGAACGGTGTATATGACAGAAGGCTTTTACGGTTTCGTTAAAGAAGTCGTTTTCAGTGTCAGATTTCTGACTGTCAGGCTTTCTATGGAATACCTAAGCAATGTTAAGCGACACACAGTGTAAAGCGACTTGTGTGACACTTTGTTTCCGGAGCCCATGAGCAAGGCCTTATACTCTGGAGGCCCAAGCAGTAATGTATTGAAGATTGTTAAGAAGATGGAGCTCCCTTTGGGAACAAAACATTTCTTTTTCCAACTGCACATTGGAACATTGTCTGCGAAGTGTTTCCAAGAAAAAATAAGTGGCTTTTTCCTATTATAGGGATCTAACTGCCTCATCTGTAAAAAATCTGAAACAATGGATCACTTATTTTTGCACTGTTTATTTGCTCGGTGTATTTTGCACGGTTTATTTTTGGAACGTGCTAAAAAGGACTATTAAAAAATAGTTACCGCTTACCTCGTATGGAATAAGATTTTTGCCTACAAATAATGAAGATGGTTGTCCCTTTGATTTAGTTATGCTCGTGGGCCTCCATTGTATCTGGCGCTCCCGAATGCCGGGTATAACTGTGATATTGATGCCCGGCCGTCACGCATGTAGTTTCGTGAAAGTACTCACAGGTTTATTGAGGTTTTGAAATCTCAAACATGTGCTCAGGACTGGGTACCAATGTTAGAGCCCTTGGTTGCGCTTAGAGAATTTTAATGCGTCAAAGCCATACTTGTAAAAGTTGGTGAGTTTTTTCTTCGGCGACATATTTTGATGTATATATTTTGAGGTGTGTTAAAAATCTGGCAATGAATAAAAAAGAAAGCATAGTGCTCTCGTGCCTGAGCCATGGAAGCTGACCTGTTCGTTCTTGGGTGGGTTCGAAACCGTCCTTCTGACGTGAAAGGCGAAAGCGTCCTTTTCGCCTTTCACCTCAGCCGCAGCAAACGTATAGGAAGCAGACCAGGGATCAAGGAAATGAAACCGCAACTAGCACCGCGAAAATCTTTAATTGTTTTTTTTTTCCAGGAAGTAAAAACACAATTTTCTTCGCGTTACGTTTACTTCACACACACACACACACACACACACACACACACACACACACACACACACACACACACACACACACACACACACACACACACACACACACACACACACACACACACACACACACACACACACACACACACACACACACACACACACACACACACACACACACACACACACACACACACACACACACACACACACACACACACACACACACACACACACACACACACACACACACACACACACACACACACACACACACACACACACACACACACACACACACACACACACACACACACACACACACACACACACACACACACACACACACACACACACACACACACACACACACACACACACACACACACACACACACACACACACACACACACACACACACACACACACACACACACACACACGTACACGCACACACACACACACAAAAAAAAAAAAAACGTTGCTAGAAAAAAGACACCGCGAACGATTTGTTACATTAACGAATGTCTGTGTTCGGAATATGAAAATTAAGAAAATGAACAAGTTCATAAGGGATTGCCAGAAAAAGAAAGAAAAAAAAAGAACGAGCATGTCCTTGTCGCCAGGTGCAGGGTTAAAAAACGAGTCTCATTCAACTGGTGGCGCCTTAGTCCCACCTGTTCTATCGTTGCACATGATGTGGTCCGCAGCCAATTCTTCTAGGGACCCTCCAGGTTGGATTCCTCTCCGGGTTTCGTCGAGTCTTCGGTGGTCGATGCTGCTCCTTCCGTTCCATTCACAATGCAGTCGACTTGAAAAAAAAAGCTAGCCTCGTTTTCTAATCCCGACGTTTTGCGTGCGCACAGGTCTCGAATCTTCTGGATCTTCTCCTCGTAGCAATTCTTTTCTTCCATTATCTGCTCGAGCCGTGGTTCGTCATTGCCACTGTTGGAAGGCCCAGCAGCCATTGTACCAGAGTGTTCTGGTCCTTCCGTGACATTCTGCGGGTAGCCCGCGAATGCAGAGCCCTCTGGAATGCCTGACGATATATCTCGGCCATGGTTTCTGTTGGCTTCGACGGTTAACTGAGCGGCGGCTTGCTTCATTTTTGCGGCTTCTCCGGCTTGTTTCAGCCAGCGACAGAACTCCAGGTGATCCCTAAACCGTCCCTTTGTGAGTTCAGATACACGAGGGGCGTTCTCGAGTTTAAGGTTTTTCAACGCACACTGAAGAATTTTATAATTATGAGTTTTGTCAAAACCCCTCCCTTTATCAGCTTTGATCATGCTTTTTCGGATAGATGAACGCCAGATATTGGAAACAACCACACAGTACACTTCTCCCGAAGTCAGCGCAGAGATGCTCTTGATAACCATATCCGATTCTTGGCTTAGCCACAAAAATAACTCGTGCATACCGGCTTGGGATGCTGCGCTTGTAAGTCCGATGCTCCTTCGAGGCTGCTGCATACTAGTAGCGAGCGAGACTGTAGTCTTCTTCGTGGCCTCCGGTCGACACAGAGAACCTCGGCTCTTTGTCTTCCTCTCAAATGATGATACGAGGGAAAATGCGACCAATAGTAGATGTTCGCAGTGCTAGTAACCTGGTCTGTTGTCATTGGAAGAGATTAGGGCATCGTGTTGCAAATATATGCGACAAACAATTGTTTTAAAATGTAAAATAATTAATTCGAATTTATCGTTAGCAAGCTTCATAAATTCCACGAACGACGGAAAGCGGCTCTACTATCACCGCGCTCGCGAAGTATCAGGGGCCATTTTGCGGCATGGAGGAAGAAAAAAACTAGGAGGGAGCGCCGCGGCGGAAAAGTGAAGCCTAGTCATAAAAAAATATAATCGAAATAATCATGGTAAATTAGCGCCGTCACGTGATACGGCAAGCGGTAGTCGGTAGCTGGTTCGGTTGCGGTTTCGCACGCTTCGCTCTGAAGGAATGCCTTCGCGTGGCCTTCGCTACGCGGCGCCTGCACTAGAAACTTGAGGCGCGCGCTGCGAGCAGGCGGTAGATGGAACTTTGGACTTTTAGACGGGCTGATCTCGTTGGGGCTGCCGCCCAGTGTTGCCAATTTAGCTACTTTGTAGCTAGATTTAGCTACTTTTGGACTCAACTAGCTACCAAGAAAGTTAGTTTAGCTACGAGTAGCTGTTTTAGCTCCTTTCTTCAAAGTCTAGCTACAAATCTAGCTATTTTGGTGAAATCTAGCCTTGGTGAAATCTAGCCAGTAATTTCGGAAAATTACTGACGTCAGGCACATAGCGCCATCTGGTAGTTTTTAAACAAGACGCAAACCAGACACTTGCGATATAGTGTTCTACTTGCGAGTACTTGCGAGAAAGAAGGAAACACTTGAAAACAGAGAGGAGGATGCAATACAAAGCGCCGCTTACATACATGCCGCCCCTTCTGCCTCCATGGAGCTTCCTCCATGTCTGCCTCAGCGAGAAAAAAAAAAAAGAAATAGCTCACAAAGTAAAGAGGCGAGGCGATGCGGCTGATGCGGCGGCGCAGCTTCTGACGGGTGTCGCCTATCGCGCAGCGCTGGGGCTCCGATGAGCATCGAAGTCGTGCTGGCGGTACACTATTGTGCATGTGTGTACGCATTCCTATTACTTAAACTCCCAACGTTCCCTGCGCGGCGACCATAAGGCGCTAGCTGGAATCGACTGTCTGATTGGACTCTCTTTGCGGATCATGCGCGGTCAGCGCTGAGTGGATGAAAGAGGCCAAGAGGCCCATCGGTCCGAGTTACGCCGAGTCGCGCACTGAAGATACGCTCTCCGTTCATAGGCCTCTGTGTACGCGCAAAAAGTAGATAAAAGTCCATTCTTTACATATTTACAGAGCAGTGATGCATTCGCAGCTCGTCTTTTCTTAGCGCGCAAGCCTTAACGCTTTGCGAAAACTACGTCTGTAAATTATCGGAATCGAAACCTGAGCACGTTTATCATTCGTTAGTTAGCACTTGTCATGCGTAGTCGCCTGCAGGAAACCATGTCTTGATAGCTGTGTTTAATTTTTACAATAATAGAGCTGCCAATAAATGCGTTATACATCCAAAATATAAAGTAAAAATTCTTGCGAACAAATCTAGCTACTTTTAGCTCCTTGCTAAATTTTTTAGCTACTTTTAGCTACTTTCACGCTGCCGTCTAGCTACTTTTGCTCACCGACATTTGGCAACACTGCTGCCGCCGCCGCGCAGTGCACACGTGTATTTCGCGATGTATGGCTGGGTTCTCTCAGCTGCACCAAATGAAATGCTTGCGGGGCTCGGCGATCAGACGAAGCACGCGAGAACAAGAAGGACGAGGGGACGAAGCGCTGATCATCGCTTTGTCCTGTCGTCCGCTGTGTTCTTGTCCTCTGTCTTTATGCGCTGAGTCCCGCAAGCATGGAATCAAACCAACTAGCCTAACAAAAAGTACTGCCATATGAAATGCTGCGTGCCGGGATGCAAGAACTACACGGATATACCTCTCGGGCTGTCGCTCCAACGGTGAGTATCCTGTTATGCGCACTCCTCGAGAAACGAGACGTTTGTTTGTCAGGGCAGGTGCATGTATTGTTCGAGACGAAAATCGTTTGATTCATTTAGGAAATGCAGACCTCAAATACACATTGTTACGCTGAAGCCAGTTCCCCAGGCATGCAATGTTATGTCGAATTCGTAGTCTCACTGACGAAGTTCTCACTAGTGTGCCTATAAACACGGAGTACTGTGCAACAACTGTAAACAAAGTAACTTATGTTTACGACGAGATGCTCAACTTTCGGCAGACCACTCTGGTAGGCTTTCCGCGGGAACCATCCAAAGTCACTAAAAAATACCATGTACCCTGCTGTTTTTGAGTCTGGCAACTATGTTGGCTAAATTCCCAAGAATCATTGCGCGCAAGAGAGAGAAGGGAGCGGCGTCAGAGGAGCTTGGCTTGCGGAGGCTGCGCGCGCTCCCTCCTAGTTTTTTTCTTCCTCCATGTTTTGCGGCTTCTTTCTTTATGTGAAATCTTGCCATTAGGATTTTACGCCTTCCGTCGGCTTCGAGAGAGAGAAGAGAACGAAATAGCTGTGTTCAATTGCAAGGATTTCAATGTAGAGGCATGCTATCCGCATTTCGTAATTCCGTCCCCTTAATGGTAGGGTCCCGCAACTTCTTTCTCCTCCCTGGTTGCCTCTCAGCGGGTTAAATGGCGAATTGTTACCGAGAGGTGTCTTTGAACGCAACCTAAAAGTAACATACACTCAGTGAAGACAGAAAATGATTACGGTGAAGGTAATTGAATAGTGTTACCGTTGTAATGCCGTCACTTCATGGCTCTTTTCACGGCTGAATTTGCGGCTATTAAGAAATAAAAACATCACATAACGCAACCTAAAGGGGAACACACCCCAGCCGAGATCTTAGTAGCTTAATTTAAAGGTATACTGAATAAAAAAATTGCCGCCGAGATTTCCAGCGCAGATGGTAGCTATCGCATTGGAAGTGACCCAAACAATCCACTTTATGAACAGAAATGAGCGGAAAACAAGTATTTTAATGAATATTTCTCAAATCGCAGCACCTAGCGGGCTTCTGTGAAAGCTCTGACAAAACCGGATTACACGTCACCAGAGGTGGGCAACCTCATGAGGTTTCGACCTCATGAGGTCGACCTCAACCTCAAAATGACCTCAACCTCACGGAGTGAGGTGAGGTTGAGGTGAGGTCGGTGACAGCTCGAAATTTTTTGAGTGAGGTCACGAAATTGGACCTCAACCTCACGCGTGAGTTTGAGGTTGAGTGAGGTCGTCATTGTGTGAGGTCGAAATTGTGAGGTCCAGGCTTTTTGCTGTTGCCGCGGCTCTCTTCGAAGAGCGCCCCTTTTGACGCGGAGCTCGAGCGTACTGCCGTGGTGTGCCTGCCGGCTCTCGGTGTTTAGTTACCCCCCGTTCGGACGACCGGATGCCGCTGCCCCTGCCCAGCTTTCGGCATTCCAGCGTAATGTCCGCAGCCCGAGGACGCTTCCCTCTGGTCTTCTTGGAAGGAGATATTTTTTTTGTTTACTTCACGAACTCCTCATGTCCCCCGCCCGCCACCCCCGTTTCCTCTGACTTGTTTTTGTCGATGCTTGCCGCCGGCTCAAACACCCAGGAGCGCGACAAGCACATAACTCACGTTGACCCGCGGTGCTTTTGTCGGATGCCCGCAAAGAAACAAGCAAACTAAAAAGTGAAGCAAACTGTCTTTGCGCAGACGGCGCGGAGCAGGACTGTTTATCGTGTGCATGCCAGTTTCCAGGCGCTAACGTCACGGCTGCTGCCTTACATTCGATAAAGGACCCCGCTGTACATAACACGGAAGCTTAACAGAAAATGGTGCAGCGAAATTTTTAGAGGACGTGATACTGACAGATAAAAAAAAGGAAAACATGAACAAACCAGGAAAACCGGCACAATACCATCTGGGCATTTTATCGAAGTCCTCCCTTTCGAATTGTACGTCATCGTTCTATATTCCGGTCCTGTAAATTTATATTCTTGTATTCTCCAAAACAACCTCTCTTTGGTCTTGTGCTGCTTGTTCCTTCTAACAGATTCACAGGTGACCCCGAACAACTGCAATGGGATGAAGGTGCTAGCGTTCCGTATATAACCAATATAGCGGTAAAACATGTAAGAGGATGAAACGGACGGCACAGCTTATAAGACGCAGTGGTATACAGGAAAGAAGCCTGCACATGTTAACTATTTGCCGAGATAGAAGAGACAAAAAAGAGAGAGAGACAGTGGTATATGTGGGGCTTGCATACAGTGAAGCCCATTGAAAAAAAAAAAAAAAAAAAAAAAAAACATGATTTCGCTCCGCTAAGGCCCCTTGCTTCTCTCTCAAATTCTAGTGAAATCAAGCAATGCAGGAGAAAGGAGGAGAGTAAGGGATTCTTAACTTCATAATATCAGGTTTCTCTTGAAATCTCTTATTCAGGCGCAGAAAAAAAAAAAAAAAGAGAAAAGCGCTCTCCTACATGTTTTTATGAGCTAGAAAGTATTGAGATGGTTTCCGGCTCGACATTTTGGTGTCTAGACGGACGAATTGGTGTAGCGAACTGAGCGTGTCTCTTTTGTGCTCCCGTCTGCTCCAGACGGACAAATCAATCGGATGAAAATAGTTGTGGCCAGATGTCGGAATAATTTTTTCAGACATTTGTCTTTTTCTTTAAAAATCAATTTAGATATACGTGAATGAAGCCAATTACATGCTAGCACTGAGAAATGCAGTACTAAGTCGATGTCTCAAACCTTCTATACACTCTGGGGAGCGCAGTTCTCTTCTGTTTTTAGTGTGCGACATTTGTTGTGACTTTCATTAACATGGTATTTCTTCATATATATTTTCTTGTATGTCAATTAAGTTCGTACAATGCCGAAAGGAGAACAGGCTTCTTCCCTCACATTAGGCTCTTTCTTTGGCATCTTTTCAGTGGCCCATAGCACAACCCTCCTTTCCACTTACCGGCGCGGTTATTTAGTTTTTCTGTTTTTGCAAGTATTGAAAAGCGCCATGCAGTCTCTAGAAGCGGAGCTGACACACATGCCCCACTGCCTTTGGTGTGTATTGGTGACAGTTCGGCATTCACTGCATGAGCAAAACCAGATGCCATGGAGACGGACGGCGAAGGGAGGAGCGCGTGCACAGCAGGGGGCGCGGTCCCTCCGGGCTGCTTGCTCGCCTCCTTTCTGTTGTTCTTGTCTTTATTTTACGTTTATGTACTGTAACTATACGAAACTAACGGGGAAACGGTTTCTCTAGATTCACGTACGGTGCATGCGGCGAAGCAGCTTCGGAGACACCACCGTGCAATTTATTAGTTTAGCCTTCAAAGGAAAACAGGTGAATACTAGAAAGAAGCTCGTCTCAGAATTGTTTGCGAAATGGCATCCAGTATTCCGTTCAGACGTGCAAGTATTTATATCATGTATGTTTTTTTTTTGTTGTTTTTTTTTAGGCGGGTGGGAGATGGACATTTTGCTCCGGCGAAATTTGACGGGCGAGCCGATGTTCGCGACAGCAAAGTGGTTCACGTTTAACCCTTTTTCCTAGCAGTTCCGACCCTTGTAATTTTTTAATGTAAGCGTGGTGTTCGAAGAAGCAATTCCGCCAATTCTTGCAGTACGCCACGGGATCACAGAATTATAAACAAACGTCCAGGAGTGGCCGGTTGGGACCTCATAAGATAAACAGCATTCCTCTTGGAAATTTTCTGAAGGTTTATTCGGCGTTGGCCGAGTTTTATGATTAATTGGTGTTTTGCTGTCTTTTTCTTATTTGTTTGTTTTGTTGGCGATTTAGTCTTCACAAGTCGTTTCATGAGTGGCTATTATGGAAAATTTGTGCCCCGTTAATATGACATCCGTTAACATGGAGGACCCAAATTATGGACAGTTTTCTGGGGCGAAGATTTTTCAATGTATTTATGTCTCGTTAATATAGAAACTCGCTTTCTGAACAATGGACAGGGGATGAATGCACACAGCCTATTCGGCCCATGTATTTTTGTCTCGTTAATATGGACATCGTTTGAAAAAACCAGGGGAGTCCGAACGTAAGGGTGCGCAGGCCGGGAACCTATGCGACAGCCGATACGGTCGGATGCCTGAACGAGTTCTGTAAAGTAGGAAAGAACCAAAGCGGGCGTGTCGTCGCTTTAGGAGGGGGGGGGGGGGGGGGGGGGGGCGCAAGAGCGGAAAGCAAGGGAGGAGGAGGAGGAGGAGGAGGAGGAGAAGAAAAGGAGGGTGGATGGCAGGGTTCCTACACAGCAAACCGAGAGTCAGTTAACTAAGAAAGAACCCAAAAGGAGGGAACCGGGAGATTTCTGGGTGCAGCGGCAGCGCCACAACTAAAGGCCGCAGTCGGGAAAACAGCAACATGTGGTCGCAATAAATTCTGCTGAACGTGAACAGAAGAGAGGCCGGTAAAAGCGTAAGAAAAAAAAATAATAAGAAGAAAGACAAGCGCCAAAATTGGGGGTGGGAACTGAAGTTTTTCTATCCCAGAACACAAAGTGTGTTCCATGAAGCCGTTAACGCTTTTCGGTCAGGGTTAAGACACACTCAAGAAGTAGAGCGACAAAAGAAAGGCGACGAACACGCAACCAGGACCAGGCGTCCCGTCCTGGAGGCACTTCCTTTTCATGCTCCTGGTTTTCGTCACTGTTGCGTTGCCGAACTACCACATTTTGCAACACAGCGATCTGCATGTCGGCTTCGCCTTGAGTCAACGATGCGGCCTTGACAAGGTCTGAGCTCTTCGTAGTCGGCTAGCCGTGGTTCTAAAATGTACTTCAGCTTGCAGTGTTTGTTTCATAGGAACACAAACGAACGGCACTGGAAAGGGCAGTTTGATAGCCCTCTGTATAGTAGCCTGCCAACTTGACTCCCTCGCTTCCTTACAGAAACAGTACAAGGCAAGAAAGAAAATCAGAAGAACGGGAAGTCAGGGAGGTTAACTAGGGAAAGAGAGTGCAAAGAAGCAGGAGCCTGTAACCCTCAACTTTAGTCTGACTTTTGCCATGGCGGGAGTTAAACACAAAAGAATGGAGCTGAACTTAGGCGCGAAGTGGGAAATCTGTGAATACAGGCGGCAAAAGCCATCTCAGCCATTCCAAGCCATGAAAGACTGGACCCAAGTTCAACTATGCCTCAGCCTCGCCAGGTCGACGGTATACCATCTGATATACTGCAGGACTCCGATAAATGACTCAACGTCGGCATCGCAGCGAAAGCCACAGTCCGACAGCGCCAAGCACAGTTCGAGGAAATGGAGTCAGCCTTGTTAATGAGGTTCGGGAATGTGCACGCGAATGGTGCTGTCGTGAGCGACGAAATGCTTCAAAAGAAGTCTCGCTGCCTCGGCAACATTATGAGTGCTTCTTCTCCTCCGTCTTTATCGGTTTTACTTGTGATGACTTACGGAATTTTTGTTCAGTAAAACAGGGGGATGTTTACTGAGAAATATTATTCTACGCACTGTCAAGGCATTACTGACTTCAGCTACTCAAGAGGATGGCTGATAAGGTTTAAGAACAGACATGACGTTTCGGGTCGACGGATCTATGGAGAAGAGGGTAGCATCGACATCTCGGCTGTGTTTATATACCCAAATTAATTAAAACAGCAGCCATAATTTATAAATTTTTTCTCAATTATATACTTTTCGTTTTTATTCATGACTCGTTATTATGGATGACTCGCTTTATGGACAGCTTTGGTCGGAAACCAAGGCGTCCGTACTAACGAGGCACGAATGTATTCCTATTTTTTCCTAATTTAATGTATTCTGTCGGAAAACAATGTACAGTGTATTAAAAAAAAAGCTCGGCAATCATCAATTTTTTTTTTTTCGAATTAAGAAAAAGAGCAAGGATGGAAGCTTGGGCGAGTTGGTGTCGGTTTTCTTGCCTCATAGCGCTAAACAGACAGGGACACAGCCAGACATACTGGACGGGGGATAAAAAAAAGGGCCCGTCCCGTGTGTCTCGCTGTGTCCCTGTCTGTTTAGCGCTATGTGGCAAGAAAAGAAAAAGAGCATATCGTCATTGTTGTCGTCGTCACTAGGGTCAACAGCATTTGGCTTTTCAGTTTATAGTAAGAACTGGCTTGTTTTATTTCTAATACGAATCTTATTCACGTGGGTCAGATGGGATAAACTCTTTGTATTGCATTATGGGCTTATGCGTAGTAACGTTGTACCCATATAGGCCTTAGATTGAAACCGACCACAAAAGGGTAGGCGAGGAGGGGAAGAGGATTGCCACTTTAGTGCAGAGTTGGACATGTAGTGTCCGGAGTTTTTCTGCTTTTATCCGGGATATTAACTGTATAAAATTAGGAGTAAAATACAGCCTTCATACGACAAAATTCTGGCTAGCCTATACACCCTATGATTACCGAGAAATGTATATTAGCTTTAAGTCGCGGTTTAATTTAATGATTCCTTTTTTTTTTTTGAGGTCGAGTGCCCGACCTCAACCTCACATTTTGAGTTTGAGGTGAGGTTGAGTGAGGTCGCCAATGGTAACCTGAAAAGTGAGGTGAGGTCGCCTGGGGGACCTCAACCTCAGTTGATGAGGTTGAGGTTGAGTGAGGTCGCCAAATGTTTTTTGAGTTTGAGGTGAGGTCGAAGTTTTTGAGGTCAAATGCCCACCTCTGCACGTCACAACACCCCCATCGCGGCCGGTTGCACCTGTTCATTTTTCCTTTCTCCCGTGGCACTCACAAAACGCAGGGACGGACGTGCTTTTTTTTTCTGCTGCTCGTGTTCCTGCGCACAATTCATCATTCCCTCCCTGCGCGCAAACAAGGGAACCCAAACTCAAGTTCGCCGCGCGACAGCAGCGCCGCATTCCTGGCGTGGTGGCGAAATGTGAAACGATGGGACATCGCCGGAGCAGACGCTCCGCTAGCTTCCTGTGCACGTGCGGCGATCGCGTTGCGCCGGGCAGTTATTTGGCGATACAAAAACGCTTCCGCTGATGCGAAACGGATGTACTAAGTAGCATTGTGTCATGGGAAGCCACAATAGTAGGCGAAGCGCCAAAAGACGAGGCTCACGTGTGAAACTTTGCAGATTCCTTTGGAAGCGTGTCCGCAAGACCTGTTTTCCAACCGCATGACAAAGTTCTGAGAAGTCTCGCGTTCTTTGTGGAAACGAAAAGAGCCAATTTCCCCTTTCTTCGTAAACTCAGAAATGTTGACAATTGACAAAGATGGCTTGGAGAGGCATAAAAAAAGTACAGTGATTTAACACCATGAATAAAAAGTGAAGAGGATGGAAGATTACCTTGCTCTTCGCTCCCCGCGTGTCTAGTTTTGCCGATTTTCTGTGCTCTCTCCTTGCTTTGTGAGGGCTCTGAAAGCAACCAAATCAACAGATGCGACGTTCGCGATCGACACTGATGTGTGAATGTGCCCTAAGTGTCCACAGCTGCCTTTTCATTTTTAGATTGACCAAGAAAATATCTAGGAACGAGGCCCTATTTTTTTTCGGAGGTGGGGGCGGCGTTGGAAAACATGCCTTGCTTAGACGCTTTTACAGATTTTCGCAAATTGGCCAATAAGTGAACCAGTTATTATTATTATTATTATTATTATTATTATTATTATTATTATTATTATTATTATTATTATTATTATTATTATTATTATTATTATTATTATTATTGTTATTATTATTATTATTAATAACGAAGATATGTCGGAAGTGCAGTATAAAAGTGATCTAGCTATGGCTCGACTGACACTACTCGCACGGAGCACCCCCTTCGCATCATAGGGTTCGTGAGTGCAAACCAAATGTTATCATAAATGAAGCACAACCATTTAATAAGAACCGAAATAAAACACAATGTAGTACAAGCTTGGATTTCACCTGCCTTCCGAGCCAGCGAGCCGGTTAAGTGGCGTGCAGTGCACGGAGCACGCATGTGCTTATGAGATTGCTAGCGTTCTTGTCTTTGAAGAAACACCTCCTTCGGACTATATATTTATTCTTCTACTCCAAGATTTGCTTTGGTAACGTCGTAATAATAAAAAACAAATCCGTATATAGATCGCATGCTACAGGCCAAAACGATGGTCAACGAGCGGGCCACTTTATTTCGCAGTACTGATGATACTTTAGCAGTTTTTAAACATATTATATAAGACAATATAATTACATAGCGGACTTACCTCCAGATGCACTTCCTACGTTTTTGCTAACGTGGGATGCATTCAAATCAATATTTACTAATCGCCGTCTGTTGTCTGCTCTACAGTGCAGACGTGAATAAAAAGTTTCCCGCCTATAATTAAGTATCCTTCATGGAGATACACGTCAGGTTGCCTAATCAAGACGGAATGCAGGTGTCATGTTGCAGTGCGCTTGCGGGGGCGCGTCAAGGCGCGTGCTCGTGCGAGAGAAAGTTCACAGCGCACGCCGTGAAGGCATGGAGCTGAGTCGGTGGCGTCTAGTGTGTGCTTTTCTGTCCGCCCGACAAAGCAGCGCGAGACGTCTGCACGTGCGCGGAAGTGAGCGAGCGAAAGGAGAAAACCTGCACGGGTGCCCAGGTGGAGCCGCCGCGTGTATCCCGAGCTTTTATTTTTCTGTCAGAGATGGCGCTCCCTGTCTGGAGCAGTAGCGCCGCTCGACGGTGCTTTGGAAGCCGCACCCTCCGTACGCGTCCCGCTCGACCTCCCTCGTGCTAAGCATTCCACACTTCGCATCATTAGAGAGATTTAGCATACCGTGAACCGCGATCCGCGATCCGCCACCATGACTCTCTACCGCTCGTGAGCGGGGCGCACAAGCTGATTGGTTCCGATGCGGCAGGTCTATGTGCCGATGGATGGATGGAATATAGGAGCGTCCCCTTTGAAACGGGGTGGTAGCAGTAGCTATTATGCTCATTTTTCTCCATATATCTTAATTATTGATTTAGAATGGTTAACTAAACCATCATTCGATTTATTAAATTTTGCTCCTACATTACTAACATTATGTCACTTCTCTGCTTTTAAGCCACCAATCTTCCAGCCGTTTTTTGCTAGTTTCCACCGCCGGTTTATTCACCCGGCCACTGTTATCTCTAAACCCCAGAGCTTCAGGAACAGTGATTGCGCCTGCATCAACTTCCGGATGGATACCATTGCATTCGAGTATAATATGGTCAACTGTTTCACTGGAGTTTCCACATACAGCACATGCGTCATCTCCATTGTTAAACTTCTTTTTGTAGCTGCGTGTTCTAAGGCACCCTGATCTAGCTTCAAAAAGTAGGGCACTGCCTCTTGAGTTATCAAAGAAATCTTCCTTCCTAATCTGCATTTTCCACTTTCGGTATAATTCCACGCTCTGTTTTTTTTTTCCATCGAATTTATCCAATTTTTACCTTCTGTGTTTTTCACCTGTTGCTTAATGCTCTTTATTTCTCCGTCCTTGTTACTAGCATACTTACTAGTTAGTTTCCTAGTTCTTTTCCTCCATTGTGAGTCAACGCTTTTTAGGTACAGGTATTTAAATACCTTAGCTGCCCATCTGTTACTGTCCAATTTCCTCAGGCGTTCCTCATATAATATTTTACTCTGAGCTTCCCGTACTTCGAAAGATGCCCAGCCCATATCTCCCTGTACCGCCTCGTTTGTAGTTTTGCTGTGGGCACCTAGTGCTAATCGTCCAACGGATCTCTGATTTGTTTCTAATGTCGACTGTACCTCTGATTTTAGGCACAAAACCGCATTTCCGAAAGTAAGTCCGGGCACCATAATTCCTTTCCAAATACCCCTCAAAACCTCATATCTATTGTATCCCCACAATGCCTTATGCTTCATTATCCCGGCATTCCTTCGCCCTTTGGAATTAGGTGATTGCTGATGCTTTCCAATGTATGCCAATCCTTCGTTTACCCATACCCCCAGATATTTATATTCTGCTACTCTGGGTATTTCATGGCCTTGTATTTTAAGACCCTGATCAGTTGAGCCGTTGAAAATCATCAGACCCGACTTAACTGCGCTGAAACTGAAGCCTAGAGCGTCCCCTTCGTCTCCGCATTACTTAACTAGAGTTTGCAATTCTTCCAGACTCTCAGCTAGCAGCACAATATCGTCTGCATACATCAAACCGGCGAGGCGCTGCTCTACCGCCTTTCCACCTAATCTGTATGACAGGTTAAAACCTAGGTTACTGTCTTGTATCCTCCGTTCCAGGTTTATCATATAAAGCATGAACAGCACCGGTGATAGAGGACAGCCTTGTCTTAATCCTTTGCATACTTTGACATCCTCCGTACTCCTTATCCCTTCCCACATAATTTCTACTTTGTTATCCCGGTATATTTCCTGTGGGAACTCTATTATCTCATAACCGATACCTTCTTCTTTTAATATGTTCCACAGGAGTTCCCTGCTTACGTTGTCGTACGCCCCGTTTATGTCCAGGAAGGCCAAATACAAAGGTTTATTTTCCACTCTAGATATTTCGATGCATTGTGTAAGCACGAACAGGCAATCATCTAAGCGCCTACCATTTCTAAAGCCGTTCTGAAGTTCTCCGAGTATCTTGTTACTTTCAACCCATGCTTGCACCTTTAATTTCACCGCCTGCATGGCTAACCTGTAGATTACAGATGTTATGGTAATCGGCCTGTAGGATTTTATGTGCATCCTTTCTCCTTTCCCTTTATAAATCAAATTCATTTTACTCTGCCGCCAGCTGACCGGAATTTGCTTATTCGCTATGACTGTTTCCAAAGCTTTTAACAACGTTTCCTTACTTTTTGGACCGAGTTCATTAATCAGCTTGATCGGAATTCCATCTATTCCTGTAGATGTGTTTTTAGGAATATTTTTTTCTGCCTTTTTCCAGTTTAGATTGGTCAGTTCTAAGCTGCTTTGTATTCTGCTACCTTGTGTTGCGTCCTGATTTGCGGAGATTACCCTATCGTCGTTCTTAAATGACTCGGCTATAACTGATGTAATGTAGTTCACTGCATTGTCTCCCTTTAAACAATTTCCCTTGTTATCTTGAATCCGATCTTGCTTTCTTTGATTCTTCTTCCCTAGCCAGCTTATATGGTTCCAGAATTTTCCAGCTCCGTGGCTTCCTCTTTCCATTCCAGCGGTTTGCTACTTTAACCTCCTGAATTTTACTCCTTATGAGTAGTTCTACCTGTTCATAATCCAAGTCTTCCATGGGGCTTTTCTTTATTGCTTCCTCTATGTCTGCAGCTATCTGCGCTATTTGATCGTCGTTTAATTTTGCGTTTACGTTTTGTCTAAGTTCCATTTCTCTTTTCATCAAGGGCCCCATCTGCAGACTAATACGCTTATGATCACTTCCCAGACTACACTCCCCTTCTTCGTCTATTTCCATTTTTGTGACCTTGCTATAAATTTCCTGCGACATTAGACAATAGTCAATGGTCGTCTGCCTGTTGCGGAATTCCCACGTTATTTGGCCTTCGCATTTTGTTTCTCCATTTACTATAACTAGATCGTGTCGCTCGCAGAAATCTAGCATTAGCTTCCAGTTACAATCCGTGTATCCATCCAGATCGTCGATGTGGCCGTTCATGTCCCCCAGCAGAATAATATTGGCCCCGTTTCCAAACTGGCTTATATCGTCACTGAGACATTCAACAAGATCCCTGTTTTCTTGCCTGCATTGATGTCCTGTTCCTAAATAAACTACCCCTAGCCATGTCCTTATGCCGGCAATGGTTCCTGAAACCCAGATATGTTCTTTACAAGATGATTTAATTCTTTGCCAATTTGTTCCCTGGTGTATCAACATACCTACCCCTCCACCCTTTCTTTCAGTTCTCGTTCTGTTGCACCCTTCCCAGACGTAGCCTTCTATAAACGGCGGATCTTCTAGATCCCTGAGATGAGTCTCGCAAAGAGCGTACACACCTATTTTGTCATCCTTCAACTGCTGTTCTATCTCTAGCCATTTCGCTCTTTTTCTACCTCCTTGCATGTTTATGTAGCTGATCCTAGTGTTAAATTTCTCTTTTGTACTTTTCTTTCTCGACCTACTCTTTGCCATTTTTGGGGGCTCAGTCTCCATTATTACACTTTCTTCTGCTTCACGTCTAACTACCTCTGTGCACGGAGTCCTCGCGGACCCCCTAAAAAAGCTACAGCCCTGCCTGCCAAGCGCAAGCCGATCTCTGCTCCGACCCTTCTGTTAAAATGAATGCCATCTCGCTGAAAAGTCCTACCAAAACTTGCTTTATGTACCTCCCTGTTTACCTCAACCACTTCGAAACGCTTCTCCAGGCTTAACTTTCTTATGTCCTGATTAACTGTCACCATGTCCTTTTCCATCTTTCCGTTCAATCCTAGCACCTCTGGTACTGTGCATACAACTATCTGCGTCTGCTGTGCTATCTCCCTGATCTCGTCAACTCCCTTAGCTAAACTTTCCACCACTCCTGCAGCGTCACCATTTAGGACATCGTTTAGACCCGCGGCTACTATTACCATACTGCGCTCTGCGGAATCCTTCAACAGCCTATTTTTACTCTCTTTTAGTACAGCCCTCATTGTTCTCCCTGGGAAGGCTCCAACCAACACTCTCTTATCACCCCTTACACGTTCCAAGATATCTCGCTTGCACCTGTTCATGTTAGAATCTCCGGCGATAAGCACCTGGGCCTTCTCTCTCCCTCTCCCAACTGTTGGCTCCTGCTTTCGGTTATCTGTGTCCTTATCTCTGGGATTTTCATTCTTCCTTACTTCTTCCTTTTTTTTCCGGCGTCTTAGCTGCTTCTAAACAACTCTGACGGTTCGGATCCGCCTGACCTACTTTGCTTATGCCTTCCATGCCAGTGCTGGCCCCAGCCACGTGGCCCGCATTGGAATGTTCGTCCTTGTTGGTTCCAAGGACAAAGTCGGCCCCTTTCTTTTCAATCTGAGTAAGCTGTCCAAGCAGTTTCTGATTTTCCGTCCTTAGCAAACGTACTTCATTTTCTAAATCCTCCACACGAGACACTAAACTGCCCCTTTCTTGATCAAATCTATCTAGACGTGCATTCAGTACGCAACATCGACACAAAAAGTCGCTGCCTTCCGCTTCACCTACAGAATCAAAACGCGTTTCTTTGAGATTAACCTGCGCCTCACACTGAGTACACTTTACCTTCTTTTGATTGCACATCTTAAGCGCTCATCGACTGAACTATAACTGTTACGAATTCTTAGAATATACAAATTGCCAAACGAAGACACAAGAAACGACTAGCAAACAAGCGTTAAAAACCAAATCTGCGAATGCCAATAGCCTAGAAAGAAAAATACTTATCTAAACAAGATAGCTAAACACTGAACGCCAAGAAAACCTACCAGTATGTAGGTTTTCTTCCAGTATGTGGCGCCATCTATTGACATCAAAGCGATCTTAGCGTGCGCAGTGGAACGCGCGGTGGCGGATCACAGTAGTGGATCGCGGATCACGGTGTGCTAAATCTCTCTATTGTTCACGGCGCAACGCGTGGGAACAGACACTGCGTGTAGACGGCCAACCAACTTCAGGTGCTGGGGCGGCGGCGGCGGGATCGCGGGGCCATCACGTTGCTGAGGGAAGTTGTGATGTCCCACTCGCCGGCTAACATTCGGGAGCGCACTGCCTCTGACCCGGCGGCCGCTCAGAAAACGTCAAAAATACATCCATCTGCTCAAAACTAACCCGAATTAAGTGTCTGTACTAATGTAATCGTTCCTTAAGAATGCAATTGTGGTGATTTCTCAATATTCTTGGATATTTGTTCAGTGTATACCTTTAAGGTTGCGATTAAAAAAAAAACAGAAAAAAAGTTGCACTTGCAAGATTCGAACAGATGTTTTATTCGCTCAGTGCTCAGGTAAGTAGTGTCAATCCATTGCCCCACTGAAGCAGCGAGCACGGCAGGTTTTAAATGCGCTCTTATTCATGTTTCACAATATTTCCACTATCTGTCGCCAGATGACGCTGCTCAGAGGACCCTACCTTTGATAGAACGGAATCACGCATCCGCATTCTTGGGCTTCGCAGCGGTGGATGTGAAGCCTCCTTCGAACAATTGCTGGAAAAAGGAAACGACGGGTCACATCCTGCAAGGGCAATATTTTATGCTCAAGCAAGCAGTTGACCACACAAACGACGGCTTAGCTGCTTTTCAAAGCACTGTAAACACATTTTGTTGGCCATTGCAAATGCCCTCTTTTGTCCACCCTTAACTACTTTTGGTCCACCACTGTCACCACCGTCTTGTACACACTAAATTAATCTTCTTCATTTATTGTTCCTCGAGGACAGGCCTCTGTAAGGTGTACATAGCGCATTTTGCCTGTGTTGCCCTGGCTTGTTTACTTGATGCAGAGAAACCAAAATAAACTTCACTTCACTGTGTTGCTTTCTATTTTCATTCACCCCGGCAAGCACCGTCTTCTGATCCGTGTAATAGCTGCAAATGTCGCCCGCGATATTTCCAGCCTGGAAGATCAAGTATATGCAAATATGCTTCTGCGTCGTAACCACATCTTCGAGATTGACGAGCAATGCTCCAAACTTGTCCTCGACATTTCATATAAACTGCGGGTTTCGGGCCACGCTATTCTTAAAGCCTCCCCTATTATGTGACCATTCTGTCACTAACACAAACTAGGTTCACATTTATCCTTATATGAGGTTTAGTTTTCGGTTCCCACGATAAATTCCTGGACTCGAATCCCCTCCTACGGAGTGGTGTTTTAACGCATGAGGACCACAAGTACATCGCCGAAAGCGCACACCATGGCCAGCAATGAAAAATCTCGCCGCCAGCGGGCTTAGAATCCCGGCTGAGACAAGTATATGAGATCCGCTGGCCACTGCGTAAGACCACTGCACCTTCTTGGTAGCCGGTTTCTTCAAGTGGGAGTCTCCAAGCCTTCTCGCCAAGCTTCTGATGTAGCCACCTTCATTGTCTTCATCTTCTCTGACAAAGTTGCACTGAATACAATCCCTAGGCCTCATTCATCCTATTTGAAGCATAGAGCACCCGCAAAATGCTTGACAAAACTGACAAGAAATGGCAAAGCAAAGCTAAACGAAGCAAAACCTGTTTAAATTGGTGCTAAATAAGTATTTTGCTCGTATATCCATGCTTGGCTAACCAAACTGCCGCTGAAGGTTTTGCTGGGAGACACGACGAGGAGCAGTAAATTAAAAGAAAAATTTGCGAAAAAAAAAAACCTACATTGTGGTATGAATTTTTTGCCGACATCTCTTTAAATTATAAATTCCTTAAATTATCGCTTTCAATAAGTCATGGGCGTGATGTATATACATTGTACATGATTTCATTCGTTTAAGCTTACTGTGAGTTCCGTTACAACCTCGTACAAAAGGGCTCATAAGAGACGGATCTCCAATTATAATAAACGCGCGCCTCTTTCACCAGACATTTTTATTGTTCTGCATATTTTCCATATGGCGCACATAGTAACCATATGCAACGCATGCAGAAAGGTCGATATTCATATACGTTTACCGTATGACATCATACACATCATATGAACGTAATATCGAAACCGTATACGGAAAAGCTGAAAGAGCGCACGGATCTACGTTTATGTTTGCATCGAAGCAACTCCGTGTTTCAGTGATTTCTGATGCGCAGCCAAAACCCGCCGCAATGGTGCAGAGGTTACGGCGCTCGACTGCTGTGCCCCCGAGGACGCAGGATCGAATCCCGGCTGGAGGCTGCTTTTTGATGGAGGCGGAGAGCAATAAGGCGCCCGTGTGCTGTGCGATGTCATTGCACGTTAAAGAACCCCAGGTGATCGAAATTTCCGGAGCACTCCACTACGGCCTCTCTCATAGCCTGAGTCGCTTCGGGACATTAAACTCCGTAAACCAAACCAATCCAATCATGCGCAGCTCAAATGGAACGTTTCGATGGAGATGCAGCTGAGGGATTCAAAAGCTCTCGTGTCTCTCACCATCACAACAGCGTATATACGCAACCATTGATAACATTTTAAGCGCATTTAACCAATCAAAGTATATATCCGTAAAGAAACATATAGCGCAATCCAACACTCCGTATGAACAGTAAACCAAACTTGACAGAAACTAAATTCAGCAGGGGCCCATGGGAATGCGACATAAAGCGCAAACGTGACTGCTTCAGCGGCGGCCAAACGTAAGACTTTCCCGAAAACTTCTTGTATGCATGCCAAGTAATGCCGAGTGTTGGGCGAGTTGGTGAACGTTCGTGATCAAAAATAGCGCAAAAGGTGCACGAAGGACGGGTGGACGACACCGTTTTAGCGCTTGTCCGTGTCGTCCATCCGTCCGATTGTTTTTCATCGTATGCATGCCTTTGTAGAGCAGACGAAATATAAAAAAAAGAAAACAGCATCTAAATCTTATGAGAAATGGCGCAGTGCTCTTTGCATGATTCGTATAGACCTGTATGACGACAGAGTTTATTTGAGCCATAGTGCTTGCCGAAATAATTATAGACATGATAAGGAACGGAAACATCATGGAAGCTATATGCGTTCTACCGTGCCACAACGCTGAGATGTTTGCTTGCGCACTTAAAGAGCCGTCATGTTTATAGTACACCGAGAGCATTTGGAATAAAGAAATTCTAATGCACCGTTTTAAACCTTATGCTTGAGGCATTCCTTTTTTGCGAGGACTCTCTACATCGCAGGCCTATTCGAGAAAATATAACTCAAATAATTCAACAGCGGCACGTTTGAATGGAGAGGCGAAGAGCGAAACGTCCGAGTGGTCTGCGATTTCAGGGCGAGTTTAAGAGCCGGAGATAGTTAAGTTTAATCCACATTCCTCCGTTGCGCTGTCCTCTATAGCCCATGGGCCACTTCGTGATATGTTAAATCCAAAATATTCTACCATTATAAGATAAATACGTAGTAAACGCAAGGATCCTGATTTCAGTTATCTCTGCGACAGTTGAAGGGCAGTCGCGCAGAGCGTAATGCAAAGAGGTAGAATGAAGGAAACGTAACTGCCTCAAAAATAAATAGCGGAAGCCAACTTAAAAAAAAAAAATTACCTTGGCTACTTTGCCTGTTAATGAGATCGGACGGTTCCTAATTGCAACGAGGATTCACGCTTTTTAGGAAAGTAGTTCGGCTGCTACAATCATTTTAAAAGCTGTGTAATAGAAGACTCAGGCACTTGGTGGTGTATCACGGAGTTGAGCAACTTACCGGATATGACGTAGGAACGAGCTCTCGAGGGCTGTCCTCAAGCCAGGTATAGTGTGGATTATAACCGACTAAGGACGGCGTGCACCAAAATGCTGGTGATGAAAAATGGCTTGAAGGTTCTAGGTTTTCTACAATGTTGGAATCTTAATAACTTCCGCCGCGCTTACCGTGCCGAAACGCTGTGTGGTCGTCGCGGGCCCGAACGTGCAAGGTGTGCAAGAACGCGCCCGTCACACGCGTTTTTAAAGTATGGTAAACATAAGACAAAACAAATTGCTGTCCACGCTTGAGGTTGACTTTCGTTCGCAGTGCAATTGGCTCATGTGATCTACGTTCGCGACGCTCACAATAACCTAGTATAAAGTGTGTCCACTCGCTGAGGCTTCTACAAGCACAACTTAGTTCCAGCAGAAAAAGGATGCTAATAAAATAATACTGTCCAGCCCGCATCGCCTAATATGCTCTACAAACGACACAAAGCCGACAGAATGTCACATGTACAGCACCACGTTCCTTGCCCGGTGTGTTTGCGACATATCCTGCTAAACCATGCTGCAGTGGAGCCGCCTAGAGTCCTCGCATCTCTATTCGTGGCCCCCGGCCCATTTCCAAAAACCACAGTTTGCAGAGTGCTGAAACAGCGCAGGGCAGGTATGCGAGGCATTCTGTACGAGATGTAGCGCAATACGTCTCCGCCAGCTTCCTCGACAAGCCAGTTCGAGCGAATGTCCTTGGCATAGCGAACTGCTAAGCTCTCAGCAATACTCCATTGCAAACTCATCCCTTGCGTGTGACAAGTGTAGCCGTGGTGAACACAGCTTAAAGTCTGGCTTCATCGGAGGGTGGTCCCTGGTGATTCGAGCGCTGGTAGAAAGGGAAACAGAGGGGGAGAGAGAAAGCAGCTTGTGGCTTCCTTCGCACATCATTTCGTAAAAAGCGAAGAAATGATATTTTTCCGTCTTAGGTTTTAGAAATTATGTTAGTGGTCCTATTAAAGCTCAGTACAAAATTGCGTAAACAATAGAGAAGAAATGTCCAGAAAACCATAGCACAAAAACTGGCAGCCTGCTTCGTATTAATGCAGTCTTTATACATTGGAGCGCGGGGGTCTCAGACCCCTTTTAAATACTGCCAGGGGGGTCTCAAACCCCCTGAGACCCCCCTGACTTTAAGCCCTGGACCGTGAACACGAAGGAAACTGCTGACGCTCCGAAAGAGGCCGAACAACGAATACTCGATCCCAAGCAACTGGTTTTACTCCGGAGTGAAGCTGGATAAAAGACAACGACTGACTACTGAGAGGATGCGAACATAGAGGAAGGAAGATTAGAGCTTTACATCCTCCTACAAAACAGCGCGTCGAACAAGAAAAAAAAAACACGAAGGAAATGGCAGGGTCATATGTTCGCCTTCGTTTCGCTTCGTTTATGGGGTTTAACGCCCCAAAGTGACTCGGACCATGAGAGACGCCGTAGTAGAGGGCTCACCTGAGTGCTTCTTTAGCGTGCACTGGCATCGCACAGTAAACGGGAACCTTGCTTTTTGTCTCCATCGAAAAGCGGCCACTGCGGCCGGCATTTGATTCCGCATCACTGGACTTCGTGGCGGGGCACATACTCGTCTGGTTTGTAGCACTGTTCTTTGTGCATGCAGTACCAAATAGCCCGACATTTTGCACTTGATCCTTCCTCCATGGACTCAAACGTGATGCACAAGAGTTTTTCTTTTTCTTTTTTTTTGTGGAATCTGTGCGCATACGCAGTCACATGGAAGAAGCTCGGAGGTTGCGCTCATCAGCATGAAAAGGAAGAAGCTCGGAGGTAGCGCTCATCAGCATGAAAAAGAAGCTCCTTTCCATGTGCTTGACAAATGGACGATTCGCTACCCACTGAGGTCAGGTCGACTGCTTCTGCAGAAGCGCCTCTGTCTTGTGCGCGCAAGTCTGGGAAAAATTTCCAGAGTGACAACACTGGGCGTGCGCACATACTGATGCACTTCGAAGTAACAACGTTCAGACCGACAACCTAACAACCCGTGACTATTTGCTATAATCGAGATGCAAGACGCCTTTATCAAGACTATTGCAGGCTACCTGCACCGCTGTGATGGTCCTTGCCAGCTTAGAGACTTCGCTAGATATTGCTTTCACACGTGTAGATCTAGAGCGCCGGAAATCGCGCAGAAAGGGATTATGAATGTCAAGGTTCTCGTTATGTTGGTGTGCAACAAAACAAGGCTTGTTCCATTAAGTCCAAGCTGTTTTATTAATCATGATTAAGCACGCTGAACAGTGGCAACGCAGAGGCTCTAGCGGAGAAACGTACGATCGATCCCCTGCTCTGCGTGGACAAAACAAAACGCGCGATAGGGAACCTGTGTTCCTTAAGTGTGTTAGCGGTGGCACTTCTCACTTTTTAAACTGGCATTAGATCGGTACACTCGAAAGCACCTGCGCAGCCTTGCAGGCCAACACCAACCCAGACTCCGCGAATCAAACATAAGAGGACATGCAGGGAAGCCTCGGGTTTATAGCTGAAGTTGTAATCTGCAGCCGAGGAACGAGCGCTTCGTAGCAGTAATAGCAGCTGTGAAAATTATTAAATTAGCCTCAAACGGAAGGATTAATTAAGGCTGTTCATGAGGGGCAGCTTCCTCAGCTCAGGACCCCGGTGGCTGACGCGAGTGCTTTTTTATATTTATACTTTCCGCCGACGATCCGGGCCACTGAAAAGGACATGGGATGCAAGGCAGGGTTCGAATGCGGCCTAGGAGGGAGTGCCAGCGGCATCAGCTAGAGTAGTGCAACAGAAGTTCAAAAATGTTATGGGTCGACAAACACAAGTAAAATGAATAATTGAAGCCTTTATTAGAAAAAAAAAATCACGCAATGTATAACCACGGCCGGTCTCGAGGGAGAGAGCGCGCGCTCTTTCTTACGGCCTTCTCAATCGCCGCGTGAACAATGGGAACTTTTCTCCTTGAGTTACGCTCTCCGCCGTCGCAAGGGGCGCGACCTGCTCACTGTTCGCTCCGCATCTGCTTCAGTGGCGGCGGCTGGCTTTTGCCTGGTTTCGCGCTGTCGCCTGCGGGTTTCGTGATGAGTGCAGCCCCTAAATGAAAGATTACAGAAGGTAGATGCTGCAGCGGCATCCTGTCAGCGTGCTACACACGTGAATGAAGTCTTTATATTAAAAAACACTGTCGCTTAGCAAACGTTCGACAAGCATATGACATGTATTGCGGCATGGTATTTACTTTTGCTCATTTTAATCTGAATTTTTTCCCAAGCCTGTACAAGAAGATGAATAAAAAAATGAATGAGCAGTGATCACATTAAAGCTTCTTCAAGGCAAACATAACAGCAACAATGGCAAAACCGTCTTTCAGCGCTAGATGAGAAACCATCGAGGTAACACCGAAGATGAAAATAATTTTATAAAAATGTAACGTAAGTTGCACAATGCTTACATGACATAAAGTATTAGTATAAAGTCAGAGTAAACGCTTTTAAGTTTTGTTATCAATTTTGCTATAATGTATAGACCAGCAAATGTTTTATGTTGTATTATAAACATGATTTTAATTTTGCAAATAAACGTTGGTTTAATGAAATCTTTACATGATATCATGATTATTTCATGAAAAATACAGGAAATCTATTTCAAGCTCTAATTCCTAGCAATATTTTCTTTCTTTTTCTAGTATGTTTTTGAACTAATAGTTCCTTGTAACTATCTGTGCAGTAATGCCTGCCTTAGAGAGCAATCGCTGCCTCATTATTTTGGTAGAATGATTTGCTTATTACACATTCGCCACTGTTACTCAAGGGACACTCCTCAATAATGGATATAGAAGCTTTTCTCTGTGCTATTTATTCAGAGGTGACTATAGGAGTTGTATGTCGCGCTGTATTGCGTAGTTGTGTGCCGTCACCAATGGTAGGCTACATGCTCGTGCAGGGTTGTTTTATCATTTTCAAGAACGCTAGAATAATGCTGCATATATATTAGATATATGTTGTTAAAATGTTTATAGAAAGGTTATGCTTACGTTTATTTATAGCTTTATTAGGCGTTAAAAAAAAAGAAGAACGTTCGGAACACCGAAATAACATTTGACCAAAACTGAAATTGGACACTACTGTAATATTTTGAGCGATAGCTGGGCCGAAATGGAGGAGAACAAAAAAAAATTAATTACAGTCGCGCCTCATTAATATGAACAGTTTTGTTCCCTAGCAAATTTGTCCTTAAAACGAGTTGTCCGTAATAACGAATCGCGAATAAAAAATTTTCAAATATTATGCCATGATAGCATCTGCTTCTGCGCATAGTGGGGTTCATTGAAGTTGGAATTAGAATATATTTTTGCCGCTCCAATCTCATTATCCTCGTTGTAATTATGCCTGAAATAACATAGTTCCGCTTCACTCGCCTGGATATTAATACGCTTGATGGCATATCTTATGTTTAGATGACTTACTCTTAACACGGCTGTTCACATCACACGACTCGACGACCCGGTCGACTACCTAATTATGTTTTCTGCGAAGCAAAATTAAACTAAAGAGAAATAGTGTCTTCAGAGGCATTCATGAAATGTTGTAAATGATAAGAGCTGTGAACTAGGCCATTTAACTTGTGCTGTGAAATGCTAAACCACCAAATGAAAGGGCCCATCATGCACTTTTTCACTGCATACTACTGGCATCCTGCATGCAAAATGCATGAAATAAAACGTCTGGTTAGGAAAGTAGAGATTTTGTTCTCGGCACTGTCCATAACGCGACCAACGTGTATTATATTCGAGGGGCTCTTTGCAATTCCACGCTGTCCACTGTCCGGACAGTGAGTTTCCATATTAACGAGCGCAAATACATTGGAAAAGTTTGGTCCCCAGAAAATTTCGGTCCCTAATTCGAGTCGTCCAGAGTTTGTAGCCCTCTTGGACAAGGTTGTGTCTTTTTTTGAAAAAGCTGTCGTGCACCTACCACACACAAATGTCCTTGAAGTCCTTCAAATCTTAATCCAGCCAGAACTTGAGAACTCACCTTTGCTGAGTTGCCCGTAAGGCATTGACAATAGCCATGCTATAAGGCCCGCTTCTTTAATATGTGAGAAATTTCTCAGAATCCTTCTTGTCAATTATGCTAAGAAAGTGACAGACAGGAACGAAAGGCCAGCTCCTTATGTGCACAAACCGTCCAGAAAGATTTTGAGACTTCAATTTTCTAGCCGCATGTACCGTTTTGATGAATGAGTGCAATGTGTTAACTTTGAAGGACATTTTTTTTTTATTGCTTGCCGCTCTTTTCAATTATGCATATCTGTTTATGCCCATTTCCTTTGTTAAATGTTTTTTTTTATCACTGTATTAAACTGGCTACGACTGTCTACGTGTGCGTCAGTCGCGAGGCTACGTATACATCTGCTGTCTTTCAACCTACTGATTTGTTTTAAACGAAGCTAGAACAGACCACTTCACTAGACAACTGAAATTTTAACTGTATGCGTAAATTTTTGTTCCTTACTCTGTATCTGAGACGTGCTATGAATTTTCGTCAGTGCCTCTTTTGCTCTAAACGAAAACGGCAGCGGTTGACAGAATATCCACCGAACAGTTTGCCATGCCAGGTCGCGCTATACCTGCTTACAGCTTTCAAAGGCACACTGCATAAAATGGTACATATAGTTTTGTGAAAAATTTAGGGGCAAAAAGTGTTGATGTAAGTGCACCCGAAACTTCATTCGACCGTGCGCGACAGCTCTGACGAAGGCGCGCGCGCTCTCGCGCGCACGCGCATTATTGACTATTTTATTGCTCATACACGATAAATCAGAAGCTGATTACGGCGTCTTCCTATAAGCCATAAGGGGTGAAATATCAGGACCTGCCGGTTGCAACCGATGTGGGCGGAGCGAAGAGCGAGCGCGCGTTTCCTTTGCGCGTGAACGGCTGTAGCGGAGGAGCAGCAGTGGGGCGGTGGCGACCCCACCGAGGCGCGGCGGGCGGTGGAAACAGACCCCATTGGAGAGGCCGTAAGAGAAGAGAGAAACGCGCTCTCCCTCGAGACCGGCCGTGGTATAACGAACCATTTTTATCTTATGTGTGCTGTTGGGAGTGCTAACAGATGCACAAAAGATAAAACTGATTGGTTATATGTATATAAATATTGTGGTTTGTAGGCACACGGCCGCTCAATGGAGGCGCACTTGGTGCGGCCCGTCGCGTCGCGCCTCAATGGCTGGGGAAGCGCGTATTGGGAGAAGTTACAGTTTCCGCCGCGGGGGCGCCACCACTCCAGGACAAGGCGCCGCCGGCACGGACGAGCAGATGACGCGGAAGGAGCGCGCTGGCTGGGTTGGCGCGTGTTATCGTTTTGACTACTCAGCATAACCGCGTGGTTCTGATAGTTCTGCATGCGTGTCATCGGTGCCTGTGTCAACAGCGTCCTAAGCGTATGCAGCACCATGCCAGGCAACTGCTGTGTGCCGCTGTGCACCACGAAAGCAAGAAAAGATCGGTTACCATGGGTTCCCGTGCGATTCACAACGTCGAGCAGCATGGCTGAAAAACATATCTCGGGAAGGTTAGGACGGAAAAGGAAGCCGGTGGGAGCCGAGTGACAAGTCACTGGTATACTCACTGCACTTCACAGATGACGATTACAGGAAGAACATAAAACTGAAGATCCTGCTTCCTTCAGCTGTCCCCTTCGTGTTCCCAAACTGCCCACCTTACAAGTTGAGTTACTCATGCGGGCTCATGTTGAGCCAAACAACCTTGAAAAAATTAATGTGCGCAGGTCAATAGCTTTATTTTCCCCACTTGTTATAGCTACACTTCATTTCCTCCTAGACAACCCCCCGTGTCATCCTGAAGCATGTGTGTTTCAAGATAGGTGCGCCACGATCACTTTTATGACGATGATATCAAAATGGTATGCCTTGCTCAACATCGCATAAGTGAAGGCATAGAGACACCAGGAGGAGCCGTTCTATTTGTCAGATGACGAGTGACTCTCTTGGTTAGAGTTGGACTTTGCCATATCAAAGACATTCAGGTCCTAGGAGGCACGTCGAAGCAAAGGCTAACCAAGCAACTTAACGTACGAAGCAACAATCATGACAACCAGATCCACAGTGGCTCAAATTAAGTACCTTCTTGATCACATCAAGTATCTTGCAACGTCTTCTGTGTGCCTTACAAGTGCATTGCGTTTAACCGAATCTTATTTTCAGCTTCCGATACGCCCTAAAGCAGGCCCTCAACAGCAGGCCTGTAGTATCGCTTTTTAGCAGCCTAAGGCAATTCAAAGGCGGGAACGACAGAGTTGACGCAAGGGCTGCAGTTTTCACCTCGGAGAAAATACTGAAGGTACAACTAGCGAAAAAAAATATATATCGACTGAGATACACATTTTGCCATGCTTTGTGCAGGTTGGCATCTTGCAAGCATCAGTCTGCAAATGCACCTATCAACAATAGACAGCTATAAAACTTGGCATTCGTGATTATGAAAGTCGTACCTTGCCAACTGCCATATCACGTCTGCTGCGAGAGAGTTCGGGTCAGCTTGGATTCATTCATGTGTGGTGTGAACCAGCAGCTTACATAGAGTTAGCACCGATTGAATTTTTGGCTGGTTACCTTGCACGTCCATTTGAAGATAAAGTATAAATAGTTTAACAGAATCTCATGAAACATTTTTATTTATTCTGTTTTCAGTGCCTGCCCGTGTTTTCATTATTTATATATTACCAAAGTTTAAATAACTTCTAGTGCTTACTTTAGAGTGTCAATAATTTTATTTTATTAGTCCCCCTCCATTTATTAACTTTGTGCCTTGTGATTCCTGCAATACCCTGGACTTATCAAAATTCTTGGTGATGGACGCCTATTGTATCTGAAAATCACCATGCACCTTTGTTAGCAAGGTGAAGTTCCTGCAGGTCATAAGAAGCAGCAAGCTATGTAACATGTTAATTTCATCCCTTCTTCCCTATTTTGTGTAATTTCCAGAGCTGATTTGCGAGAGAAAAGACCGCAGTCACACTAAGGACCTAACTAAACTAATGCGACCACTGCTGACCAACTGGACAGGCGACATTAATCAGACAGTGGAAAAAATCACTCTTGCACATAAACCTTTTCCGAGAAAAGTTCTTCGCTTGTAAAATAAGCTTGCGTGTCTTCTGTGCATCACGCGGCTTCATAAACGAGAAAAAAATTGCCAGAGCCTGCGGGCGTGTCGTTGAACTGGCTGTCTTGTGTTGTTTCTTTTGCAACAGTTTGTGTTAGCTAGTATGTTTTGGTGGTGGTCCCCAGAATAATATTAATTCCAGTGAAAACGGAGGAACAGGCTGAACAATAATGTTGAACGCTACGTCCAGAAAAGTGCACGCTGAATAAATGGCCCCAAACCATGTCCCGATTTCAAGATTTAATATCTAATACGTTATTACAGTGGTTGAAACGCAACTAAATGGGTGCGCACTCAGCGAAGCACACGACTGCCCGTTCTCGTTGTAAACGGAAGACCACGAATTACTTGGAAAAGCCTAGTGATGATGACTTGCCGCTATCACCTTATCAATAGCAAACTTGCACATAGCATCACATACTGAGTGAAACGCCGCTCATAATCCTAAATTGAGCAAACGCCGACCACGCGGACGCCGAAACGAAAGCACAGCCACGGCCGCTGCGCGCAGCTCTCCGCCCGAACTCGTCCCGGAGCGGTGGCGCCGCAGCGGTGGCGATGAGAACTAGGCGCAATACGGCTCTTCTGGGCGACGCGACGGGCCGCACCCAAGTGCGCCTCCATTGAGCGGCCGTGGTAGGCATTTAAGACACCGTTCCAAATGATTACAGCTTAAAAAAAGTGTTTTAGCTGCGCACATTTTGTTGAAAGTAGAGGAATTTTTTATAGACGACATTTATGTTTCCGTTCTCTCAGCAGCAACAGGCGATGGCTCTTGTGCCATCCATCTTGACGAAGGTAGGTTTCGGTTTAGACAGCTTCAGCGCACGTGGTGACTCGAGGAGAAATTATGTTTAAAAATTAACAATTCCTGCACATTAACGCAGCGCGATAGTTGCGGAGGTATTGGGAAACGACGTTCCTATATTTTCGCTGTCGCCGGTTCGAACCCGTTTTTGGCATCAGTTTAAGTGCTTGGCACTCGGCGGACCATCAAATGACCTGAGCGTAGTAAACGCTTTTTTTCGCGGGGCTTTAGCGCTGGCCCCTAATCCTGCTCCACTGAAACTTGAAGATCGTAGTTGCCTTGCTGCAGTATCGACGAGGCAGTATGTGCCAGCGAATAGTATGTGCTGTCGCATCTTGAAATTTTCTTTTGTTTTTGCAATTCGAGGAGCTCTTTTGAAAATGCCTGCTGTTTTATTTTTTAGGCTTCGCTGCCAAGGACAAGAACTCGGCCGAGTGGACCGTCCGCGAAATCCGAATGACGAGCTGCTCGTTCGCCGGAGCGGGGAGTAATCACTGTCGCACTGCGGGCTATCGGCGCACGCGGCCCGTCATTAGATGCTCGCTCATACGCAGTCTGCCCCGATGAGCCCCCGATTAGAGGACTACAGGTTCGGCGCCGAGGGGAGGCTTGTCCGCGCAGCTGATCCGCGCCCATCATGCTCAGGAGGAGGCGCGGACATCGCGCCGCTATTTCCATACGTCTCCGTTTTGTCTCTCCCCTGCGGCCAGATTTGCGCGAGGCGGCAGCCGTCGGAAGAGGCGTTTGTAAACGCGGGCGCACCAGTGGGCGGAGGCGCGCACTCTTTTGATCCGAGGGAGCGCGCCGCTGAGAGCCCCCCGTTTTACACGCTAATCCAGATTAGCCGGATTCGGACGCCTCCGCGCAGCCGGTCGGCGACACGTGGCGCTCACGAGGGGCGCGCGCCGCAGTGTCCGCAGATCCCGCTCGTGGCGCCGTTTGTGTTTTTGCTGGCACTGGAAACGGGGAAGAAGAAAAAAACAAAATGAGATGGGGACTCAGTGTCAGCCTGGAAACAGATACGGGGGATCTACATTAGGCAAACAAAAGGCACAAAAGGCTAACCAGAATAAGTCACCCCGAAGCACATCGGGTATAGAGTGGCATATACCGTAGCCTCCTCCCGCTCTGCCTTTCCCCTCGAACACGGCTATAGACTGCACGGAGAGAGAGAAAGCGAGCAGCCGCCCATGAGTGCGGAAGCAAAGGAGGCGAAATGCGCTTAAAAAGAGCCATGCATGTCTGCCCAAAAAGCGGTGGCTAGAGAGCGTCGCTAGAAGGCACCGAGAGGGTCATTACAATGACAATAGGCTCGACGTAACGAAGCGTCAGATGTTCCCCGTTGGGGGTATGATATCGCGTGACATTATTATGGCCAGAGAACTCTCGCCCTAACTCAGTCTCCCCTTCTTCCCTCACTTTTCTACGCTTCACACTCTGCTCACTGTTAATCTCTTCTTTTGTGTGGGTACTTTGTCAGTGACATCGTTTTTATCCAAGAGATCCCTCTTTTCGAGAGCTTTTTTTTTTTTTTTTATTGCGCAGCCGCACGTTGACACAAGCTTATGATGGAAGTTTATAAGAACGCGGCGTTCCTGCAACGATGCGCCTGCGTGGTGGGTTTACCTAGGGCTATAAAGAAAACAGTCGCGGACACCGTGGGCGACAAAAGGTGAGCAAGAAAAGAGTAGGCGTCAAGGCGTTCATTTTGTCATTAGGAGACGGTAAAAGTTTTGATAAACTGAACCTGCGACGATAATGTGCATCGGCTTGCGTCGCCTTCTGCATGTGCTCCCCCTCTGTGCACTTGACACCGCTGCGAGTTTTGCCGCCCCGGCGCCCCCATTCTCTTTGTTGCTGCCGCGGAAGCTGCTCAATTTTACGGATGGAAACAGCTGCGGGGCACTTTTTTACGTGCCTCGAATCGCCATCTCTTTCTCGACGCTAGCTTGTAACAGATTTTACAAAAATCGAGCGCCCGAAACAGCTCGCAGCGGCACCGGGGAACTCAATGCGTTGCTGGTGACAGTGCGGCAACACGACGATAAAAATTATTGTTCCGGAGCACGAGAATTCGCGAGGCCAGAAGGGTCGCTTTTATCCCTCGCTGCATGATATTGCTGGACTCAGCGGGAGTATTAGAACGCGTCAGTATTTTCATGACTAAATAAAAAAAAAAAAATAAAACCGACAGTTTTCAGACGGTCAGTAATTTGCGGCAATTGTTAAATATGAAGCATATAAATTATGCTACGCCCCGCCGTGGTGGTGCAGTGGTTAAGGCGCTCGACTAACTGTGCCCAAGGATGCGGGACCGAATACCGGCCCCTCGGTGGCCGCTTTTCGATGGAGGCGAAAAGCAAGGTGCCCGTGTGCTATGCGATGTAAGGCTCCTCCATTTTTTTAAAGGTAGCGACAACTACACGAGCGCCCTTTCGAGGGCTCCATGGGGCAGCGCTAGCAGACGACGCGCCGCACTCTTTCGTGCATACCGTGTACTCATGAAGCCGTGCTCGGTGCACACATAAACTGTTTAATTCGACAGATTTGTGTCCTATCTTGCTCAAAAAGCTTCAAAAGACAGAAATAATAACTTAAATATGCGTGTGGAGCATAAACGTCAGAAAAAAAAAAAAAAAAAAGACGCGTTCGTTAAATGAGCCAGCTCATTCTTCTGAACCGTTTGCCTCAGTACAGCGGTTAGGAAACTGTTCATTGATTATGCTTTGAAATTAGCAGCAAAGCTTAAGTAGAAACAATATTTCACTAAACGTATTGAGCTCGGTTCATTACTAAAAAAATAAGTAGACTGCGAGTTTTCTGCAACTTTTGGAAATGCCGTTGCGCATAGAGCTCTAATGCAATATGGGCGTCATCGCGTTTGTAACCATCGGGTATACTCCGTTTTACACATTTTTTTTTTTGGCTCGAGTTTATTTCATTTACACAGTATTTCAATAGCTTTATTTTGGACAAAAAGTCAGTTTCTCTGCAGCTGTGCATTGCCAACGCATGTGTATCTTCCAACAAGTACAAAAAAAAGAAAACAATCGGGTATGATGCGATACAAAGCTCACGGATAATGTTATCTCACTTTTCTATTCTTTATTTGCTTTTATTGTTTTCCTTATAGCTTACCGGGCAATAATGTCACCAGTAATCTTGGATGCCGCCTCTTGAAACTTGACGAGTCCCTGAGTGCGTTCAGCGGAACTTGTTTCCGTGCAACGCCGCGAGACTCCTCCGTTAAAAGAATAGCTCAGTAGCGTTTCACACACACGGGTGTTTTTACGCTTTTTATTGTACATTTTTTTTTTTTTTTACTTTTATACACCGATATTTAGCATAGGCTTTCCATTTTCATTTCGATCATTTTGACACACTTCTACCCTCCTCTTTTTTCAATGTTTCATTTTCCATTTATATCAATTGACTGATCAATTGTTCGGAATAAATTTTCATAATAAGCATTATCAAGCATTTCCTTTTCATTCTGAGCATTTTGACATCATTGATTCCATGCGTTACATTGCAGTTTTGATCTGTTCGGGGAAAGTAAGGGGGCGCGAAACGGCAGTGACTTTTCACTAGGCATCCACAGTACAAGTAATAGCTACATAGTCATAGCGTCCTTGATATTTTGCTGATGAAATAGCATATGCCCAAAAAAAGGTCATCCCGGGCAAGCGAACGGCTTTTTAAGCAGACAGAAATCACTTCGCATAGTCGGGTGTTTTCTGTGGCCATGAAAATCTTACGCCCGATCCTATGAGACCATAGCTTCCTTCTGTTGCTATTATCGCCACCGCGAGGAATGGAAAATGACGTTTTCGCGTCTTCCGCACGGTTCCGGCAGCCGAAAGCACAGCAGCCCGGTGCAGCCGCTTGTCACGCGTGCGCTTCAAAATCTGAGTTCAGAGATGTAATTCTTGCGTTAGCTTAAGCATTAAGTGCTGCATATACACTCCTAAAAATGCAAGAGAGGTGTGTGAAGTACTTTTTGCTTAACTAATCGGCCAATATCACGCTGACAAGCGCAGTTCGCAGTGCATTTCAGCGGCGCAGCGAGCACCGCTGGACCCTTTGGGCGGAGCTTGGCGGCGAAGTGGTCACGTGCAGCCAACCGGCCTATCGGTGGGAGGGGCGGCTGGATAAAGACCTGTCGCTACATTTAAAAAATAGAGGAGCCTTAGTGCGATGTCAGTGCACGCTACAGAACCGCAGGTGGTCGAAATTTCCTGAGTCTTCCAATACGGCGTCTCTCATAGCCTGAGTTGCTTGGGACGTTAAACACTCTAAAACCAAAAACAAAACCCAAACCAAATTACGCTACAAGATGGGTACAAGATTTGTGACAGCTTGTTTCGTTATAGATGATTTTCGCCCAGATCCCACTGCTTGTGTTTGCTTAAACTAAACCTGAATAGCGCTCGCAGCAAAGCCCTAAACTGGATGCATTGAATATTTCGTAAATAAGCCCAGCTATCGATAAATGTACAATGCCGAGCCAGTGCCAGGGTCAATCTTAAGTTGATAAGTTACGCTCCCACGCTAGTGATTATAGGGACGCCATGCCACTACTACTACTACTACTACTACTACTACTACTACTACTACTACTACTACTACTACTACTACTACTATTAATAATAAAAAAATAATAATAAGTCACACGGATCTGGACCGCCAGCACTCGCTTCTGATTTGAGAGCCAATTCTATGCGCAAAGCCCACTTCGCCGTAAATAAAGGTGATCATTTAAACGGTCCTGATTGTGCGGCAACAGCTAATTGCGAATACGGGCAGTACCACTTCTCTCTATTTCTATTCCTGAGCATCAAATTGCTTTTCAGCTTTGTGTTTTTTATTTTCCTCGTTTGCCAAATTTAACGGGATCCGTGAATATTACATTTGTTCCCATATACAGACGCCACGTGAGGTCGCCATATTGATTGGAAGCGTTTCGTAAAACCAACACGGAAAATACAGAACTTACCCTTCTGCGAAACACGATCGAAGTCCGGAGATACTTAAAGGATATGCTGAAGCTAAAGTAACAAATGAATAAAAGAGAGAGAGAGAGAGAGAGCGACAGCAAATTTAAGTACCAGTCCAAGTATCACGGCAGCATTCGCGAACCTTTAAGTGTTGTGCTCTCAAAGTTGTCGCCCCATAAATGACGCCTCTGGTGGCCTCATTCCACAACGTTCTCAAGCGGCATCAGCGTTAGATTTACCGCTGTTAGTGCGCACTTACTTGGCATAAAACCTGCAACAACGACGTCTTTAAGACTATCCTTTCACCGCTACTTCATATTTATGACCGCCATCCAACGAAAGGCTAGTCTTTATGACGAGATTCGCTGTTATAGGGCTGCTTTCACTTCATGCGGTTTAGAGCGCCGTATATGCCCATGTATACGAAGCCCGCTAGCTGTTCAACAACGGCGTCTAATAGATGTGCGCTCCAGTAGCAAAGCGTGAAAACTTACATTTTTTTTCTTTAAGGTGTCTGAACTTGCCACTGCACTGAATAGCGATAAGTGTGTTGAGCATCAACGACATGGGATTTTGGGAGCGGCAAATTTAAAAAAAGTAATGACGTCCAACTTTAGTCAAGATCTACCGAAGAACCCTTGCAAATGTACGTAGGGACCGCTGTATATATAAACAAAAAGTGGCGTATTGCTTGCATAACTGCTCAGTAGTAGTAAAATCACTTTATTTTAGAGCAGAAATCAATGTGGTATTCTATAATAATTACACGCGCAGTAATTCCGACTACGGGCCCGATTAAATCTCTTCATTTTCTTCTTGCGTCACTTCTCAAAAGCGCCCTGAAGCTGCTTGTTGCGCTCAGCAGAAAAATGTCGCATTCTGCAGGCATCATCTTGGACATTCATGTAATTAACCATTAAAATGGGTTTGCGATATAAAAAATAAAGAAAACAAAATTTAACGCTGCGAGTGGCTTTACCCCATTATTGCTTGCTCTCTGCTTAACTATGCTATGCTTCATGTGTTCGTCGGTTCAATGGCATCATGAGGGGTTAGCGTGGCTGCAGAAAAACGACGAACTGTCGTGTGGCTTTGCTCCTCTTTGTGTCATTCACACGAAGCGTCTGAGGTAAATTGTAATACGGCTATTGGTTCCGCATTTCGAGGATAACTTAGGTTGACAATAAAGGGCCAGCTATGAGGGCGAGATGGCAGCCTGAACAAGTATGCTGTTCTTGATCGCCTGTGATAAAATTTCAGGCAGGTCTGGAAGCTGATGGCTTGTGCTCGAAGCTTTCAGTCCATTGTCGAGAAAAGTTGGCCCTCAATAAAGTGACGCTGGCTACTGCAATCTCACATCATCACAACGTTCCCGATTGCAATATCCAAAATAAAATAATATCATTTCAATAAGTCGCACTGCTTAGACAGTGTATTCAAAGGCATGGAATGGGAGCAGCTAGGCATCAGGATCGATGGAGATTATCTCAGTAATCTGCGATTCGCTGATGACATTGCCTTGTTAAGTAACTCAGCGGATGAACTGCAAAGAATGATTAATGACCCAGACAGGAAAAGCAGAAAGGTAGGCCTAAAAAATAATATGCAGCTGTCTAAAGTAATGGTGAAGAGCCCGGGAAAGGAACAGCTGTTTAAAATAGCTAAGTAGCGAAGTGCTGGCAGTGGTAGGCGAATATGTCTACTTAGGACAAGTAGTGACCGCAGATCCGGACCACGAAAGGGAAATAAATAGGAGAATAAGATTGGGATGGAGCGCATTTGGAAGGTACTCAAACATCATGACAAGCAGCTTACCGGTATCACTCAAGATGAAAGTGTATAACAGTTGCATCCTACCAGTACTCGCCTATGGGACTGAAATATAGAGGTTGTTAAGGATGGCGACATCGAGTCGACGCGGGAGCTGCCGCTTTTTACCATCAAGGCAAGAAGTCCCGACCAAAAGAAGTGAGCGGTCAGGAACGGCGACGGCTGGGACGCCACATGGAGTGGCCATCACAAAAGAAAGCCGGAAAGGAACGCAGGGTTCTTCCGACGGTCAGCGACAGCGGTGAACTAACGAACATCTGGAACAAAAAGGTTGAAGTTCTCCTGGTGTCTCCCGCATGGATCAGTACCCTCAAAGTGGCCACGCGGACATCTCTTCTGAGACTTCCAACCAAGTGACAGATGGGGTCGTCGCTGGCTACGCTTCCTCAATTCCTGTTGCTGACGGCGCGCGGCGGCCCGTTCGACGCAGGTGTGTCCCAGACCATGAGACGCCGACAGATACCGAGCTCCTCGTGTGCTGCCATCTATACACCGCCGCAACGGTTTCCTCTTCCCCACCAAGTCTAAACTTTCGAGGGGGCGTGTCTGCGAGAGTGAAAGTGTGTCAATGTGAGTGACATTAAAGTGATCAGGACACTCCCTCAACGACGAGCCCGCCCTTCACCTATAGGGAACCTGGGGAACACGAACCCTTTAAAGCTCTCTGTTCGGGCATCGTCAGTTCTCTACTCCTCATAATCATGTAAATAAACAAAGTTTTTGTCCTTTTACTCTCAACTCCTTCGATCAGCGGCACTACTTCCGGAGGTGGAGCGGGCGTCGATGCGTCTGAGGATCCGCCCAGCGGCACCCTAGTCCCACCTTTAACAAAGGTTAACGAAAAGGGTTCTACGTAAGTTGAGAACAACGCTGAGAGCTATGGAACGAAAAATGGTAGTTGTAACGTTAAGAGATAGGAAGCATGCAGATTGGGTCAGAGTAACTCAATTGCTGACATTCTAGTCGAAACTGAGAAGAAATGGGCATGGACAGGACATGTGGTTCGAGGAGAGAATAGCCGATGACCTCTAAGAGTAACCAATTGGATTCCAAAGGAAGGAAAGCGTAGCAGCGGTCGGCAGAAAATTAGATGGGTGGATGAGGTTAAGAAGTTCGCAGGGTTCAAGTGGATGCAACAAGCATAGGGCCGGGTTTATTGGAGGAATGTGGGAGAGGCCTTCGCCCTGCAGTGGGTACAGTCCGGCTGATGACGAAGTCGCACTGTCTTTTCGAGAGGAGAAGAAACGACAACTAACGGTGTATTGCATTCACGCCATCCGTCATGCAGGGGTCACCATTGTGACTCCCATGGCTATCTGCAACAAACGACGAAAGATGGCGGCACATTAAAAGGAACGTCCCCATTCGCTGGTCCCGTCCTTTTTTTTGTCTTTGTGGTTTGCCTCCCCCGTGTCTGTCTGCCTGCGTCCGCGAGAAATCTCAGCGCTTCCGAAATAATTTGGAATTCTCTTTAGCCAGCATGTGAACGTTTTCGGAAAAGGGTTCTTGTAAATATACTCCAAAGGAAAACAAAATGGTCTGACCCGTGACCGAAGGAGAAAGATCTCTAGCTGCGTGGAGTAAGCCTCCTCTGAAGTCATAATTATAGCTTGAGCTGAGCGCGCTGCAAGACATAGGCCTCCGCTAATCGCCTGTATGTACACGTCATGAACCAACTACATTCACTATTGAATGGAAAACAGCGCAAGAGACAAACACCAAACTAGAGCACCACAGGACGAGCGCTGACTGACAACTGAAAGTTTATTAAGGCGAGTTTTTGGTGCATCATCGTTATCGGGGGCAATGATAATGAATCTGTTATCATCCCCGCATACCGCATCTCCAGCCGCACGAACCACGAAAAGACAACCCATCCTCCGCAAGCCCGTACATCTGCGCATCTATATTCGTTTTTCGTTCGCACAGGAAAAGACTGGAATGACTTGCCTGCCAACGTCGTGCTTCATACAGACCCATCACTGTTCAAATCATCACTTGAAGCAATATTATTCCCTGAAACCCACTCCCTCATGTAATACCCCTTTAATGGGGCCTTCGAGGTTTTAATAAATAAATAAAATGAAGTAAAATGTGTCCCGCTTTTCCGGCGGCCCTGATTGGTCGAGACGGGATGACTTTATGAAGGTCTCGACCAATCACAGAGCACCACCACAGTATGCTTGAATGAGTGCCTTATATGGCCATATGCCAATCAATGATCATTTACTAATGATTGACTGAATAATTTAATTATACCCGAATTACCAATTATCAATGACTAATGATCAATTACTACTCATTGACTAAATAATTTAATTATTCAGCAATTACTGATTTATTGATCAGTTATAAATGCCTAAAGCTCAATTGCTAATTAATGTGTTATTGACTGAATAATGATCCTAACTTAGACGTTTCTTGACGTTGTGTAGACAATGCGTGGAACATTCTCAAAACTCGTCAACACTTGAGAGCTCAATGCACTAGCAGAATGTAAAACACTAGTCGCTCACTTTATTCGTAGCAGCATTCATCGCTACATGCGCGAAAGCTGCGTAGCAGAATGCGGCATTCAGGCTTTCGCCTTTCAGTATACTTTAGTCGCTAAAGTCCCTCATAATTTTCAAAGACGGAACACAATATATGAAAAAAGTGACCACCCTATCAAGAAGTGGACAAGCAAAAAGCAGGTGTTGCTACCTATGATGAAGGCACGGAATCTCGCTTCCATGTAGAAAAATGAATGGTTAACTAACGTACAACCTTGTTCTTTTCTTCATGTGGTAGGCCTCCATTATTTCACGTGCTAAGCGGATATCACAGAATATCGCAATACTGCAGTGAAGGATGACAAGATTCGCAGTCGCGGGCTTGGCCAACGAGATTAGTTGATTTGTTAGCGTCCAAGTTATTTACGTGCTCTTTAAAACGTTTAATAATACACCGCCCCGTGAGATATTATAAACTACACCTTCAGCGCATGGCACGTACTTAAATTCATGCTTAACCCCGCATGTTATTTCATGTTCTTTTTGGTGCTCAGCCTTCCTTTCCAAAATAGCAGAAACACTTTTAAGTTTCTTAGGTGCAGAAAAAACAACCCCTATGCCATATCCTTTTGCCACATTTTTAAGATTGTGTGACAGGCGGTGTACACAAGGGAGAACGGCTAACTTTTTTCTTTCCTTCCCTTTTTCTGCACTAGGCACCAAAGCGAGACTTTCAAGCTTTTTGGTTATCTTGTTACAGCCCAACAATAGCGCCGGCAGCAAATTAGGAACATTGCGGAAACTGCCGCGGGTGTCTACGACAGTTCAACGTCGATTTGGTTTATGTCAAGCAGCGTAAGGAAATGGATAAGGCGGCGTGCGGATAGCGATAACCGAAAAGGTTGCAAGAGTAAAGGAAACCGCCCTGCGAACAATGTCAGAATGAGCAACGTGACGCAGCAGCAATCAAGAGCAGTGGGACCTACCTTGCGTCTATGCGGCGATCGCTGCTCATTAATAGGGCATGGTAAATGAGCTCCCATAATCGAAGGTAAGGGGGGGAGGGGGTGAAGCATAGTCTGAAGAGCGGCAATATTATTTTTTCGCCTTTTAGTACCAATTTGCAGCTGAAATTATTATTATTGCAATCCAGCAAAAGCTAGCCTATATTTCGACCATTCTAGAGTGACACACGATTTCGGGTGTTTTGGTATTAAACGCGGTAAAGGCCCGTCTAGAATTATTCGTGATCAGATTCGAGTTTGTTGCTGAGAATACTCTGCAATGCGCACTATTGTGTTGCACAAAATAAATAGGATACATTTTCACCGATGGGCAGGCCTCGGGAGTTACTGCTACCCATGCCGTTTTTATTTTGTTCTGTTCCCAACAGCTATGTTACTGCCGGTCAAAAGCTTTTTTTCTCTTTGTTCACGATTGCAGCCCAGAGAGGATGCGTAAAGAAAGAAGAGTGCCACGTCAGCAGGGTGACCAGCCAGCCGACGAAGAGGAAGCAGATCAGAATTCGGCATCCATGGAGCACAGAGGCGGCGGCGACGGGCCCTCCCAGGCGAACAGGCTCAGAGCTTATGACAGGCAGCGGGCCAAAGCAGGACAGAGCCTGGCAGCACCCACTTCGGAGAAGTCCCTACCGACAGGAGAGGCTTGCAGTTCGACTGAAAAGAAGCGTGTACAGCACACGCTCGCACTACTCAGTCATCTGCAGAAACCGGCCGGACAGGAAACCCGCATCAAAGCAGCGAGAAGCAGCGGAACCAGGTGAGTTACAGGGCAAAGCTAATCTGTTAGTTTTACTCTGAAGACGCGCGTAGCAGCAGTGAGGAAACCAATATTTTCCTCAAGGCCCGAACTTCACTGTCATCCCCGGTAGGCATAATTTACTTTGAACCTAGCAATAATGACTATAAAGCTCCGTAATGAGCACTTTAAATACCACAGTTCGGTCGCCATTGCCAATAATGAGTTATAAATTAGGAGCAAGTCGTAGCCATATTAGATTGTGAATAATACTGGCGCTTTATTTCGCAACCGTAACTTAGTGCATTAGTCGCGCTGAATGCTCGGTCCAGACTCGACTTGTGTTGGAGACGTGTTGCAGTGGCTACGGCGTTCAGTTGGATCCATGTTCAGGCTACGCTGTAACAGTGCAGCCCCGCCGGTAGGCGCAGCGGGCACGAGGCCGAGCGGCTGCGCTACCATCGCCATCGCTGGCTTCTGCTTTCCGGCGGCGAGTTGTTGTTCAGAACTTTAATTTTCCACCGATGTAGGAGGTCCCCTACTCTCCTCCCCCGGCACGCAAGCCTATGGGACGGAGGCCAGGGCCTTCGCGACTAAAGACAGGTGAAGCGACAGTGTTTTTCCGCGCCAGGCGGATAGCTTGCTGCTGGTTGGCGGGGGACTCGCTCCGCAGTAGCAGTTCCCAGGCTTCTCTACTATTTATGTTTTCCTTGGCGCCAGGGGAATCAAGACATTTCCAGATTCTATGATCCAGAGTACCCTTTTCTACGCTGGTTTCGCCTTTATCGCCCGCCTTTTCCTCCACTTGCGTGTGGAAAAGCCAGACGGGACATGGAAAATTCTCAGCTTGCAGGCGCCGCCAAGCGACGGCCTCCTTGTTAGCGTTCGGTCCGGTGGTGGCAGGGGCCTTCTGCTCAGTCTGTAGTGTTCTAAGATTTCCTTATACGTTTGCAGCCTCTCGTCTATCCCATCGCAATCAGGCGGCTCTACGGCTGCCCGGAAGTAGAGAGCTCAGGCTAACTCGTGCGCCGCCTCGTTGCCGGGGACGGATTCGTGCGCGGGGGTCCAAATAATTCTAATCCTTCTTTCAAGTTTTCCTTTCGCTAAACTTTTAGCTGCCTCCTTCGAGACCCTTCCTTTTTCAAAGTTCCAGACAGCCGTTTTGTTGTCGATAACTAAGCTGGCTTCCCTTCCAACGCATGCGAGTGCTATCGCAACTTATTCAGCCGTCCTACATTTCGGCAACGGGCGCGGCGGCGACGGGTACGCCGCGGCAGAGTCCTTCAATGCTTTTTTGAAGGACTCTGCCGCGGCCATTGACGATCGCAGCCACCGCGTGTAAGCCTGCTGACGTAAGAATGCTCGCTCGCTCTCCTTCTTGGGATTGGCAGCCATAACGTGCGGCGTCCGATTCGGCGCGTTCGAAGCGTGGTTGTTACAAGGTGCACTGTGCTTACACCGGCATGACTTGCTCAACGCTCATATTTGGCTGGCACTGTGAAGCAGCGGTCTTCATTAGTACGTCTTCGCTTTAGGTATCAGTAGAACGCTGCCTCAGTTGTTGCAACTACTGTGCAAATAGTTGCTATTTGGCTCGTTTGCAGTGTCGGGAAAGTAAGGCGGGGAATGAATTTCGAAAACACCAGGCGTTTTTCCTGCTGTTTTCATTCGACTGTTGTGACGACTACCGGCTTGTGGTGACAATGTTTTAGGCTCGAGGAAAGAACAAGAATATTTCCAGCGGTTTCAAGTGCCCCTCTCGCTAAATTCGGTATTTCGCGCAATTTGTTAACGTATAGAGAAAGCGCGTAATGTTTTTCGTGTTGGCCAATCTTTTCATTTGGTGAGCGAACTGAATGAAATAGTGTGCTTCCCATACCTGAAGCATGCGCCAGTTAATTTTTTAATAGGTGCAGCCGCAGCTGGTGTTCATTGTGGAGATATCATATTACCATCCTAAGATCAATATGTTCTGGAAATGAACAGAAGACAGGACACGCAGCATTTTGACAGCGAAATGTTTCTCTCACTCGCTTTATTTTACGCGCTTTTTGTTACTCCTTCTTTTACGAAGACAAGTCCGTTTGTCGAAACGTTGCTTCTGCTTGCGAACTGAGGCTCCCACTCTACCCTTGTTCTGTGCGCTCGTATTACCTAGCCACTTGATTGGTAGTTTAGTATCCGCTGGCAGAGTGTTCCGTCTCTAACTCGCTAGATAAGATACTGGAGTGGAACCTTCAAGTGCAACGCAGGATCACGTTCGCAAACCTGAGATTCCTGCCCTTGCAGAACTCAATGACGGCAACAAGGTGAAGTTTGAGTGTGAGGTTCAATGCAAGTAGAAGAATAGTTCATTCAGAGGCGCCCTTAGTAATAGAAAAGCTTTCTCGGGTAACGAGGAAGCATTTATACCACTCATTCGCTACTTCCAAATATTTTGAGATTGTTGCAACATGTGCTCAAATTGTGTGCTTTCTCTTTGGCGTCACAATCGCGAAAACCGTTACGCACTTATGTGCGTTAGCAAGCGGAGGCAAATACGACGTAGGCAGTTTCGACTATTACGTAGGCAGGATTAGCCGCACTTTAAACCGCTGAAAATATTGCCTTGTTTTTGCTGTTTCTATGCAGCTCAATGAGTTGTCACAATCGAAGACTAGGAATCGCGGTTAAACCTACAAGGGTTTTAGACATCGGCACCCTACCTAACTTAGCTAACGTTACAAACGAGAAAAAAACAAGTATATAAATTTAGGCTTTTTCACCTAAAGGAGTTCCGCACTGATAATAAACGCGCGGGGTATTCTAACAAAGAGCGCAGCTTCATGGCCAAGCAAAAAATGGGTACATTCCATGATCAGTCCCGGACTGGCCGGGACTGCTTGCTGACGGCTGTCTGGCGTTCGGTTTTCCTCGGGCAGCACCAGAGGTGGGCAACCTCATGAGGTTCCTCAACCTCAAAATGACCTCAACCTCACGGAGTGAGGTTAGGTTGAGGTGAGGTCGGCGACAGCTCGAAATAGTTTGAGCGAGGTCACGAAATTGGACCTCAAACTCACGCGTGAGTTTGAGGTTGGGTGATGTCGTGATTGTGTGAGGTCGAGATTGTGAGGTCCAGGCTTTTTGCTGTTGCCGCGGCTTACTTCGAATAGCGCCCCTTTTGACGCGGAGTTCGAGCGTACTGCCGCGGTGTGCCCGCCGATTCATGGTGTTCGGTTACCCCCCATTTGGACGACCGGATGCCGCAGCCCCTGCTCAGCTTTCGGTATTCCACCGTAATGTCCGCAGCCCGAGGACGCTTCCTTCTGGTCTTCTTGGAAGGAGATATTTTTTTTTTTTAGTTATGCGCGCAAAGCACATAACTCACGGTGACCCGCGGTGCTTTTGTCGGATGCCGCAAACAGACAAGCAAACAAGCAAATTGTCTTTGTGCAGGCGGCGCAGAGCAGAACTGTTTGTCGTGTGCATGCCTGTTTCCAGGCGCTGATGTCACGGCTGCTGTCTTACATTCGATGAAGGATCTCGCTGTACATAACACGGAAACTTAACAGAAAATGGTGCAGTGAAATTGTTAGAGAACGTGTTACTGACAGATTAAAAAAAAGGAAAACATGAACAAGCCAAGAAAACCGGCACAATACCGTCTAAGCATTTTATCGAGGTCTTCCATCCGGTCCTGCAAATTTATATTCTTATTTTCTTCAGAATAACCTCTCTTTGGTCTTGTGCTCCTTGTTCCTTCTAACTGATCCACAGGTGGCCCCGAATAACTGCAATGGGATGAAGGTGCTAGCGTTCCTTATTTAACCAATATAACGGTAAAACACGCAAGAGGATGAAACGGACGGCACAGCTTATAAGACGCAGCTGGTATACTGGAAAGAAGCCTGCGCATGTTAACCATTTGCCTAGATAGAAGAGGCAAAAAATTATATGAGGCTTGTATATAGTATAGCCCATTGCAAAAAAAGTTTTTGCACCGCTAAGGCCCTTTCTTTCTCTCTCAAATTCTAGTGAAATCAAGCAATGCAGGAGGAAGGAGGAAAGTAAGGGATTCTCAACTTAATAATATCAGGTCTCTCTTGAAATCTCTCATTTAGGCGCTGAAAAATAGAGAGAAAAGCGTTCTTCTAGATGGTTTTTGAGCTGGAAAGCATTGAGATGGTTTCCGGCTCGACATTTTGGTGTCTATAGACGGACGAATTGGTGTGCCGAACTGAGCGTGTCTCTTTTGTGCTGCCGTCTGCTCGAGAGTCAAGACGGACAAATCAATCAGGTGAAAAAAGTCGGAATAATATTTTCAGACATTCGTTTTTTCTTAAAAGTTAATTTAGATAAACGTGAATGAAACCAATTACATGCTAGCACTGAGGAATGCAGTACTAAGTCGATGTCTCAAACCTTCTATACGCTCTGGGAAGCGCGGTTCTCTTCTACTTTTAGTGTGCGAGATTCGTTATTACTTTCGCCAACATGGTATTTCTTTATATATATTTTCTTGTAGTATGTCATTTAAGTTAGTACACTGCCGAACAGAGAACCGGCTTCTCCCTCACATTTGGCTCTTTCTTTGGCATCTTTTCAGAGGCCCATAGAACAACCCTCCTTTCACTTACCGCGCGGTCATTTAGTTTTTCTTTTTTTTTTGTGCAAGTATTGGAAAGCGCGATGTAGTCTCTGAAGGCGGAGCTGACACACATACGCCACTGCCTTTGGTGTGTATTGGCGACAGTTCGGCATTCCCCACATGCGCAAAACCAGATGCCTGCATGGAGACGGACCGCGAAGGGAGGAGCGCGTGCACATGAGGGTGCGCGGTCCTTCCGGGCTGCTTGCTCGCCTCCTTTCTATTATTCTTCTCTTTATTTTACGTTTATGTGCTGTAACTATACGATACTAACGGGGAAATTATTTCTCTGGATGCACGTACGATGCATGCGGTAAAGCAGCTTCGGAGACACCACCATGCAATTTATTAGTTGAGTCTTCAAAGGAAAACAAGTGAATACCACAAAGAAGCTCGTCTCAGACTTGTCGGCGAAATGGTAACCAGTATTCTGTTCGGACGTACAAATGTTTATTTATTTATTTTTTTTTTGAGGCAAGTGGGAGTTGGAAATTTTGCTCCGGCGAAATTTGACGGGTGAGCCGATGTTCGCGACAGCAAAGTGGCTCACGTTTAACACTATTTCCTAGTAGTTCCGACCTCTGTAATCTTTTAATGTAAGCGTGATGTTCGAAGAAGCAATTTCGCCAATTCTTGCAATACGCCACGGGATCACAGAATTATAGACGAGCACCTAGGAGTGGCCGGCTGGGACCTCATAGCATAAACAGCATTCCTCTTCAAAATTTTCTGAAGGTACATTTGTTTACTCGCGTTGGCCGAGTTTTATGATTATTTAGTGTGTTGCTGTCTTTTCCTCTTGTTTGTTTTGTTGGGGATTAAGTCTTTAGGACAAGTCGTTTCATGAGTGGCTGTCATGGAAAAGTCGTGCCCCATTAATATCACATCCGTTAATATGGACGACCAGAATTATGGACAGCTTTTCTGGGGGCTGAACTTTTTCAATGTATTTATGCCTCATTAATATAGAAACTCGCTGTCTGAACAATGGACAGGGGAAGAATGCACACGGTCCACTCGGCCCATTTATGCTTGTCTCGTTAATATGGACATCGTTTGAAAAAAGCAGGGGAGTCCGAACGCAAGTTAAAGAAGGGTGCGCAGGCCGGGAACCTATGCGACAGCCGATACGGTGGGATGCCTGAACAAGTCCTGTGGAGTTGGAAAGAACCAAAGCGGGCTTGTCGTCGTTTTATAGGGGGGGGGGGGGGGGGGGGGGGGGGGGGCGCAAGAGCGGAAAGGAAGAGAGGAGGAGGAGGAGAAAAGGAGGACGGAAGGCAGGGATCGTACACAGCAAACCGAGAGTCATCTAACTAAGAAAGACCCCGAAAGGAGGGAACCGGGAGATTTCTGGGTGCAGCGGCATCGCCGCAACTAGAGGCCGCAGTCAGGAAAATAGCAACATGTGGTCGCAATAAATTCTGCTGAACGTGAACAGGAGAGAGGCCAGTAAAAGCGTAAAAAAGAAATAATAGGAAGAAAGACAAGCGCCAAAATTAGGGGTGGGAACTGAAGTTTTTCTATCCCAGAACACAAAGTGTGTTCCATGAAGCCGTTAACGCTTTTCGGTCGGGGTTAATACACACTCACTAAGTAGAGCGACAAAAGAAAGGCGACGAGCACGCAACCAGGACCGGGCGTCCCGTCCTGGACGCCCTTCCTTCTCATGCTCCTGGTTTTCGTCACTGTTGCGCTGCCGAACTACCACATTTTGCACCACAGCGATCCGCATGTCGGCTTCGCCTTGAGTCAACGATGCGGCCTTGACAAGGTCTGAGCTCTTCGTAGTCGGCTAGCCGTCGTTATAAACTGTACTTCAGCTTGCAGTGTTTGTTTTATAGGAACACATACAAACGACACAGGAAAGGGCTGTTCGATAGCCCTCTGTATAGTAGCCTGCCAACTTGACTCCCTCGCTTCCGTACAGAAACAGTAGAAGGCACAAAAGAGAGAACCAGAAGAACGGAAAGGCAGGGAGGTTAGCTAGGCAAAAAGAGTGCAAAGAATCAGGAGCCTGTAACTCTCAACTTTAGTCTGACTTTTGGCATGGAGGGAGTTAAACGCAAAATACGGGGCTGAACTTAGGCGCGAAGCGGGATATCTGTGAATGCAAGCGGCAAAAGCCAGCTCAGTCAATCCAAGCCGCGAGAAACTGGGCCCAAGTTCAACTAGGGCGCAGCCTCGCCAGGTCGACGGTAGCATCTATAATACAGGACTCCGATAAATGGCTCAACGTCGGCATCACAGCGTAAGCCACAGTCCGACAGCGCCCAGCACAGTTCGAAGAAATGGAGTCAGCCTTGTTAATGTTATTCGGCAATGCGCGCGCTGTCGTGAACGATGAAATGCTTCAAAAGAAGGCTCGCTGCCTCGGCAACAGGTTTTACCTGTGATGACTTACGAAATCTTTGTTCAGTAAAACAAGGTGATGTTTACTGAGAAATATTATTCTATGTTCTGTCTAGGGATTACTGACTGCAGCTACTCAAGAGGATGGCTGACAAGGTTTAAGAACAGACATGACGTTTCAGGTCGACGGATTCATGGAGAAGAGGGTAGCATCAACAGCTCGGTTGTTTTTAATTACAAATTTAATTAATACAGCAGCCATTAATTATAATGTTATCTCAATTACATTGAGGGTAAACAGCGCAAAAAAGATGAGGACGAACGAAGTACACAAACTCAATTACATACTTTTCGTTTTTATTCATGACTCGTTATTAGTAGTTTTCGGAAACCAAAGCGTCCATACTAACGAGGCACGACTTCATTCCAATTTTCTTCCTAATTTAATGTATTCGGTCGCAAGACAATGTATAGTGTATTTAAAAAGCTTGGCAATCATCAATTTTGTTTTAGAATTAAGAAAAAGAGCATATCGTCATTGTTGTCATCGTCACTAGGGTTAACAGCATTTGTCTTTTCAGTATATAGGAAGAACTGGCTTGTTTTATTTCTAATACTAATCATATTCACGGGGGTCGGATGGGATAAACTCTTTGTATCGCCTTATGGGCCTATGCATAGTAACGTGGTACCCATCTACGCCTTAGAATGGAACCGACCACAAAAGGGTGGGTGAGGAGGGGGAGAGGATTGCCACTTTAGTGCAGAGTTGGACATGTAGTCCCTGGAGTTTTTCTGCTTTTATCCGGGATATTAATTGCTGTATAAAATTAAGAGTAAAATACAGTCTTCATATGACGAAATTCTGGCTTGCCTATATATCTCAGGATTACCAAGAAATGTATATTTGCTTTAAGTTACGGTTTAATTTAATGATTCTTTTTTTTTTTTGACTTCGAGCGCCTGACCTCAACTTCACATTTTGAGTTTGAGGTGAGGTTGAGTGAGGTCGCCAGTGGTCACCTGAAAAGTGAGGTGAGGTCGCCTGGGGGACCTCAACCTCAATTTATGAGGTTGAGGTTGAGTGAGGTCGCCAAATATTTTTTGAGTTTGAGGTGAGGTCGAGGTTTTTGAGGTCAAATGCCCACCTCTGGACAGTACAGAAACCCCGCCCACCAAAAACGTTCTGTGCCGGCGGCCATTTTGAGTTCACTCCCAGCGCATTCTGAGAAATTTTTGTGTTCCTACAGACGATATAGTGCGCTAAACAATGAAACAATCTCTCTAATCTGCTGTAAGCCGTTCGAATCTAGCGGTAGCGCTTTATAGTCTAGAATTCTGCTATACACGGAAGCATTCAGAGCCCCGAGCACGGATTGTTTGTACCTGCCGTACAAAGTTTCTGACCTATTTAGTGACCCTTTCAGTGCGCAGACCTAAAAGCGCCGCAAGCGACCCGCTTTGTACTTAAGCAGCTGATGCTTGTTATAAATGCTTTTCCAAATGCTTTCGAGCGCAGTGAGTTGGGCTCACGAAACACCTTCGTGAGCCGAACTCCCTATCTATATTTAGTGTTACACGCACACCAAAAAGATAAACGTGCTTAAGGTGCCACTGCGGAAAAACTGAGTCGCGACACCTTTTGGTTGGCATTATTTCTGGTAAGAGCAAACTATGGAGGGAGCTTTAAAGGTCATGTGACCAGCAGGCTGCTTCCTGACAGAGCGGAAGCCAAGACCTGTCAGCTTGTGGTCCAGGACTGGAAAATCGAATGTACCTAATTAGTACTGAGCGAGTTTTGCTGAGCACATCGACCTCCATGACTAGTGCACCGCTCAAAATTTATGAACTTGGACGCCGCACATTGTACCGGCTTACATATTAGCCTCCCAAGAAAGATAGCGAGGGAGCAGCCTTACGTCAGCAAGCTTACTCGCAGCCGGGGAGCAGCGGCCATTTTCGCCGACCGCCAGGCCGCCGCTCGGCCCCAGTGCCTGCTCTGCCGGCTGGCTGGACTGCTCGGTTACTTTTGGCAAATACTGTACGTTCGTTTGCTTCGAAGCATGATGCAAGAAAAAACACTGAATGCCAGCTGTGGGGGCTCACGTTTTGATAGCGGAGCATCCCGACATGGATGAATGTTGTAAAGATTCAAAGAATTCGAGCTTAGTTTTCCCATGCTGTGATTCAATGCTTTGGAATGCCGGTTAAGGCGTTCGGATTTCAATTGAGGCGATACGGGAGAGAACCGTGCAATGTGCGAAGTATGCGCACATTAAAAAAATTAGAGGGTCTCTTAGATGTATTTTAAGATAATATTTGGTGGAAGACTACCCTTACTCTCCTTTGACTTGCATCTCATCGTTTGTTGTTGTTGTGGCTGTAGGAAGAAGGAAAGAAAATGCACGGGCCTGCTATTGGCTCTGTAGCCGAGCCACCTTCGCTGCCTCGTGCGGACAGAAGAGAGAAAGTAGAAAAGAAAGAAAAAGAAGAGGGAGAGAAAGACGCGCTCGATAACAGCCGTCGTCCACCACCTAAGCGGGTGAAATGACGGCCGACAAAAGAACAAAATTCGGTGGCTGCAGGCTAGCCCCCGCCAGAAGCGGCGTTGACCTACCAGTCCCAGCCCCATAGGGCCAAAAAAAGCCCTCGTCACCTCCTACATCTCACCGTTTGCCTATTATCAGCGTTATTTGCAGTGCTGCATAATAATTATATTTTACAGGAAAGGTAAAGCGCAGTATCAGTCACACGTTCTCCGTAAAGTGTGAGATTTGACCAGGGTAAATTCTTGCATCGTGGATTGGACGGTACACCATCGCTCCTGCCGCGTGGCGCGCCTTGGCTAGCATTCAAGTGTGGCATGGCAGATGGCAGGAACGCTAGACGAATTATTCCCGTGGAATTTCACGGAATATAAAGATCTCGCGCACAGATCTCGTGCACAATTCTCGAGCACGGAATTTTGTTTTATGAGCCTAGAAAGGCTTTCGCCTTAAAACGTCGAAGAGGCTGAATTTTTCCGGAGTCCGCCCCTACGGCATCCCTCATATTTGAGTCATTTTGAGACGTTAAACCACCTAATACCAAACCAGTTCAAACCAGAGGCAATATTGTGTGGTAGCGCTTAGACCGTGACTCAATCATTGCATCTGGTTCTTGCGATGGCTTTCCCTGTCCTCCTTGCGAGCATTCTCTGGCTGGTGGCATGACCAGGGACGGATTGGTCGGTGGTTTGTGTTACTTCACGAGAGCAAGTTTGATGTTTTAAATGGCAGGAGGGACAGGTTTTCTCATATAGGTAGAGACCAAACCCTCATAATTTTTGCATCTTGAGATAGGCGCCATACGCCTAGGAAAAACGGAATGGTTCCTGTGGCTTGGATAAACAGGGCTGCCACATTGTCACCTGATCTGGGGGGTTTCGGAGGGCTGAAGAAACAGGAGAAGCAGGGCTGAAGAAGCACAAAAATGAAGGAAGAAGGAGAAAGCAGGTGCAGCTAGGAGATTACCCCCTTCCCCCACACCCCTCCCCGCTTCCCTTGTACTCTGGACTACCAAGTGCGTAACATATGTATACAGAAATGTCTTTCACATGATGTGAAAGGTTACGACTATGGGGTAACGTGTATGGGTGTGTTAAGGGAGGTACAAATTAACATATTGCTGCTAGTGCGAGTACCAATTTGCATGTACAAGAACGACGATCGAGCGAGAAAGTCGTCGTTTCCGCTGAGGATGTGCCTCATTTTCTCCCTTCCAGATGACGACCCCCCATGACAAAGGTCAGCTACTGCCTCAAAAACTTGTGATTGTCTTTCCCGCGTGCTGTGCTGGCCACCGATATTAGGCGCCGCCGAACGTTGAAAAACATCCTTGTAGCGTGTCTTAAACATTGAGGAACATGCTTCGTAGTTGGTGTAGAAAGCATAATGATTTTGATCGGATAACAAATTGGCGTTATACGGTTTGAGTGCGTCATAAACGTTTCTTTCGCGCAGTTCCATGCGCGTATGATTTGTGCCAATCTTCCATATCTTAACCTGCAGTCGCGCTGTAGGTGGGAGTATGATATTTGCGTATGGGCCCAGCAGAAATGAAAGGCGTCGAGATCGCACGCCCTTGGTCCGGTTTGCTCACAGTAGAGGTCAGTGTCACTTGCAAGTAGTGTATTGAAAATATCAGGTTGCTCTCATGAGTTAACGAGCCCGAAGCCACCGCCAATTGTTCCAAGCGATGTATTCACGATATCTTATTGCCATGGACAAAAGATGTGCACAGTGAGCAGTGCCGCAAAAACGCGTTTTCAGTCTCCTCGTCCACTCTTTCACTAGCTCCAGTACTGCGGCTGGGCCCTATTCCTCAACGAGTTGCTTTTCTTCCTCTTATGCGGCAGTAGAGAAGAGCTCACACTATGGCCGGTGGGGATGTTACTCAGGTACGCCGTTCTGGAAATGATACGGAGAATGCAATGAAGGCGCACATTGCAGATGTTCCCAGGGGGCTTTCGCACGTTGCTTCGCTGTGATCTTTTCTATGCTCTAGATCTTATGTGGTAGTTTCGGTCCTCATGACCAAGGCTCAGTTCCCAAATGTCTTCAATTATTTGCAAAGAAAAACTTTTCCTTGTATAGGGTGTAAAGAATGCGCGGACTATTTAGGGAGAGAAGGGAAACTAAAGAATTAACATGTGCCATCTAAAGAAGGCCGCAAAATGGGATCAGTGTTGTCGTCAATGATCCGCCGTAATCCTCGCAGCTTTACCTTGCACGACTTAACACCGTAACATTAACACAGGTGTCTCCAGGAAATGTGGTGGTCCAACCGAAATTTTCAAGAGCACTGCGTTATTCTAACTGAGGGAACACGTGGGCCTGCCGGCCTCATCTGTGGCTGCCTCAATACGCATAAGATTTGCACCCACTTTCTTCTTCACGGTGCAGTTCTGCGCGCTTCTTGGAAACATCTTGCATGTCTTCGTGACCCCTCCCTTTTATTGCCGTGCTGAACGGTTCCTCCAAAACCAGTGAAGCAGCCGCTATGATTAAAATACGGGCACGCGTATATACGTCATCTACAGGATGGTCGTCGCGGTGGATTAGCGGCTGTGGGGCTCGCCTTGTGAGTCCAAAGACATAGCACGAGATTTACGCATTTCGACGCAGGCGTAATCCACAAGACGCCCAGTGCTGAACGCGTGAATGCTTCATTAACAACCTAGATTATCTAAATCTGGCGAAGTCCAATTATGCATTGATCCTCAAAAACTCAGCTTTCTAAATAATAATAATAATAATAATAATAATAATAATAATAATAATAATAATAATAATAATAATAATAATAATAATAATAATAATAATAATAATAATAATAATAATAATAATAATAATAATAATAATAATAATAATAATAATAATAATAATAATAATAATAATAATAATAATAACTTCATTTCACCACCACAAAGTACATGGTGGCAGGATGCCTACAGTAAAAGCTGCCTCTTGGGCAGCTTGACAAGGCCACAGGCACCGAGCCGTTTACTTTGGCAGCAAAAGTAGTATATCATATTTAGAAAAACGACAATACATGTATCACATAAAACTACATAAGCGCATGGCAAGTATTCGTCACAAAAACAAAAATAAAACCACATACATAATTGTTCACATGCAAAATAAAATCACCATGTGGAGTTTTTACTTTCATAATGGAGTGTCGTTCAGTAGGAAATATTCAAGCAGTTTTTTGTATGAGTATATTCTAGAGGGATATTATTGAAATGAAGAGAATTCAGGAGACGTGGCAGCGTATTTTCCAGTGTTTGACAGCCGTATGTTGTTCTGTATGTTTTAATATGCCACTTATCGATGTTTCTAGTTTCGTAGACTTTGTAGCTGAGTTCAGTGTTAGCCAGTTTATGAAAGAAAGACGTGTTATTAGTAATCTCGCGTTTTAAAGCGCGGCATAAATGAAAGTTATACTGTTTAGTAATCGGAAATATTTTATGCTTAGAAAAAAGTTCTAGTGTGTGGTATGTTCTAGGGACATTTTCAAGTATTCTTAAAAAGCTTTTTTGTAAGATACGTAACTTTCTTAAGTTTTGTTCTGATGTTTTACCCCAAACTAAATTGTAGTAGCTGAGGTGAGAATTAAATAATGAATGATAAACTGCGAGCATTGCTTTTGAAGGCAAGATGGGACGATGGCGATATAGCAATCCAATTATCTGCGAGAGTTTGTTTACAATAAAATAGATGTGATCATCCCAGGTCATTTTTTCATTGAATACGACGCCCAGCGTCTTAAATGTTGGTACTATATCTAAAGGAACGCTATTGAAGTAAATCTATTTTGTTAGTTTAATTGTCTTATTCTTTGCTTTAGAAATGACTGCTTTAGTTTTTGTGGCATCAACTTGTAAACCGTTTTTTTCTGTTCAGTCGTATAAATTGAAGAGGGCAGAATTTACTCTATCTATTAAGTCATTTACGTCAATTCCTGAAAAACATATGTTCGTATCATCAGCATATATTATATACTTTGCAGGAGCAAATACCTGCACAATATCATTGATAAAGATATTAAAAAGAAAAGGACCCAATATGCTACTTGAGGAACACCACGAGAAACCCGTTCTATATCTGATACATATTCTTTAATACTGACAGCCTGCCTTCGATTTCTTAAATAGGACTCTACAAGAGATCCTGCGTGACCTCGAAAACCATACCTATGAAGCTTACGGATTAGTAGTTCATGATTCAACAAATCAAATGCTTTTGTAAAATCTATGAATATGTCAACAACTATTTTATTTTGATCCAGCTGTTTTAATATGTATTCTTTCTGATCTAATAGTGCATGCTCAGTAGAACAGTGTTTACGAAATCCATATTGTGAATCTGTTAATATCTGTTGTGCCTTTTCAAACTTCGCAAAGCGTCTGTGAATTAATTTTTCAAGGAGTTTCGAAAATACCGGTAGCATTGAAATAGGCCTGTAATTGCCCAGGTCGTTTTTGTCACTTTTTATATATCACGGATACATGAACAACCTGCATTTTGGAAGGAAAGACAGCACCAGCAATGCATAAATTAAATATATGCTTGAGTATTATTATTATACTATAGTATTATTAAGCTATTTAAACACGCTTTGTACTTTATTATCTTCGATGGGGTCCAGAAATATGGTTTCAGTGCACAGAGGGATTTTACTGAGGTCATTGTACCCGCAGGGGGGGTTACGAAGCTTAATGAAATGCTTGTTGAATTGGTTAACTAATTGTTTATCTGATATTTTAACCCCATTTTGGTTTGTAACGATAATATCGTTATGACTATTGTAGGTAGAGAAAAGATTATTTAATTTTTTCCACATAACATCCGTAAGACCTGCAGTAGCTAGCTGGTATGCATTGTACTCTTTTTTTCGCTCGATCAAGTTCTTTGTTTAAGCGATTACGGTATGTTTGAAATCTCTGCAAATCACTGCGTTCTTTCGTTTTGATAAATTTGGGATATAAATTATGCTTCTCAGTAATTTTACTCATAAGTTGACGATTAACCCATGGCTTTCGTGTAGAGCAGTTGCGCCTTGCTACTTTTATGGGAAAACTTTCTTTATATATACGTTTAACGATGCCTAAAAACAATTCATATGCCTTGTTAGGGTTTGTTTCGTGAAGAGTACTAGACCAGTCGACATCTTCTAGTGTTGCTCTGACGTTAAGGAGAGTTTCAGCATTAATTAGCTGAAAGTGGTCTTTTGAACTATGAGGCTTAATTTTAGTGTTTTTGACACAGAGAAAAACAGGTAAGTGGTCACTGATATCATAAGTAATGATGCCAGATGTAAGACAGTGAGCTTAAAAATTTGTTATGAAAACATCTAGTAAAGACAAGTGAGAAGCTGTGATGAAAATGTCCCCTGCAAATATTTAATTCCACTCGCTTATCCCGAAAATGTTGTTGTTGCGGCTGTATGCAGAAGAAAAAGAAAATGCACGGGCTTGCTACTAGCTATGTTGTCGAGCCATCTCCACCATCTGGTGTGGACAGAGGAGAATATAGAAAGTAATTAAAAAGAAGAGGAAGAGAGAAAGACGCGCATCGCAGCAGCCGTCGTAAGCCATCGAAACGGTGGTGGGTGCATTGACGGCCTCTAACAGGTAAAACCGCCAGTGGCAGGCTAGCCCCAGCCGCAAACGGCGGGGACCTACCATTCCCAGCCCCGTAGGGCAAGGAGCAGCAACCCCTTCTCTATTTGAAAATGGCGACAGAAAATCAATTTATTTCAATTCAGGAGCTTTTTAGGAAAAAATGATGTTTGTTCTTCACGTGGATAACGAAGTGAGCGCCTTCAAAACTGCGCCCCCCTTTATCACGTGCCCTAATGTCTGGGCCGTGGTGTATGTGCTTTTAGTTATTAGGGCTCGCTGCGGCATAACGGATATATTTTCCTTCTTTCGTCGATCCGCCGTAGGCGAAACAAACTCGGTATTTGCCGCAGTTTAGTTTTCTACGCGACTCGCCATAAGAAGCCAGCAGTTTTCTATAGACCAACACCGTGTTCACAAAAAGGGGGAGGGCGGGGGGGGGGGGGGGGGCGGGGGGGGGGGCGCTGGCGATGCCGCAGCATACTATTGTGAAAAGTAGGCTTACCGCCCATAAAAATACATGGAAGTGAAAGTTTTCAAAGCAGTTCTCTTATTTTCTGGGTTACCTATGATTTCGTTTTTCGGTTCAGAGCAACTATGATCATCTTAGAACACACTGCGAAAGCATTGACATGGCATTTCAGAGGTACTGTATTATAAACATATTACGAAACTTATAGGATTACGAGTTCCGAGGGTGACTCACAGAAATACATATAAACAAAACTTACCACGCCAATTGCCTTGTTTATCAGAGCACCAGAAGAGGTGGTCAATCGTTACACATTGACGAGAGTTTTGAATAAATGTGTGACAAAGTGTGCTACGTCATTCCGGAGTCGAACTGTTTCTAAAGCTTAAAACAACTATGTATTGGGAAGCCGTGACTAACGCACGCAGCTCATTATTTGCCGGGTGTTAATTTGAAGCCCGCAAGCTTCTCTTGAAGCCGGATATGCTACTCAAGAGACTACTGATGCGCGTACAAGAAGAGAGTGAGAAATTTGGGCTTAAACTGAACATTAAAAAGACAAAGATCATGGCGTCTTGCCCTATCAAGTCCTGGAACATCAATGGACAAGAAGTGGAAGCTGTTACAGATTTTCTCTTCTTGGGCTCCAAGATTACCTCGGAAGGATATTGCAGCCATGAAATTAGGAGACGCCTGCTTCTGGAAAAGAGAGCAATGGTTAGCCTTTACCCCCTAGTAAAGAGCAGAGACATTAGTCTGCCAACCAAGATCCGTATAACTCGTGCTATGGTCTTTCCAGTTGTGATGTATGGATGCGAGAGTTGGACTGTGAAAAAGGCTGACCGCCGAAGAATTGACGCGTTTGAATTGTGGTGCTGGCGAAGACTCTTGAGAGTTCCTTGGACTGCCAGAAGATCAAATCAGACGATATTGCCCACCATAAACCCTGACTGCTCATTGGAGGGTCAAATTCTAAAGTTAAAGCTCAGTTACTTTGGTCATCTGATGAGAAGAGAGGAGTCGCTGGAGAAAGATTTGATGTTGGGAAAGGTTGAGGGTCGCCGGAGAAGGGGTAGGCAGCGAACGCGATGGTTAGATGGCATCCTCGAGGAGCTGCAGATGAAGTTATGTGATGTTAGGAAGATAGCGAGAGACCGGAAAGCGTGGCGTGACATGGTCTATAGGGTCACGAAGAGTCGGACACGACTGAACGACTGAACTGAACTGAATGCTGCAAAATGTATTGAATTCGTTTAATAAGAGTCGTTCAAGGTGTTCAGCTTAAGGGAAACTGCAATGAAAAAGCATTTCTGAAACCTCGTGACAAGGGAACGAAAGGAAACGGTTCACAATAACAGACAGCTGCGCAGACGCAGACGATGCTCTATTGGAGTGTGCACGACGTCGACGTCCGTGAATGCGACTTAGACGGGGTGTTCTGGTCGTGTACTGCTGCGTGCGTCTCGTTTGTCGCGTTGGTGAGGAATGCCAACAGCTTAATCGTTTATGATTGGATCGATAGAATTTAAGAGGGAATGTAGCTTGCGCGCAGCATGTCAGAGAGCACGAGAAGCTATTGCGGTTGCGAGAAGCACCCAGCGGATAGCTATATACGTCGCCAAAGGTAAGTCATTCTTTACAATGCACATTAATCGAGGCACTTGAAATAATTTATTTTCTTGAAACAGATGTAGCATATTTTGTTACACGTTTTTGAAAATATGCGATATCTTTTAACCATCATCCATGTTTTGGTGCTCTCTGAAACCGAAAACATAATTTGCTAGCTTTTCTTTTCCTTGCATCTTGAAAATGAAATAGCGCTCACAACTCGGGACAAGGAGGAAAACTCACCAAGCGCTTAGTGCGATTGGGATTAATACTAACAGGAGAGCTCGAGGTACTAGAAATGAACTGAAGCAAAACTGACAATTGGGCGACTTGGTACACTATCTTGGAAATATTCCTTGTCCCGTGTCTTGTGCGCTATTTAATTTCCAAGATGTTGTACCTACTCGCTTAATTGTCAGTTTTATTTCTTTGCATCTGTGTCCAGTTCTAGGTTCCTGACATTTATACCAATATGTTTCGCGGTATTTTAAATATACTCCGCCTCTTCAACGAGTATTAAAGGACTTATAATGCATTTTACGATGTTTATGTACTCTGCACCGAATTACATCATAGGCCTCTGTGAAATCAGTAAACTGGTTTAAAATGTTTTGGTTTCATGTATTCCTATGGGCACTAATTCTTCTCTTCACCCTTGTCGGCCTATCCCGTCGAGAGCAGTGCCACTGCATCTTGCTTATGACACAGGCCGGAGTTGGGGCATATATAATTCATGAATAATTGTAGATCCCCGGAATGGCTACATTATTGCATATAGTCGTGTATACTATGGAGCTATTTTTTATCATATATTCCTGAAACGTTGAAACATTGTGAGACAGCGTGTAATGGGCAAATAACAAAAACCGGTGCGACCTGCGGGTATCGGCGATCAGGGCCTGAGCTTTAAGCAGCACACGTGTCCTCCTACAGCTGCTTGCGTAACTAGTGTCGCTCCGAAATTTCTCACATATGTATCATGTTGTCATTCGCAACTTTGTATTTCCGCAAGGCCTACGTTTAGCTGCAATATTTCGGACCTTCTAAACTAAAACGATAACAAAAAAAAAAAATGCAACATATGTCTGAAGCAGCCACTTACGATTAATTCCGAAATATTTTTTTCTTGCTCACAGAATGCAGAAAATGGGAGCAGGACGAGAAAGTCAGACAACCATCAGGAAACTGTGCTTCAAGGAAACAGAAGAAAGCGGACAGGCCATTATACCGCCCTCCTGGTGAGTCTTCGATCAGGAAAACGTTTTTTTTTTTTGTTTCGATCCATTGCTAACGATAAATTAGAAGCCACTCCACTGCATTTCACGACGTCCCTGAAAGAGACGATAACCGAAGGTAAACCAAATTTTTATGCAGTAAATGTTGTGTAGTTTTTTTTCATATTACACAAATGCGAATATGGCTCGTTTAGCTGAAAAGACATCGACTTACCGTGATTAAGAGGAAGGTTTCAAGAAGGACTTAGAATTGTGCCGGAAAAATGTGAGGCCTGCATTCGGTCGTTACGGGCACAAATCGGGACCCCACACGTCGTTGCCAATACAGGCATCTCTTCAGCGTCCTAATTTTTAATGCGGAATTCTTGAGTGGAAAATGCGTGTACACGTCTATTCAATGCGCAAGATCCAAGGACTGCTACAGGCTGCTGTCTCGTAAGACCCCTAATGTGATCCTTAATTTTTTCAATTTTTTTTCCTGGCAGAGTAACGCGCTTATGTTGCGGACGAAAGTGTGCTTTAAACTTTTCACGCCACTTGATTTTCAATTTTGACTTTTCCAACGCAAGATGGAGGCTGTGGTGATTACTTTGCCGGTGTTGCTTAGACGCCGTGATCCGCGCTCAGTACATGAATGGTACGCAATATGAGACTGCCTCTAGAAATAGCCGGTGGGGGCGATGGCTGTATTTAGTATACAGTGAATTCGGTTGCTTACAAATGCTGCTTATTTCGCTGAAAACAGCATATTATTTGTTAGAGCATGATACTATAGCCACACAAGCTCGCATAATTTTATTCTCAGAATGTCTTTCGAATTATTCATGCTTACTTGACAAGAGTAGCATTCCTAAAAACTGCAGTGCTGCTTAGGCTATGCAAGGCACGGGATATAATGGGTTGCCTTTTAGGGAAAGCAACGGAATTTCTTTTCCTGAGCATCGCCTTTTATGAGTTACAGCTTGCTAGACTACGGGGAAGATTTCGCCGTCTCCCGTCTCTTCTTGTTTCTTTGCGCGGTCACAATATTCATCACGGTTGTAGTCGCCTAGTTGTCCACCTGTCTGCATTAATGCGTTGCGAATATTTTGTTCGCGCAAGCGCTGCATTTCATTTGCGCTGCGTTTAACTGCATCTTGCAGCCGCATCCAAGGTCATCAACAACCACTCACTCCAAAAATGATAACGGCGAGCCAAAGCCAACCAGCCGGCCTCGAAACTGGAGAAGCGCACGCAACGCTCCCCGCGGAGCTTATTCGAGGCCAAACTGCTCCAAACAAAGGAAGGCCTGCTCCAAGGTTAGAGGGGTACGACACCCATCGCAACTAATGGAAAACGTGAAACGTTTTCGCGATAGCTTGTATACGTCGTTCGGCCGAAAACGCGTCGCCGTCGCCATAACCCGGAATTACCCGGAACTTGTAAAAAGATAAGCACAGGGTTTTGTACTAAAATTGGAACAGAACTGTTATTTGCGCAACGCTCAGAGTCATGTCACAGTATTTCTATCTCACTTATCATACATATGCCAGTCTAGATGGAGGATAATTCATTATTGTGCTTAATTTAACCGATGATATATAGTGCACCTTCATTGTATGCCGTTCGTTGTAGGCGCCTTCGTGAAGTGATACAGATATACTGCATTTCTCCAAAAAACACATACACTACAGCTTCCACTCTTAAGCTGTGCCTATGCGTATTCCGATATCTTTATATTTGAGCCGTGGTCAATGCTTCAGCCATTACTGAATGTGATCAGTGCCTTTCAATCAAGAAGCTTTTGAGCATCTGGCAATGCCACGCGGAATGACAGGCGCAAGCGCAGGGTGATGTTCTTGAAGCTGACACACACTTTATGGAAAATTCAGCGCGGCAGCTGTTCACTGAGAGAGCTGAGTAATACGCGCGGCGATTACCGTATTCCAGAGCGGTGGTGGCTCAGCTTGTAGACAGCTAGTTCGCAAAAGCACTTCCTCTTTTTCGGTGTTCTGTCCGCTTAATTGAAACTTCTTTACAATCTAGCCCCCTCAGAAAAGAGGAGCCATCCTGGCGACTCAAGGAGACGAAATGATCTCGGGATCGTAATAAGGTTTCAAACGGTCCACGTGAACAATCTCACGCCCACGGCGGCGAAGGTCGGGGGAAGCAGCTAGCGGCTCAACTAGGAATTGACGGAAGAAGTCTGTTGGAGCACTAGATAGGTTCCGCGGTAATTAACAGTAAACTTGCTGGTCAGACCTGGTGGTGTCGTTGGGACCCAGAGCCATACGTGATCACCGGGAGATAATTGGTGCACAGAGTGGCTGCTGTCGCTGTGCACTTTCTTCTGGGCTTCCTCGTCCGAGGTAGGCGATCTAGCGAGCTTGCGACATTCTTTAGCGTGCCTGGCAGTTGCTGAAAGTGATGTATACTCTGAGATATCAGGACGGTTGGGGAGGATGGTGTCGAGTGGAGACGAAGGTTCACGCCCGTACAGCTGAAACAATGGCGAGAATCCGGTATTTGTTTGAACGGCGGTGTTATAAGCATAGGTTATAAATGGGGAACCTTGTCCCAATCGGAGTGGTCGGAGGCGATGTACTTGGACATCATGTCACCCAGTGTGCGCTTGAAGCGCTCTGTGAGGCTGTTGGTTTGAGGGTGGTACGCGCTGGCTGTCCGGTGGATGGTCTGACATTCGCGTAAGAGCGCTTCGACAACCTCGAATAGGAAAGACTTGCCTCGATCACTTAGAAGTTCACGAGGGGCCCCGTGCCGCAAAATGAAATAATCAATTATAAAGGACGCAATATTGGGTGCGTTGGCATCCTGAAGTGCTGCTGTCTCTGCATAGCGAGTAAGGTGATCGACGGCCACGATGATCCAATGATTCCCTGCAGATGTATATTGCAGAGGTCCATACAAATCGACGCCAACACGATCGAATCGTCGGTATGGGCACGGAAGATGCTGTAGTGGAGCCGGCTGATGGAGAGGAGACGGCGTGCGACGCTGGAAATCGATGCATGTACGCACATACTTACTGACGAAGGTGTACATACCGCGTCAGTAAAAGCGCTGTCGCAACCATTCGTAAGTCTTAAATACACCCAAATGACCACAGTGCGGATCGCTATGGTAAAATGCGCATATATCACTGCGGAGATGGCGAGGTACGACGAGCAGCCGCTTATGGCCATCTGGCATATAATTGCGTCGATGGAGGAGACGGTCACGAACGGCGAAATGCTGTGCTTGACAACGAAGGACGCGAGGAGCCGGCGAAAGTGACGGGTTCGTAAGAAGATCGATTAGTGATGTTAGCCAAGGATCCTTGCGCTCTTCTGATGACATGTCATCGATGGACAGGGAAGGCATGGCGATGCTGGAGGCAGGTGACAATAGAGCGTCAGGCGGCAACGGCGAGCGAGATAAAGCGTCTGCGTTGGAGTGCTTGCGCCGTGTACGATGTATAACTCGGGTAGCATACTCTTGCAGTCTAAGCGACCAGCGGGCGAGACGGCCTGTGGGGTCTTTTAGTGAAGACAACCAACACAAAGCGTTGTGGTCTCTAACAACATCGAATGGGCACCCATACAAGTATGGCAGAAATGTCTGACGCGCTCAAACAATGGCCAAGCATTCCTTTTCTGTCACCGAGTAATTGGTCTCGGCCTCGGTCAAAGTTCGACATGCGTACGTCACAACGTATTCATCAACACCGAGTTTTCGTTGGGCAAGAACAGCGCCGAGGCCGGCGTCGCTGGCATCGGTGTGCACTTCAGTAGGAGCAGCCGGGTCAAAATGGCGCAATACGGGCGTGAGGTAAGTATCATGCGCAATTTCGTAAAAGCAGTATCGCATGCCGGCGACCAGGCAGAAAGATCTTTGAGAGCGCTGAGAAGTCGCGTCAGAGGGGCAATGATGGCCGCAAAGTTCTGAACGAAACGCCTAAAATAGGAGCATAAGCCTATGAAGCTGCGTAATTGCTTGATAGATGTTGGCTTCGGGAACTCAGCGACAGCGGGAAGTTTAGATGGATCAGGAAGGATGCCATCCATGGACACTGAATGTCCTGAAACAGTGAGTTGGCGAGCGGCGAAATGGCACTGTTTCAGATTGAGCTGCAGACCGGCGTCGCAAAGGCATTGCAAGGCAGTTTCAAGACGAGTTAGGTGGGTCGCGAAGTCAGATGAAAATACAACGATATCATCCAAGTAGCAGAGACATGTGTGCCACTTCAAACCGCGGAGAATGTTGTCCATTATGCGTTCAAAGGTGGCGGGCGCGTTACACAGGCCAAACGGCATGACGTTGAACTCATAGAGCCCGTCGCGGGTGACAAAAGCTGTCTTGGGGCGATCGTCCTCAGCCATTGGAACTTGCCAGTAGCCAGAACGTAAATCGATTGAAGAGAAAAATTCCGCTCCATGCAAAGTGTCCAGCGCGTCGTCTATCCGTGGTAGCGGATAGACGTCCTTTCCTTTCGTCCTTTCGCCCAAGAGCTATCTGGAAGGCTGAATTACACCCCTATTGAGCATCTCGTCGACTTGCTCATCAATAATGCGGCACTCTGAGGCTGATACACGATAAGGGCGTTGGCGTAATGGGGCATGCGTACCAGTATAGATGTGGTGGGAAACAGTTGATGTACGACCCAAGGATGGCTGCTGGATGTCAAAGGAAGCTCGGAATCGGTTCAGCAAGTCGAGGAGCTTGGCGCGTTGATCGGGAGCGAGAGCACTGTCGATGGCTTTGTCGAAGGCAGCCAGAGGCGATGAAGGAGACAAGGAACGAGGTGGGCTAAGGGCACTGACGTTGTCGGAGATTGTGTTGGTACAGGTGGAGGAAACCGGTGGGACAGTCACAAAATTTTCTGGTCGAACAGGCTCAGCATGCCCAACGCACTCGCCACGTTGCAACGTGAGTGGATAGAACGAATCGTTAGTAATGGCTTGTTCGGTGCGTCTGCTTCGTACACTAAGGACGGCGCAGGGCAAGGGAAGACAGCGTCGCGAGACGAAAATGGAAGATGGGGTGAAGAGTACTGTACAGTCTTCAAGAGAGGCACAGTTTATAGGCATAATCGCAGCAGATGAAGGCGGGATATCAGTATCATCCGCAACATGGCATTTGGCTTCCCCAAGAACGTTAGTGGCGGTCGATGCGTTGCACAGCGGAGAAAACTCTACTTCGGCACGAGCGCAATTAATTACGGTGTGATTGCGACACAAGAAGTCCCATCCTAAAATAATGTCATGAGACCAGTCACGGAGAACGATAAACGATAAAGCAGTGGCGGTGCATAAAGAAACACCAGAATATGGCAGAACAACTTTTCATAACAAACGGCACAGTCTAACGTCAATAACCGACACAGCAGCAGTATCTACAAGCGCAAGAGTATCTACAAGTGCAAGAGTATAAACATTTTCAATGGCAAGTTCGATTAAATTGTTCGGTTGTGAAGCAGGACTTTCACTGGTCGACGAAAGCGCAGTTCTTGTCTGCGGAACGGCGTCTAGTGGTTTTCCGGCATTGGCGAGGTAGAGCGACGACGCGGAGAGGTTGAGCGGTGGTCTTGCGAGAAGTGGTCAAAGTGCACGAGGGCTGAGGTGGTGCACGGGGTGGGGACGGCGGCTGCGCGTAGTTGACCGGGCTCTGACTGAAAGCGTACGGGGCCGGGTGACGGCGGCACAGGCGTGCAACATGGCCAGGGAGAACACATGCAAAGCAAATGGGCCGGTTGTCAGATGTGCGCTAAGGGCGTAGAATAGGTGGCGAACGCGCTGAGCGAAAAATGGCCGCTGAGGCGGACCGTACGATGGAAAAGGCGTAGGAGGTGGTGGTCTTGCGGTAACCTCGGCATATGACAGTGGAGTGTGTGCGGGTATCGGGACAGCGTTGGCATGAATGAGCGGAGCTGTAGTGGAGCGGCATGAAGACTTGGTTGTCGAGGGGGCGGAAGTGCGTCGGCAACTTGTTCCTGAATAATCTGGCGTATGGTCGGAAGCAGGTGTGAACTGGAATGCGGAACGTTTGGAATTAGCGATAATTGCCGTGCAACGTCTTCCCGTACGAAGTCTTTGATTTCTCGAATAAGTGTGGAGCTGACAGGGGCGTCAGACATAGCCGCGATCGTGGCTTCAGGTTGTCGAGGAACGATACGTTGCCGACGAAGGTCCTCGTTGCTTTGAAACATCGTGACAACCTCAGTTACAGTACGGGGCTCTTTTGCCATCAGAATGTTGAATACGCCTTCGTGGATGCCCATCATGATGTGGCGAATCTTCTCGGCTTCAGTCATCGATGCGTTTACAAGATGGCACAAATCTAAAACGTATTCGATGTAGCTAGCGAAGGTTTCTCCGGTCTGCTGTACCCGCTCGCGCAAACGGTGTTCGGCGCGAAGCTTGCGGACCGCAGGACGACCGAAAACATCCACAAAGCGAGATTTGAACGAGGCCCAAGTTGGAATGTCAGCCTCGTGATTGGTGAACCACATCTTTGCTACTTGTGTAAGGTAGAGGATAACGTTGTTAAGTTTCAAGACGTCATCCTACTTATTGTGGGTGCTGTCGTGACGCTGGGACTAAGTCGACCCGGCCTTCACTTGGTAGCGTGCAGAGACTCGGGGTTGATGAAGGATTGAATCTTCGAAGTTGGTAAAATATATACAAGCAGGTTTAATGGCACTTTGAGAAAACGTATTTACATGAAAAAGAAGGGTATATCAGCAAAATGGCAAGAGTCAAAGGTTCATAGCGAGAAGCGTCTGGATGAGCCGTTTACCCAGGGCTCAGAGCGTCATTTCGTGCTCTGCAACGTCCTTAAAACCCCCTATGTCCAGCCCCTCTCTGAAGATGCTGACCAACCAGTTCCAGGGCACGCCCCTCAGATGTCGGCATCCAATCGAACACATCACTGCACTGATGGTCTGATGCACTGACTGGTCCAGCATTGTTTCGTTGGGCGTGGTCACTTGTTGGCGGGTAGAGCTTGGGAACGGCGAGGAGGTACATTTCTATTCTTCTGCAAAGATCCGATATCGTGGTTCCGGCAAGTGGATTTCCTTCTCAGAAACCCAAGTGCACGTGCGCGCCACATACTGCTCCCAGCATTGTCCCTTTCCGGCAATTGCAAATCTTTCCTGCATTCCCGGGAATTCCTCTAATGGCCGTATGCGTCATGCTCCTTTCTTGTCCTGTACGTCAGCGGACGTCGTCTCCTTCGGACAATAGGCATTCCTCACTTGACGATATAGCGCTTCTCGACGGAAAGGGTGATCAATTGAACAAAAGCACATCCGGCTATTTCTCACAGGGCGACGTTTCTTTGTATTTTTATTGACGTTCCCTTGACAGGGCCAATTTGGCATTTGCAGGGTCTCGACAAAGCAAAGCAGGCTCACACAAAAAGATTAATGGAAACAGGCTCACTTAGAGCCCTTGCACCAACAGCACATATCCGCAGCACATATCCGTGCCCACAGGCGAACAATAGTGCGCGCAAGTGCGGACCATGCACGGTCATAACAGTGCTTACGCGCTCATACGACGAAAGCCAGTCCTCCACGTTCTGATCGTCGGTACTGCTGAAGAACGGCGGGTCCCGCTGTCGAAGGACCCCGAAGCATGGAATAGAAGCGGCCGAGGGAGCGGGGCCGGTGGTGTTGGTGCTGGAGTTAGTCATTGAAGTCGGAATTCGGTGGCTGCGGAGCTCCAGGGCGAGGAAATGGAAGAGAAATCCCGAGACCTCCACCAAGTGTTAAGCGGGGATCCAGGCACTGGCAGTGGGCACTGGTAGCGAGCAAGACCGGAGCAGTGGTGGCTAAGCTTGTAGACAGCTAGTACGCAAAAGCAGTTCCTCTTTCTCGGCGATCTATCCTCCTAATTGGAACTTTTTCTTTATAATATATATATATATATATATATATATATATATATATATATATATATATATATATATATATATATATATATATATATATTGCCACCCAGCGTTGCCAGGTGGCGCATTACTGAGGTGTGAAAGGAGGACGAAGTTTAAAGGACGACGAAGTGTCGCTTACGCGTTTGCGTCTGTGCTGCTTGTTGCCGTTGCGCCTGGGCTACCCCCTGCTATCATTGGTATCCTTAGTCACCGTGTACGTGAAATTCTGGTGGAGCTGCTGGGTAAAACGATCGCCTATGCAAGAGTCTCCATCTGCAAGACGTTGCGCAAGCCCTGTGACATTGGACACCCCAGTGCATCGCGCCAGTCGACGGTTCCATGGACTGTCTCCGGAGCTTCGGCCATTAGCATTCGCCATTGCATCCAGTGCTTCTGCTCAGCACGTAACGGGCGTCGCACCGGCCTGTAACTACACCTTGCAGGCCCCTTGGGTACCGAAGTCTTTCTATGGGGACCTCTTTGAGGATGTGGAGGACTGGTTCCTTCAGTTTGAACACGTCGCTGCTTTTAACCAGTGAGACGATGCTGCCAAACTAAGGAACGTCTACTTCAGCCTTGAGGACGGCGCCCGTATCTGGTTCGAGAACCGAGAGCAAGTGTTAACATCATGGCGAGAATTCCGTCGTCAACTGCCTGAGGCTTACACTAACGCGGATCGTCGCGAGCATGCAGAACGTGCCATTCGCTCTCGCATCCAAATGCCGAATGAAAGTGTCCAAGCGTACATCGAGGACATGACGCGCCTCTTCAAGCGAGCCAATTCAGCCATGTCCGAGGACAGAAAGGTCAGGCACTTGATGCGGGGTTTGAAAGAGCAGCTGTTCGCAGGCCTTGTGCGCAACCCACCGTCGACTGTAAACGGATTCCTTGCGGAGGCCACCACAATGAAAAGGGTGCTACAACAACGTGCCGTGGCTTATGACCGACCTTTTCATACAGGCACAGTCGCGGAATCATTTGCATCTTCCGAGCGGCATCCCGATGCTTTGCGCGAACTGGTTCGCAGCGTCGTGCGCGAAGAACTGAGCAAGTTCTGGAGCCCTCTGCAGCAATCTCCAGCTTCCGTTTCTGCTATAGTGCGGGAGGAGGTGCGACAGGCGCTCAAGAGCCCTCTTTCGCCTGTAGTTACGAGCCCGCCATTGCTGTCGGGGACCGACAACCACCCCACATATACGGAAGTTCTGCAGAGTCAGGCTCCCCCTTCACCATTGCCCATTCTCGCGCCACATACAGTTCCGTTTCCCTCGGTGCAGCCAGTGCAGAACTTCGATAATCGTCCGCTGCCCGGACGCACAGCCGACATTTGGCGCACGCCTGACCGCCGTCCGCTTTGCTTCCACTGCGGTGAACCAGGACATCTCTACCGGGATTGTCCGTATCGACGCCTCGGTCTTGCTTCCGCATCGACTCGCCTCCTCCCCGGTTTGGTCAACGACCCCGAGTTATTGAGGAGTACCTGTAGGAGCAGGTTCATCTCGTTCGCAGCGTCAGGCCCGCTCCACTTCACCAAGGCGCTCCCCGACGTCCACCCACGGTTCCTCGAGAGAGGACCAAGGCCGCTCGTCTATCCCTCATCGGGAAAACTGAAAACAGCGACCTTCGGGGGCGAGGCCGCTGGTAGTCGCTGCGTTGAAGACTTCCCGTCGTCGCCGCTTAAATCCGACCGCGAGCTGCTGGTACCGTCACCTAGGGAAGCAAAAAGCGTTTCTCTGGACATTCCGGCTATTTTAGTGGTCGCACTACAGTCAATGCATTCGTAGACACCGGTGCCGATTATTCAATTTTGAGTGGTCGCATGGCGACTGGCTTGAGGAAGGTGCTCACTGCATGGCCAGATGTGTACCTTCGAACCGCCGGCGGTCATATAGTTATTCCAAAGGGGATGTGCACGGTTCGCATTCAGATTAACGGACGTACGTTCGTCGTTAATGCGTTGTTTTAAGTGACTGCTCCCGTGACCTTATCCTCGGCATTGACTTTCTGCGGGAGTACGGAGCAGTTATCGACCTGCGAAATAGACTCGTCACATTTTCGATGGGACAACCTGCCGAACGACATAGTAGCAGTCCTTGCTATGCCGCACTTCGTGTTTCCGTCGAGAGCATCTCGCTGTCGCCGCGAAGCAGTGCTCTTGTGGAAGTTACCTGTGATGATTTCCATACCGGTGATGCTGTAGCGGAGGCGAACCATTCACTCCTGCTTGCTCAAGGCATTTGCGCTGCTCGAAGTGTATTGTCGCTTCACAATGGCCGGGCTGCACTCCTTGTCACAAATTTTTCTAATGAGCACCGGAACTTGTTTCCGGGAACTGCTATCGCTTTCGCTGACCATGTTGCGCACGATCCTGTCTGTTTTGAATCTACGGCAGTAGAAACTAACAAGCCATCTCTTGACAACATCGACATTAACTGCCACTTGTCGAAGGAGAAACGGCGGGCCTTAGAGCAACTGCTGCTGGACTTCAAGCACTGTTTTGCTTCTTCCTCGAATGTTCGTCAAACGCCCATCACACAACATCGCATCATTATGACGACGCTCGCCCTATGCGACAGCAGCCTTATCGTGTGTCTGGCAAAGAATGGGAAATGATCCAGACGCAAGTTCAGGAGATGCTGGATGATGGTGTTGTGCAGCCTTCGCAAAGTCCATGGTCTTCAAGAAGGACGGCACTCTCCAATTTTGCGTCGACTATCGAAAATTGAATAATGTGACAAAGAAAGATGTATACCCGTTGCCGCGCATCAATGACTCACTGGACAGATTGCGACGTGCTAAGTAGTTTTCATCTATTGATTTGAAAAGCGGCTACTGGCAAATCGAAGTAGACGAAAGAGACCGAGAAAAAACCGCATTTGTCACTCCAGATGGCCTATATGAATTCAAAGTACTTCCATTTGGATTGTGCTCTGCCCCAGCTACATTCCAAAGGATGAAGGGCACCGTCTTCACTGGCCTCAAGTGGCAGATCTGTCTTGTGTACTTGCACGACGTAGTTGTTTTTTCCGAAACATTTGACCAACACCTCGAACGCCTTCGAGCTGTCCTGAAAGCCGTCCGTTCTGCTGATCTCACGCTGAAGCCACAGAAATGCCACTTCTGGTATACAGAACTCAAGTTCCTCGGTCATGTTGTAAGCGCTGATGGGGTGCGCCCGGATCCCGATAAGACTGCTGCCGTCGCATGGTTTCCCGTTCCAGCTAATAAGAGGGCTGTTCAGCGCTTCCTCGGCCTGTGCGCATATTATCGGCGGTTCATTGTGGACGTTTCTCGGATCTCGGAACCTCTGACGCGCCTTACAAGGAAGGACACCTCCTTTGTGTGGAACTCTGAGCAGCAGATGGCCTTCTCTTTGCGTCGTGAGGGCCTTCAGACATCTCCTGTTCTGGCGCACTTCGATGAAGCGGCTGACACTGAGGTGCACACTGACGCCAGTAGTATCGGTCTTGGCGCGGTCCTTGTTCAACATAAAGACAGGTTTGAGCGAGTAATAGCCTATGCTAGCCGCACTCTCTCTCTCTCTCGTGCCGAAAGAACTATTCCACTTCAGAAAAAGAATGCCTGGTGGTCGTGTGGGCCACTATGAAGTTTCGCCCCTATCTTTACGGCCTACCATTTAAAGTCGTCACGGACCATCATTGTTTGCGCTGGCTGGTAAATCTGCGAGACCCATTTGGACGACTTGCACGCTGGAGTTTACGGCTTCAGGAGTTTGACATAAATATTGTTTATACGTCCGGCCGCAAACACGAAGACGCCGACACGCTGTCACGAGCACCCTTTGACACTGGCGATACTACAGCCGATGACGACAGCGGTTTTCTAGGAGCCCTCAGCGCATCTGAGCTCAGGGATCGACAGAGAGCTGATCCAGACATCCTTCCACTCATCGATTATCTGGAAGGGAGTGATACGACCCTGCCTCGACACCTATCTCGGCACCTATAAAAGAAATTCCCAGGGCCAAGACAGAACTTACCTTCTGGTGGTGCCATGCGAGCTCCGTGAGGATATTCTCCTTGCTTGCCACGATGAACCGACGTCTGGTCATTTGGGTTGCTCACGAATGCTTGCTCGAGTGCGCAACATGTATTACTGGCCAGGACTCTCCGCAGCCGTGAAACGCTATGTACGAAGCTGTCGCGAATGTCAGCGTCGTAAAACACCGCCCCAAAAGCCTGCCGGATTTCTCAAGCCCGTTAAAGCACCCAACATTCCGTTCGACCAAATTGGCATGGATCTCCTTGGCCCTTTCCTTTTGGAGGAGGCGGGAAACAAATGGATAAAAGTCACTACTGAATACCTGACTCGATACGCTGAGACAAAGGAAATCCCTCATGCCACAGCTTCCGAAGTAGCAGAGTTTTTCATGCACAACATAATCTTGCGGCATGGCGCCCCTTCATACGTCATTACCGACAGAGGGACAGCTTTCACTTCGCTGCTGATCGACCGCTTATTTGAGCTGAGTTGCACGACCCATCACAAGACCACAGCGTACCATCCACAAAGCAATGGTCTTACAGAAAGATTGAATAAGACGATTGCGGACATGTTGTCAGTGTACGTCGATGTGCAGCACAGGACCTGGGACGAGGTGCTGCCGTACGTCACATTTGCGTATAATACAGCCTTACAAGAGACAAAGCACTTCACACTATTTCGACCTATTTACGGACGCGAAGTTCAGAGCATGCTCGATTCCATGCTTCCGTGGCCAGATGACGACCAGCTTTCCTCAGATGCTCAGCAATATGCCATCCGCGCTGAGGAAGCCCGCCAGCTCGCCCGTGTGCACATCGGGCGGCAGCAGACCACTGACGCGCACCGTTACAACCTTCGGCACCGCCAGGTTGACTACAAACCTGGAGATCAAGTGTGGGTATGGACACCAGTTCGCCGTTCAGGCTTGTCACAGAAACTCCTTTCCCGCTACTTCTGGCCGTACAAAGTGTTGTGTCGTGTGAGTGACCTCAGTTATGAAGTTATTCCAGACGGTGCCACACAACCAAAACGTCGAAAGCCCAGCTCGGACATTGTGCATATTGTGCGACTGAAGCCGTACTACCACCGATAACACCGATAACGTATGGCCACCCGCTGTGACCACTCTCTTGCTTTTCACACCGTTTTTACCAGCCGTCCTCATTTTTTTCTTTTTTTTTTCGGAAGGGGGTGTAATGCCACCTAGCGTTGACAGGTGGTGCATGACTGAGGTGTGAAAGGAGGACGAAGTTGAAAGGACGACGAAGTGTCGCTTGCGCGTTTGCGTCTGTGCTGCTTGTTGCTGTTGTGCCTGGGCTACCCCCTGCTATCATTGGTATCCTTGGTCACAATGTACGTGACAATATATATATATATATATATATATATTGTGAGCCTTCTGTGGACCTTCTTTCAGTTGTACATGCCATGATCTTCTTCTTTCATTTGTACATACCATCATCATCGTCCCGCGGCGCCGGCTCCGGCGCGCGCCTGAGTTCCTGATCGGATTAAAACGCTAGACAAGGCTTGGCTGTCCTTGCCGTCACGACCTCACCGTCTCGACCTAGCCTTCTTTTACAAGTGGTGGAGGCGAAATTTGATCCCCTTGCTGCCTTGGGCCCTGCCTCTCGCTGGAGCTACGTTCCGGTCGCCGTTTGGCAACTGCCACCATCGCTATGTCTACCGACAGTGCCCACGAACAAGCCGGACCCTCTACCTCGGCTGCACCACCCCCTCCGACTGTGCCCACACGACAGCGCGACCCGCCGCTGTTCGCTGGTCGTCGCGATGAAGACGTCGATGACTGGCTTGACACCTACGAACGCTGCAGTGCCTACAACCGGTGGGACGATGCTCTGAAATTTCTCAACATCTCGTTCTACCTTATTGAGGTCGCCAGGACTTGGTTCATCAACCGCGAGCCCCACACAACTAACTGGACCACCTTCAAACAGCAGTTCCGACAGTACTTCGCCGACCCGGCAGTTCGGACTGAGATCGCGAAGACCAAGCTCGCTTCACGCCGTCAAGGTCCTGATGAGTCATATGCGTCTTACATAGAGGCCATACTTGCACTCTGCCGGCGTATTAGTCCCACCATGGTGGAACATGAACGAGTACACTACGTCTTGAAAGGAATCAATTCTGCGGCGTATAACATCCTAGTTGCTCAGAATCCTTCAACTATTGATTCCATTATTACGACCTGCCAACGCATCGACCAGCTGCAGTCCTCCCGATTGCAGCCCGCCAACGCTACTGGCCCGACCTATGCTGATCTCGACCTGCGGGCACTTATTCGAGCCATCATCCGCGAGGAGCTCCAGGCGCTCAAGCCTGTCTGTCGACACGGGTGCGAACACTCTTCCGCAACATCTAATGACGCAGGTCTTCGCAGCATCATCAAAGAAGAGCTGGCAACAATCACCGAACCTATAACATCTGGCCCTCCGGCACCCCGCTCAGTACCGACTTACGCGCACGTCACAGCATCCCCCCCTCCTTTAGTTCCCCCGCCTCGACCGGCACCAAACTACAATCACGTCAATGCAATAACGACGGCTCAACCTGCACCACCCTATTACGCACCTTGGCGCCCCTCCCGACCAATTTGCTATTACTGTGGCATCAGGGGACATATATCTCGCGTCTGTCGTCGCCGCCTCCAGAACGAGCGCCGTGGTTACGATACCTTTGAAAGTGACATCCCTCCAACGTCATATTATCAACGCCGGTTTACTCCAAGCCCACCTCGAAGGTCATCCCCACCTCCAGAATCCTCGTCTGAGCCTCGTGGAACCCATGCATCCCGACGTCGGTCCCTATCCCCATACCGTCGCTCAGTTTCCCCTCTCCGACCCGCAACAACTATCCCTGTCCGCCATCCGGAAAACTAAGCGTTGCAGTTTCCGGAGGTCAAACTGCACTCTGCGAACTTACCAAAAGTCCTCCAGATCGCCCGTATAATGTGATTTCTGTTTTCGCTGAAGGATTACCGGTCGAAGCATTGATTGATACAGGAGCTGCAATTTCTGTCATTCACGCTGATTTGTGCTACCGTTTGCGAAAAGTGACGACACCATATGATGGGCCTGAACTCCGTGGAGCCAATGACGTCCCTTTGCGCCCTTTAGCAAAGTGCACCGTACGAATTGTTATTGACGGCGTCCGCCATCATGTGCAGTTTGCTGTGCTCTCACCATGTGCGCATCTGATGATTTTAGGATGGGATTTTTTGTCAGCCGCTTCGGCGTTAATTTATTGTGGCGACCGTGTTATCCATATGACAGACAGCGATTTTTCATCTGAAGTTTCTGAACGATATCATCCCCTAGTTGCCGCCGCTGAAACTGTTTTGCCTCCTCAGTGCGAAGAACTGCTTACCATTGTTTCTGACCACATCACTGACGGGGACGTACTCATCGCACCATCTCATCGTCATCTTGCACGCGGTATCGCCTTCCCGTCAAGTCTTGTGAGGTTCTGCAACGGCTCAGCGACAGTAGCGGCCACTAACACTTCACGTGAATCCCTCGTGCTCCCAAAAGGAACTTCTCTCCCCTGCATGGTGGATGTTCAACCTTTGTCCTTGATGGTGCTCACCGCCCCTCTGCCTCAGCGCCGTGTTTCGCCAGACGTCTCTCTTTCTGTTCTCACAAAGACTATTAATCCTAACCTCACGCCGAACCAACGCCAAGAACTGCTGACATTGCTTCGACACCACCAAGCCATTTTTGATGCCACTTCCCCACCACTCGGACAGACTAGTGTTGCGCACCATCGCATCATTACTGAAGGTAACTCTATCGTTCGCCGACGGCCTTATCGGGTTTCCCTCTCTGAACGAAAAGTAATTGAAGAAAATGTAAATGACATGCTCCATCGCAATATTATTCGTCCCTCGACAAGCCCATGGTCCTCCCCAGTAGTGTTAGTTAAAAAAAAGGACGGCTCGGTACGCTTTTGTGTTGATTACCGGGCACTCAACAAAATTACCCGCAAAGATGTATACCCAATGCCAAGAATTGATGACGCCCTTGACTCTCTCCAAGGCGCCGAATATTTCTCGACTTTGGACCTCCGCTCAGGTTATTGGCAAATACCTATGCACGAGGACGATAAAGAAAAAACCGCTTTCTCAACTCCCGATGGCCTTTACGAATTTAATGTTATGCCTTTCGGACTTTGTAACGCACCAGCGACATTTGAAAGAATGATCGATACTGTGCTTCGTGGCCTAAAATGGAGAACCTGTTTATGTTACTTGGATGACATTGTCATCTTTTCGTCAACTTTTAACGACCATCTCACGCGTCTGAATGAGGTCCTCACGTGTCTCGCTTCAGCGGGCCTTCAGCTCAACACCAAGAAGTGCCACTTTGCACAGAAGGAAATTAAAATATTGGGACATCTAGTCAGCCATGACGGCATTCGTCCAGACCCTGAAAAAATCATCGCGGTCTTGAACTTTGCTCGTCCACAACGGATTACAGAATTGCGCAGTTTTCTCGGCCTGGCGTCTTATTTCCGGCGTTTTATAAAGCATTTTGCAAGTATTGCTGCTCCACTTCATGAACTACTTAAAGCACGCAGCACTTTCGTGTGGACTGAACAGTGCGAAGCCGCTTTTAATAATCTGAAGCACGCCCTCACATCAGACCCTGTTCTTGGCCACTTCAGTGACAGCGCTCCAACCATCCTGCACACTGATGCTAGTGGTCTCGGTCTTGGAGCTGTACTCCTGCAGCGCGATGCAACTTCGCGTGAGAAAGTGATTGCCTTCGCCAGTCGGACTATGACTCCAGCTGAGAAAAACTACACCATTACCGAGCAGGAGTGCCTTGCCGTCGTCTGGGCTGTCCAAAAATTTCGCCCTTACCTATATGGTCGGCATTTCACAGTTGTGACCGATCACCATGCTCTTTGCTGGTTGTCTTCGCTCAAACATTTGACAGGCCGACTTGGCCGTTGGATTCTACGCCTGCAAAAATACAATTTCGACGTCACTTATAAATCGGGTCGCCAACACCAAGACGCCGACGCTCTTTCTCGCTGTCCGCTTTCGGAATCGGCTTGCTGTTTTTCTTCCCAATGCATTTCCACCTATGACCACAGCCGACCATCTCTTTCTCCGACGTATATCACAACAGTTTCATTTGATGACTCTGAAAACAAACACGCTCTCCGCTCACAGCAATTAGCCGATTCCTACTGCCGACCCATCATCGACCGCCTTATTGGCGCTTCGGACCCACCCAATGCTCGGCTTCGCCGACAACTTAGCAATTTTAAGCTCGAAGATGGCATCCTACTCCGCTTCATGTATTGCCCTCATGGAACTCGCTGGATCCCAGTCGTGCCGCGTGTGCTTCGTCCACGTATACTGGCGGCTCTCCACGATGACGCTACTGCAGGTCACCTTGGTGTTGACAAAACCTACGACCGAGTGAAAAAACGATGCTTTTTGCCTGGCCTATCTTCCTGCGTTGCCAAATACGTCGCATCCTGCCCTCTGTGCCAACGTCGCAAACGGCCGACGTCTTCGCCCGCTGGCCTTCTACAACCTGTTCCCTGTCCCGCCACGCCATTCGACGTAGTCGGCATCGACTTATATGGTCCCCTACCTCTCTCCGATGGGGGTAACCATTGGATTATAACAGCTGTCGACCACCTTACACGCTACGCTGAGACGGCACCTGTACCGACCGGTTCCGCTCAAGAAGTAGCAAATTTCTTTTTGCGATCAATTGTATTGCGCCATGGCGCTCCTCGGGTGCTCCTAAGCGACCGCGGGACGGCCTTCTTATCGGCAGTCGTTGCCGAAGTTCTTCACGCGTCATCCACCCTTCATAAGACAACCTCAAGCTACCATCCCCAGACTAACGGGCTGACTGAGCGATTTCACCGCACCTTATCCGATATGATCTCCATGTACATCACACCGGATCATCGAAATTGGGACACTATTCTACCATTCGTCACTTTCGCCTATAACACAGCAGTACAACGGACTACCGGTTATTCTCCATTTTTCCTCGTTTATGGCCGTCCTCCCACTACAATTCTCGACGCTTCCTTCTTCTCTACGCCCGACTACTCCACATCAGTACCTACCCAGTTCTTATCTCGTGTGGCCAGATGCCGTCATCTTGCCCGCCTGTGCTGTGCGATGTCAGCGCACGTTAAAGAACCCCAGGTGGTCGAAATTTCCGGAGTCCTCCACTACGGCGTCTCTCATAGCCTGAGTTGCTTTGGGACGTTAAACCCCACAAACCAACCAACCATCAACACAGCAGCGTGCCAGGAAGACCGCAAGAGTCGCTACGATTCTACGCATCGCGTGGTCTCTTATCGTCCCGGTGACGAAGTACTGCTGTATACACCACTGCGCACCCCTGGCCTTAGTGACAAATTCCACCACCGCTACCTTGGTCCCTACGAGATTATCAGCCAAACTTCTCCAGTTAACTACAAAGTCACGCCTGTTGATCCCCCAGCCGATCGACGCCACCGTGGAACTGAAATTGTTCATGTTTCTCGCGTGAAACCGTTTGTGCGCCGCGGTACATCGGTTAATTAGGAGCGACCAGGCTGGCCGCTTCCGACCCCCCGGGCAGATTGTGTGAGCCTTCTGTGGACCTTCTTTCAGTTGTACATGCCATGATCTTCTTCTTTCATTTGTACATACCATCATCATCGTCCCGCGGCGCCGGCTCCGGCGCGCGCCTGAGTTCCTGATCGGATTAAAATGCTAGACAAGGCTTGGCTGTCCTTGCCGTCACGACCTCGCCGTCTCGACCTAGCCTTCTTTTACAATATATATATATATATATATATATAGCAGTGGTGGGCGTAGCGGCAGAACGTCCGCCTCGCATGCCAGAGGACCGGGGTTCAAATCCCCGTGCCGCGCAATTCTCCACCGAAAAAAAAACAACCATCCGCGTGTCGATGCAATTGCATAAACAGGTATGGGGTGCGACCTGATGCCGGTGAACACCTCCGGCAACGCACTCCCTCACCAGAACAGCAGTTGGCCACCCTGCTGTAGTAATTGGCCGCAACCTCCTATGATTAGCTCCATAAAACCCCGGCGCTCAGTCACCAGCGGCTGCAGAACAACTGATCACGGCGGCGGTCAGACCTCTGACGCAGCAGGGGGTACTAAGAATTTCTGGCTCCGCTGGACAGGCCGCCATTGGAAACTGAACCTGGCAACGTTTAACGCTAAAACTCTAGCTAGTGAAGCTAGTTTAGGAATGCCGTTAGAGGAACTAGAGGGTATGAAATGGGATGTCATAAGGCTTAGTGAGGTTAGGAGGCCTAATGAGGCATACACTGTACTGAAGGATGGGCATGTACTGTGTTATCGAGGTTTACCGGAGAGGCGAGAACTAGGAGTAGGTTTCCTTGTCAATAAGTACATAGCGGGTAATATAGATGAATTCTATAGTATTAATAAGAGGGTGGCAGGCATCGTAATTAGGCTTACTAAGCGGTACAAACTGAAGGTTGTACAGGCCTATGCACCCACGTATAGTTATGGTGACCAGGCAGTTGAAAGCTTCTACGAAGACGTGCGAATCGGCAATGCGAAAAGTAAAGACGCAATATACTGTACTAATGGGCGACATCAATGCTAAGGTAGGGAAAAAGCAGGCAGGAGACCGGGCAGTAGGTGACTATGGCATTGGTTCTAGGAATAGCAGGGGGGAGTTACTAGTTGCGTTTGCAGGGCGCAGTAACATAATAATCATGAATACCTTCTTCAGCAAACGGAATAACCGGAAATGGACATGAAAAAGCCCTAACGGGGAGACTAAAAATAAAATTGACTTCATACTATGTTCAACCCCCGCCATTATACAAGATGTAGAGGTAATCGGGAAAGTGCGATGCAGTGACCACAGGATGGTGAGGTCCCAAATTAGCCTAAATCAGAAGAAGGAATGCAACAGATTAGTAAGAAAGAAACCCATCAACGAATTAGTGGTGAGGGGGAGGGCAGAAGAGTTCAGGATCTCGCTACAGAATAGATATTCAGCTGTCACCGAGGATGGCGACATTACACTAGAAGCAATGAACAATAACTTCAGAGATATCATTACTGAGTGCGCTGTAGAAGTAGGTGGTAGGATAGTTAGAGAGGATACCGGTAACCTGTCTAAGGAGACGAAAGATTGGATTAAGAAACGCCAGAGTATGAACTCTTCCAATCCAACACACCAGATAGAATTGGCCGAGATATCAAAGCTAATCAATAAGCGCAAGGTGGCCGATATAAGGAAGTATAACATGAAGAAAATTGAGCATGCTGTAAAGAACGGGGGAAGCCTTAAAGCGGTAAAAAAGAAATTGGGCATAGGCAAAAACCAGATGTATGCGATAAGGGACAAGGCTGGCAACGTCATCCCGAATATGGACACGATAGTCAAGCTGAGGAGCTCGATACAGATCTATACAGTAGCCAAAGTAGTCAGGACCGTAATGAGATTGGCGGGAGGGAGAAACAGTCAAACGTTCCACCAGTGACGAAGGACGAGGTCAAGAAAGCATTAGAAACTATGAAAGGGGGGAAATCAGCCGGAGAGGATCAGATAACTACAGATTTGTTAAAGGACGGGGGGGATATTGTGCTAGAAAAACTGGCCACCCATTATACGCAGTGCCTCGTGTCATCGACGGTGCCGGAACCATGGAAGAATGCAAACATTATCCTCATTCAGAAGAAAGGGGACTCTAAGGACTTTAAAACAATCAGCTTACTGTCTGTTACGTATAAGGTATTTACTAAGGTAGTCGCTAATTGAATCAGGACAACCTTAGACTGCGATCAAGCAAATGATCAAGCAGGTTTTAGGAAACCTGCTTTTTTTACCTGGTTTTTTTTCGATCATATCCATACCATCAACCAGGTGATAGAAAAATGCTCGGAATATAACCAGCCCTTACACATAGCATTCATTGATTAAGAAAAATCATTTGCCTCAGCAAAAACCTCGGCGGTGATGCAGGCATTGCGAAAACAGGGGGTAGACGAGCCCTACCTGAAAGTGCTGGTATATATAGTGGCAGCACAGCAATCATAGTTCTGCATAAGGAAAGTAACAAACTTCCCACAAAGAAAGGTGTTAGGCAAGGAGACACGATCTCCTCAGTACTATTCACCGCTTGCTTAGAGGAAGTATTCAGAGACCTGGAATGGGAGCAGTTAGGGATAAGGGTAGGTGGAGAATACCTCAGTAATCTGTGATTTGCTGATGACATTGCCTTGCTAAGTAACTCGGGGAATGAACTGCAAATAACGATTGATGACCTAGACAGGAAAAAAAGAAAGGTAGGCTTAAAAATCAATATGCAGAAGATTAAGGTTGTGCTCAACAGCCTTGGCAAGGAACAGCATTCGGGCATACTGTGGTGGTGCTCTGTGATTGGTCGAGACCTCCATGAAGTCATCCCGTCTCGACCAATCAGGGCCGCCGCAAAAGCGGGACACACAGAGGAGGCTTACTCCACGCAGCTAGAGATCTTCGTCCTTTGGTCACGGGTCAGACCATTTTATTTTCTTTTGGAGTATATTTACAAGAAACCTTTTCCGAAAACGTTCACATTCTGGCAAAAGAGATCCAAATTATTTCGGAAGCGCTGAGATTTCTGGCGGACGCAGGCAGACAGACACGGGTGAAGCAAACCACGAGAGAGAGAAAAAAGGACGGGACCTGCGAATGGGGACGCTCCTTTTAATGTGCCGCCATCTGTCGTCGTTTGTTGCAGATAGCCGTCAGAGTCACGCTGGCGACCCCTGCATGACGGATGGCGTGAATGCAATACACCGTTAGTTGTCGTTTCTTCTCCTCTCGAAAAGACAGTGCGACTTGATCATCATCCGGACTATACCAGGGCAAAGGCCTCTTCCACATTCCTCCAATAAACCCGGCCCTATGCTTGTTGCATCCACTTGAACCATGCGAACTTTTCAATTTCATTCACCCATCTAATGTTCTGCCGCCCCCTGCTACGCATTCCGTGTCTTAGAATTCAATTGGTTACTCATAGAGGCCATTGGCTATTCTCTCTTCGAACCACATTTCCTGTCCATGCTCATGTCTTAGTTTCGACTAGAATGTCAGTAACTTGAGTTATTTCTCTGACCCAATCTGCACGCTTCCTATCTCTTAACGTTACTACTACCATTTTTTGTTCCATAGCCCTCAGCGTTGTTCTCAACTTAAGTAGAACCCTTTCCGTTAACCTTTGTTAAAGGTGGGAGTAGAGTGCCGCTGGACGGATCCTCGGCAGCATCGACGCCCGCTCCACCTCCGGAAGGAGTGCCGCTGAGCGAAGGAGTTGGGAGTAAAAGGACGAAAACTTTGTTTATTAACATGGTTAATAGGACTAGAGAAGAACTGACAATGCCCGAACACACACAGAGTTTTAAAGGGTTCGTGTTCCCCAGGTTTCCTAGGCGAAGGGCGGGCTCGTTGTTGAGGGAGTGTCCTTATCACTTTAATGTCACTCATATTGACGCACTTTCACTCTCGCAGACACGCCCCCTCGAAAGTTTAGACTTGGTGGGGAAGAGGAAACCGTTGTGGCGGTGTATAGATGGCAGCACACTAGGAGCTCGGTATCTGTCGGCGTCTCATGGTCTGGGACATACCTGCGTCGAACGGGCCGCCGCGCGCCGTCAGCAAGAGCAATTGGGGAAGGGTAGCCAGCGACGACCCCGCCTGTCACTTGGTTGGAATTCTCAGAAGAGATGTCCGCGTGGCCACTTTCAGGGTACCGTCCGATGCGGGAAACACCGGGAAAACTTGAACGTTTTGTTCCAGATGTCCGTTAGTTGACCGCTGTCGCTGATCGCCGGAACAACCTCGCGTCCCTTTCCGGCTTTCTTTTGTGATGGCCACTCCATGTGGCGTCTCGCCGTCACCGTTCTTGACCGTTCACCTCTTTCGGTCGGGACTTCTTTCCTTGATGGTAAAAAGCGGCAGCTCCCGCGTCGACCCGATGTCGCCATCATTCCCAACCTCTATGTTTCAGCCCCATAGGCGAGTATCGGTAGGATGCAACAGTTATACACTTTCATCTTGAGTGATGCCGGTAAGCTTCTTGTCATAATGTTTGAGTACCTTCCAAATGTGCTCCATCCCAATCTTATTCTCTTATTTATTCCCATTTCGTGGTCTGGATCTGCGATCACTATTTTTCCTAAGTAGACATATTCGCCTACCACTGCCAGCACTTCGCCACTTAGCTATTTCAAACAGCCCTTCCTTTCCCTGTCTCTTCACCATTAATTTAGTCCCCTGCATAATACCGTTTAGGCCTACCTTTCAACTTTTCCTGTCTGGATCATCAATCATTCTTTGCAGTTCATCCGCAGAGTTATTTAACAAGGCAATGTCATCAGCGAATTGCAGATTACTGAGATTTTCTCCATCGCCCCTGATGCCTAGCTGCTCCCATTTCATGCCTTTGAATACACTCTCTAAGCAGTGCGACTAATTGAAATATTATTTTTTTTTTATTTTGGATATTGCTATCGGAATATTTTGATGATGCGAGATTGTAGTAGCCAGCTAAATTGAGCACTTTATTGAGGGCCAACTTTTCTCGACAATGAACCGAAAGCTTCGAGCACAAGCCATCAGCTTCCTGACCTGCCTGAAATTTTTTCATAGCCGATCAAGAGCAGCATACTTGTTCAGGCTGCCAGCTCGCTCGCATAGCTGGCCTTTTATCGCCAACCTAAGTTATCCTCGAAATGCGGAACCAATAGCCGTATTACAATTTACCTCAGACGCTTCATGTCAATGACACAAAGAGGAGCAAAGCCACACGACAGTTCGTCGTTTTTCTGCAGCCACGCTAATCCCTCATGATGCCTTTGAAGTGACGAACACATAAAGAAGAACAGCAATGTTAAGCAGGCACGAAGGCAGCTTTTGTTTTGTTGATTTGTATTACATGCCAGAAAAAGAAACTATTTACAGAGCTAAGGGTACATTAGCAGTCCCTTCACTTCATTTCGCAACGTCCCTGATAGAGACGATAACCGAAAGTGAACCACATTTTATGCAGTAAAATGTTGTGTAGGTATTGTTCATATTACACAAATGCAAATTTTGTCCAACAGGAAACTGCGCTTCAAGGAAACCGAAAAAAGCGGACAAACCAGTATACAGTGAGTTTTCGATCAGGAAACCCTTTTTTTTGTTTTGATCCATAGCGAACGGTAAATTAGCAGCCACTCAACTGCATTTCATAACGTTCTTGAAAGAGGCGAAAACCGAAAGTGAACCACATTTTATGCAGTAAAATGTTGTGTAGGTATTTTTCATATTAACCGAATGCAAATTTGGTCCAACAGGAAACTGCGCTTCAAGGAAACCGAAGTGGCCAGACCAGTATACAGTAAGTCTTCGATCAGGAAACATTCTTTTTTTCGATTCATAGCAAACGGTAAATTAGCAGCCACTCAACTGCATTTCCCAGCGTCCTTGAAAGAGGCGAAAACCGGAAGTGAACCGCATTTTATGCAGTGAAATGTTGTGTAGGTATTTTTCATATTAACCGAATGCAAATTTGTTCCAACAGGAAACTGCGCTTCAAGGAAACCGAAGTGGCCAGACCAGTATACAGTAAGTCTTCGATCAGGAAACGTTTTTTTTTTCGATTCATAGCAAACAGTAAATTAGCAGCCATTCCACTGCATTTCACAACGTCTCTGAAAGAGACGATAACCGAAAGTGAACCTCATTTTATGCAGTAAAATGTTGTGTAGGTATTGTTCATATTACACTAATGCAAATTTGGTCCAACAGAAAACTGCGCTTCAAGGAAACCGAAGCGGCCAGACCAGTATATAGTAAGTCTTCGATCAGGAAACATTTTTTTCGATTCATAGCAAACAGTAAATTAGCAGCCATTCCACTGCATTTCACAACGTCTCTGAAAGAGACGATAACCGAAAGTGAACCGCATTTTATGCAGTAAAATGTTGTGTAGGTATTGTTCATATTACACTAATGCAAATTTGGTCCAACAGAAAACTGCGCTTCAAGGAAACCGAAGAAAGCGGACAGACCAGTATACAGTGAGTCTTCTATCAGGAAACCCTTTTTTTCGATTCATAGCAAATAGTAAATTAGCAGCCACTCCACTTCATTTCGCAACGTCCCTGATAGAGACGATAACCGAGAGTGAACCACATTTTATGCAGTAAAATGTTGGGTAGGTATTGTTCATATTACACAAATGAAAATTTTGTCCAACAGGAAACTGCGCTTCAAGGAAACCGAAGAAAGCGGACAGACCAGTATACAGTGAGTCTTCTATCAGGAAACCCTTTTTTCGAGAGACGATAACCGCAAGTGAACCTCATTTTATGCAGTAAAATGTTGTGTAGGTATTGTTCATATTACACTAATGCAAATTTGGTCCAACAGAAAACTGCGCTTCATGGAAACCGAAGAAAGCGGACAGACCAGTATGCAGTGAGTCTTCTATCAGGAAACCCTTTTTTTCGATTCATAGCAAATAGTAAATTAGCAGCCACTTCACTTCATTTCGCAACGTCCCTGATAGAGACGATAACCGAAAGTGAACCACATTTTATGCAGTAAAATGTTGGGTAGGTATTGTTCATATTACACAAATGAAAATTTTGTCCAACAGGAAACTGCGCTTCAAGGAAACCGAAAAAAGCGGACAAACCAGTATAAAGTGAGTCTTCGATCAGGAAACCCCTTTTTTTTTGTTTCGATTCATAGCAAACGGTAAACTAGCAGCCACTCAACTGCATTTCATAACGTCCTTGAAAGAGGCGAAAACCGAAAGTGAACCACATTTTATGCAGTAAAATGTGGTCTAGGTATTTTTCATATAACCGAATGCAAATTTGGTCCAACAGGAAACTGCGCTTCAAGGAAACCGAAGCGGCCAGACCAGCATACAGTAAGTCTTCGATCAGGAAACATTTTTTTTTTCGATTCATAGCAAACGGTAAATTAGCAGCCACTCAACCGCATTTCACAACGTCTCTCAAAGAGACGATAACCGAAAGTGAACCTCATTTTATGCAGTAAAATGTTGTGGTGGTATTGTTCATATTACACTAATGCAAATTTGGTCCAACAGAAAACTGCGCTTCAAGGAAACCGAAGCGGCCAGACCAGTATATAGTAAGTCTTCGATCAGGAAACATTCTTTTTTTCGATTCATAGGAAACGGTAAATTAGCAGCCATTCAACTGCATTTCCCAGCGTCCTTAAAAGAGGCGAAAACCGGAAGTGAACCGCATTTTATGCAGTGAAATGTTGTGTAGGTATTTTTTATATTAACCGAATGCAAATTTGTTCCAACAGGAAACTGCGCTTCAAGGAAACCGAAGCGGCCAGACCAGTATACAGTAAGTCTTCGATCAGGAAACATTTTTTTTTCGATTCATAGCAAACAGTAAATTAGCAGCCATTCCACTGCATTTCACAACGTCTCTGAAAGAGACGATAACCGAAAGTGAACCTCATTTTATGCAGTAAAATGTTGTGTAGGTATTGTTCATATTACACTAATGCAAATTTGGTCCAACAGAAAACTGCGCTTCAAGGAAACCGAAGCGGCCAGACCAGTATATAGTAAGCCTTCGATCAGGAAACATTTTTTTCGATTCATAGCAAACAGTAAATTAGCAGCCATTCCATTGCATTTCACAACGTCTCTGAAAGAGACGATAACCGAAAGTGAACCTCATTTTATGCAGTAAAATGTTGTGTAGGTATTGTTCATATTACACTAATGCAAATTTGGTCTAACAGAAAACTGCGCTTCAAGGAAACCGAAGAAAGCGGACAGACCAGTATACAGTGAGTCTTCTATCAGGAAACCCTTTTTTCGATTCATAGCAAATAGTAAATTAGCAGCCACTCCACTTCATTTCGCAACGTCCCTGATAGAGACGATAACCGAAAGTGAACCACATTTTATGCAGTGAAATGTTGGGTAGGTATTTTTCATATAACCGATTGCAAATTTGGTCCAACAGAAAACTGCGCTTCAAGGAAACCGAAGAAAGCGGACAGACCAGTATACAGTGAGTCTTCTATCAGGAAACCCTTTTTTCGAGAGACGATAACCGAAAGTGAACCTCATTTTATGCAGTAAAATGTTGTGTAGGTATTGTTCATATTACACTAATGCAAATTTGGTCCAACAGAAAACTGCGCTTCATGGAAACCGAAGAAAGCGGACAGACCAGTATACAGTTGGTCTTCTATCAGGAAACCCTTTTTTTCGATTCATAGCAAATAGTAAATTAGCAGCCACTCCACTTCATTTCGCAACGTCCCTGATAGAGACGATAACCGAAAGTGAACCACATTTTATGCAGTAAAATGTTGGGTAGGTATTGTTCATATTACACAAATGAAAATTTTGTCCAACAGGAAACTGCGCTTCAAGGAAACCGAAAAAAGCGGACAAACCAGTATAAAGTGAGTCTTCGATCAGGAAACCCCTTTTTTTTTGTTTCGATTCATAGCAAACGGTAAATTAGCATCCACTCAACTGCATTTCATAACGTCCTTGAAAGAGGCGAAAACCGAAAGTGAACCACATTTTATGGAGTAAAATGTGGTCTAGGTATTTTTCATATAACCGAATGCAAATTTGGTCCAACAGGAAACTGCGCTTCAAGGAAACCGAAGCGGCCAGACCAGCATACAGTAAGTCTTCGATCAGGAAACATTTTTTTTTCGATTCATAGCAAACGGTAAATTAGCAGCCACTCAACCGCATTTCAGAACGTCTCTGAAAGAGACGATAACCGAAAGTGAACCTCATTTTATGCAGTAAAATGTTGTGTAGGTATTGTTCATATTACACTAATGCAAATTTGGTCCAACAGAAAACTGGGCTTCAAGGAAACCGAAGCGGCCAGACCAGTATATAGTAAGTCTTCGATCAGGAAACATTTTTTTCGATTCATAGCAAACAGTAAATTAGCAGCCATTCCATTGCATTTCACAACGTCTCTGAAAGAGACGATAACCGAAAGTGAACCTCATTTTATGCAGTAAAATGTTGTGTAGGTATTGTTCATATTACACTAATGCAAATTTTGTCCAACAGGAAACTGCACTTCAAGGAAACCGAAGAAAGCGGACAGACCAGTATACAGTGAGTCTTCTATCAGGAAACCCTTTTTTCGAGAGACGATAACCGAAAGTGAACCTCATTTTATGCAGTAAAATGTTGTGTAGGTATTGTTCATATTACACTAATGCAAATTTGGTCCAACAGAAAACTGCGCTTCAAGGAAACCGAAGAAAGTGGACAGACCAGTATACAGTGAGTCTTATATCAGGAAACCCTTTTTTTTCGATTCATAGCAAATAGTAAATTAGCAGCCACTCCACTTCATTTCGCAACGTCCCTGATAGAGACGATAACCGAAAGTGAACCACATTTTATGCAGTAAAATGTTGGGTAGGTATTGTTCATATTACACAAATGAAAATTTTGTCCAACAGGAAACTGCGCTTCAAGGAAACCGAAAAAAGCAGACAAACCAGTATACAGTGAGTCTTCGATCAGGAAACCCCTTTTTTTTTGTTTCGATTCATAGCAAACGGTAAATTAGCAGCCACTCAACTGCATTTCATAACGTCCTTGAAAGAGGCGAAAACCGAAAGTGAACCACATTTTATGCAGTAAAATGTTGTCTAGGTATTTTTCATATAACCGATTGCAAATTTGGTCCAACAGGAAACTGCGCTTCAAGGAAGCCGAAGCGGCCAGACCAGCATACAGTAAGTCTTCGATCAGGAAACATTTTTTTTTCGATTCATAGCAAACGGTAAATTAGCAGCCACTCAACCGCATTTCACAACGTCTCTGAAAGAGACGATAACCGAAAGTGAACCTCATTTTATGCAGTAAAATGTTGTGTAGGTATTGTTCATATTACACTAATGCAAATTTGGTCCAACAGAAAACTGCGCTTCAAGGAAACCAAAGTGGCCAGACCAGTATACAGTAAGTCTTCGATCAGGAAACATTCTTTTTTTTCGATTCATAGGAAACGGTAAATTAGCAGCCATTCAACTGCATTTCCCAGCGTCCTTGAAAGAGGCGAAAACCGGAAGTGAACCGCATTTTATGCAGTGAAATGTTGTGTAGGTATTTTTTATATTAACCGAATGCAAATTTGTTCCAACAGGAAACGGCGCTTCAAGGAAACCGAAGCGGCCAGACCAGTATACAGTAAGTCTTCGATCAGGAAACATTTTTTTTTCGATTCATAGCAAACAGTAAATTAGCAGCCATTCCACTGCATTTCACAACGTCTCTGAAAGAGACGATAACCGAAAGTGAACCTCATTTTATGCAGTAAAATGTTGTGTAGGTATTGTTCATATTACACTAATGCAAATTTGGTCCAACAGAAAACTGCGCTTCAAGGAAACCGAAGCGGCCAGACCAGTATATAGTAAGTCTTCGATCAGGAAACATTTTTTTCGATTCATAGCAAACAGTAAATTAGCAGCCATTCCATTGCATTTCACAACGTCTCTGAAAGAGACGATAACCGAAAGTGAACCTCATTTTATGCAGTAAAATGTTGTGTAGGTATTGTTCATATTACACTAATGCAAATTTGGTCCAACAGAAAACTGCGCTTCAAGGAAACCGAAGAAAGCGGACAGACCAGTGTACAGTGAGTCTTCTATCAGGAAATCCTTTTTTTTCGATTCATAGCAAATAGTAAATTAGCAGCCACTCCACTTCATTTCGCAACGTCCCTGATAGAGACGATAACCGAAAGTGAACCACATTTTATGCAGTGAAATGTTGGGTAGGTATTGTTCATATTACACAAATGAAAATTTTGTCCAACAGGAAACTGCGCTTCAAGGAAACCGAAGAAAGCGGACAGACCAGTATACAGTGAGTCTTCTATCAGGAAACCCTTTTTTCGAGAGACGATAACTGAAAGTGAACCTCATTTTATGCAGTAAAATGTTGTGTAGGTATTGTTCATATTACACTAATGCAAATTTGGTCCAACAGAAAACTGCGCTTCAAGGAAACCGAAGATAGCGGACAGACCAGTATACAGTGAGTCTTCTATCAGGAAACCCTTTTTTTCGATTCATAGCAAATAGTAAATTAGCAGCCACTCCACTTCATTTCGCAACGTCCCTGATAGAGACGATAACCGAAAGTGAACCACATTTTATGCAGTAAAATGTTGGGTAGGTATTGTTCATATTACACAAATGAAAATTTTGTCCAACAGGAAACTGCACTTCAAGGAAACCGAAAAAAGCGGACAAACCAGTATACAGTGAGTCTTCGATCAGGAAACCCCTTTTTTTTTGTTTCGATTCATAGCAAACGGTAAATTAGCAGCCACTCAACTGCATTTCATAACGTCCTTGAAAGAGGCGAAAACCGAAAGTGAACCACATTTTATGCAGTAAAATGTTGTCTAGGTATTTTTCATATAACCGATTGCAAATTTGGTCCAACAGGAAACTGCGCTTCAAGGAAGCCGAAGCGGCCAGACCAGCAAACAGTAAGTCTTCGATCAGGAAACATTCTTTTTTTCGATTCATAGGAAACGGTAAATTAGCAGCCATTCAACTGCATTTCCCAGCGTCCTTGAAAGAGGCGAAAACCGGAAGTGAACCGCATTTTATGCAGTGAAATGTTGTGTAGGTATTTTTTATATTAACCGAATGCAAATTTGTTCCAAGAGGAAACTGCGCTTCAAGGAAACCGAAGCGGCCAGACCAGTATACAGTAACTCTTCGATCAGGAAACATCTTTTTTTCGATTCATAGCAAACAGTAAATTAGCAGCCATTCCACTGCATTTCACAACGTCTCTGAAAGAGACGATAACCGAAAGTGAACCTCATTTTATGCAGTAAAATGTTGTGTCGGTATTGTTCATATTACACTAATGCAAATTTGGTCCAACAGAAAACTGCGCTTCAAGGAAACCGAAGCGGCCAGACCAGTATATAGTAAGTCTTCGATCAGGAAACATTTTTTTAGATTCATAGCAAACAGTAAATTAGCAGCCATTCCATTGCATTTCACAATGTCTCTGAAAGAGGCGATAACCGAAAGTGAACCTCATATAATGCAGTAAAATGTTGTGTAGGTATTGTTCATATTACACTAATGCAAATTTGGTCCAACAGAAAACTGCGCTTCAAGGAAACCGAAGAAAGAGGACAGACCAGTATACAGTGAGTCTTCTATCAGGAAACCCTTTTTTTCGATTCATAGCAAATATTAAATTAGCAGCCACTCCACTTCATTTCGCAACGTCCCTGATAGAGACGATAACCGAAAGTGAACCACATTTTATGCAGTGAAATGTTGGGTAGGTATTGTTCATATTACACAAATGAAAATTTTGTCCAACAGGAAACTGCGCTTCAAGGAAACCGAAGAAAGCGGACAGACCAGTATACAGTGAGTCTTCTATCAGGAAACCCTTTTTTCGAGAGACGATAACCGAAAGTGAACCTCATTTTATGCAGTAAAATGTTGTGTAGGTATTGTTCATATTACACTAATGCAAATTTGGTCCAACAGAAAACTGCGCTTCAAGGAAACCGAAGAAAGCGGACAGACCAGTATACAGTGAGTCTTCTATCAGGAAACCCTTTTTTTCGATTCATAGCAAATAGTAAATTAGCAGCCACTCCACTTCATTTCGCAATGTCCCTGATAGAGACGATAACCGAAAGTGAACCACATTTTATGCAGTAAAATGTTGGGTAGGTATTGTTCATATTACACAAATGAAAATTTTGTCCAACAGGAAACTGCGCTTCAAGGAAACCGAAAAAAGCGGACAAACCAGTATACAGTGAGTCTTCGACCAGGAAACCCCTTTTTTTTTGTTTCGATTCATAGCAAACGGTAAATTAGCAGCCACTCAACTGCATTTCATAACGTCCTTGAAAGAGGCGAAAACCGAAAGTGAACCACATTTTATGCAGTAAAATGTTGTCTAGGTATTTTTCATATAACCGATTGCAAATTTGGTCCAACAGGAAACTGCGCTTCAAGAAAGCCGAAGCGGCCAAACCAGCATACAGTAAGTCTTCGATCAGGAAACATTTTTTTTTCGATTCATAGCAAACGGTAAATTAGCAGCCACTCAACCGCATTTCACAACGTCTCTGAAAGAGACGATAACCGAAAGTGAACCTCATTTTATGCAGTAAAATGTTGTGTAGGTATTGTTCATATTACACTAATGCAAATTTGGTCCAACAGAAAACTGCGCTTCAAGGAAACCGAAGCGGCCAGACCAGTATATAGTAAGTCTTCGATCAGGAAACATTTTTTTCGATTCATAGCAAACAGTAAATTAGCAGCCATTCCATTGCATTTCACAACGTCTCTGAAAGAGACGATAACCGAAAGTGAACCTCATATAATGCAGTAAAATGTTGTGTAGGTATTGTTCATATTACACTAATGCAAATTTGGTCCAACAGAAAACTGCGCTTCAAGGAAACCGAAGAAAGCGGACAGACCAGTATACAGTGAGTCTTCTATCAGGAAACCTTTTTTTTCGATTCATAGCAAATATTAAATTAGCAGCCACTCCACTTCATTTCGCAACGTCCCTGATATAGACGATAACCGAAAGTGAAGCACATTTTATGCAGTGAAATGTTGGGTAGGTATTGTTCATATTAGACAAATGAAAATTTTGTCCAACAGGAAACTGCGCTTCAAGGAAACCGAAGAAAGCGGACAGACCAGTATACAGTGAGTCTTCTATCAGGAAACCCTTTTTTCGAGAGACGATAACCGAAAGTGAACCTCATTTTATGCAGTAAAATGTTGTGTAGGTATTGTTCATATTACACTAATGCAAATTTGGTCCAACAGAAAACTGCGCTTCAAGGAAACCGAAGAAAGCGGACAGACCAGTATACAGTGAGTCTTCTATCAGGAAACCCTTTTTTTCGATTCATAGCAAATAGTAAATTAGCAGCCACTCCACTTCATTTCGCAACGTCCCTGATAGAGACGATAACCGAAAGTGAACCACATTTTATGCAGTAAAATGTTGGGTAGGTATTGTTCATATTACACAAATGAAAATTTTGTCCAACAGGAAACTGCGCTTCAAGGAAACCGAAAAAAGCGGACAAACCAGTATACAGTGAGTCTTCGATCAGGAAACCCCTTTTTTTTTGTTTCGATTCATAGCAAACGGTAAATTAGCAGCCACTCAACTGCATTTCATAACGTCCTTGAAAGAGGCGAAAACCGAAAGTGAACCACATTTTATGCAGTAAAATGTTGTCTAGGTATTTTTCATATAACCGATTGCAAATTTGGTCCAACAGGAAACTGCGCTTCAAGGAAGCCGAAGCGGCCAGACCAGCATACAGTAAGTCTTCGATCAGGAAACATTTTTTTTTCGATTCATAGCAAACGGTAAATTAGCAGCCACTCAACCGCATTTCACAACGTCTCTGAAAGAGACGATAACCGAAAGTGAACCTCATTTTATGCAGTAAAATGTTGTGTAGGTATTGTTCATATTACACTAATGCAAATTTGGTCCAACAGAAAACTGCGCTTCAAGGAAACCGAAGCGGCCAGACCAGTATACAGTAAGTCTTCGATCCGGAAACATTCTTTTTTTTCGATTCATAGGAAACGGTAAATTAGCAGCCATTCAACTGCATTTCCCAGCGTCCTTGAAAGAGGCGAAAACCGGAAGTGAACCGCATTTTATGCAGTGAAATGTTGTGTAGGTATTTTTTATATTAACCGAATGCAAATTTGTTCCAACAGGAAACTGCGCTTCAAGGAAACCGAAGCGGCCAGACCAGTATCCAGTAAGTCTTCGATCAGGAAACATTTTTTTTTCGATTCATAGCAAACAGTAAATTAGCAGCCATTCCACTGCATTTCACAACGTCTCTGAAAGAGACGATAACCGAAAGTGAACCTCATTTTATGCAGTAAAATGTTGTGTAGGTATTGTTCATATTACACTAATGCAAATTTGGTCCAACAGAAAACTGCGCTTCAAGGAAACCGAAGCGGCCAGACCAGTATATAGTAAGTCTTCGATCAGGAAACATTTTTTTCGATTCATAGCAAACAGTAAATTAGCAGCCATTCCATTGCATTTCACTACGTCTCTGAAAGAGACGATAACCGAAAGTGAACCTCATTTTATGCAGTAAAATGTTGTGTAGGTATTGTTCATATTACACTAATGCAAATTTGGTCCAACAGAAAACTGCGCTTCAAGGAAACCGAAGAAAGCGGACAGACCAGTGTACAGTGAGTCTTCTATCAGGAAACCCTTTTTTTCGATTCATAGCAAATAGTAAATTAGCAGCCACACCACTTCATTTCGCAACGTCCCTGATAGAGACGATAACCGAAAGTGAACCACATTTTATGCAGTGAAATGTTGGGTAGGTATTGTTCATATTACACAAATGAAAATTTTGTCCAACAGGAAACTGCGCTTCAAGGAAACCGAAGAAAGCGGACAGACCAGTATACAGTGAGTCTTCTATCAGGAAACCCTTTTTTCGAGAGACGATAACCGAAAGTGAACCTCATTTTATGCAGTAAAATGTTGTGTAGGTATTTTTTATATTAACCGAATGCAAATTTGTTCCAACAGGAAACTGCGCTTCAAGGAAACCGAAGCGGCCAGACCAGTATCCAGTAAGTCTTCGATCAGGAAACATTTTTTTTTTCGATTCATAGCAAACAGTAAATTAGCAGCCATTCCACTGCATTTCACAACGTCTCTGAAAGAGACGATAACCGAAAGTGAACCTCATTTTATGCAGTAAAATGTTGTGTAGGTATTGTTCATATTACACTAATGCAAATTTGGTCCAACAGAAAACTGCGCTTCAAGGAAACCGAAGCGGCCAGACCAGTATATAGTAAGTCTTCGATCAGGAAACATTTTTTTCGATTCATAGCAAATAGTAAATTAGCAGCCACACCACTTCATTTCGCAACGTCCCTGATAGAGACGATAACCGAAAGTGAACCACATTTTATGCAGTGAAATGTTGGGTAGGTATTGTTCATATTACACAAATGAAAATTTGGTCCAACAGAAAACTGCGCTTCAAGGAAACAGAAGAAAGCGGACAGACCAGTATACAGTGAGTCTTCTATCAGGAAACCCTTTTTTTTCGATTCATAGCAAATAGTAAATTAGCAGCCACTCCACTTCATTTCGCAACGTCCCTGATAGAGACGATAACCGAAAGTGAACCACATTTTATGCAGTAAAATGTTGAGTAGGTATTGTTCGTATTACACAAATGAAAATTTTGTCCAACAGGAAACTGCGCTTCAAGGAAACCGAAAAAAGCGGACAAACCAGTATACAGTGAGTCTTCGATCAGGAAACCCCTTTTTTTGTTTCGATTCATAGCAAACGTAAATTAGCAGCCACTCAACTGCATTTCATAATGTCCTTGAAAGAGGCGAAAACCGAAAGTGAACCACATTTTATGCAGTAAAATGTTGTCTAGGTATTTTTCGTATAACCGATTGCAAATTTGGTCCAACAGGAAACTGCGCTTCAAGGAAGCCGAAGCGGCCAGACCAGCATACAGTAAGTCTCCGATCAGGAAACATTTTTTTTTTCGATTCATAGCAAACGGTAAATTAGCAGCCACTCAACCGCATTTCACAACGTCTCTGAAAGAGACGATAACCGAAAGTGAACCTCATTTTATGCAGTAAAATGTTGTGTAGGTATTGTTCATATTACACTAATGCAAATTTGGTCCAACAGAAAACTGCGCTTCAAGGAAACCGAAGCGGCCAGACCAGTATACAGTAAGTCTTCGATCAGGAAACATTCTTTTTTTCGATTCATAGGAAACGGTAAATTAGCAGCCATTCAACTGCATTTCCCAGCGTCCTTGAAAGAGGCGAAAACCGGAAGTGAACCGCATTTTATGCAGTGAAATGTTGTGTAGGTATTTTTTATATTAACCGAATGCAAATTTGTTCCAACAGGAAACTGCGCTTCAAGGAAACCGAAGCGGCCTGACCAGTATACAGTAAGTCTTCGATCAGGAAACATTTTTTTTTTCGATTCATAGCAAATAGTAAATTAGCAGCCGCTCCACTTCATTTCGCAACGTCCCTGATAGAGACGATAACCGAAAGTGAACCACATTTTATGCAGTGAAATGTTGGGTAGGTATTGTTCATATTACACAAATGAAAATTTTGTCCAACAGGAAACTGCGCTTCAAGGAAACCGAAGAAAGCGGACAGACCAGTATACAGTGAGTCTTCTATCAGGAGACCCTTTTTTCGAGAGACGATAACCGAAAGTGAACCTCATTTTATGCAGTAAAATGTTGTGTAGGTATTGTTCATAATACACTAATGCAAATTTGGTCCAACAGAAAACTGCGCTTCAAGGAAACCGAAGCGGCCAGGCCAGTATATAGTAAGTCTTCGATCAGGAAACATTTTTTTCGATTCATAGCAAACAGTAAATTAGCAGCCATTCCACTGCATTTCACAACGTCTCTGAAAGAGACGATAACCGAAAGTGAACCACATTTTATGCAGTAAAATGTTGTGTAGGTATTGTTCATATTACACTAATGCAAATTTGGTCCAACAGAAAACTGCGCTTCAAGGAAACCGAAGCGGCCAGGCCAGTATATAGTAAGTCTTCGATCAGGAAACATTTTTTTCGATTCATAGCAAACTGTAAATTAGCAGCTATTCCACTGCATTTCACAACGTCTCTGAAAGAGACGATAACCGAAAGTGAACCTCATTTTATGCAGTAAAATGTTGTGTAGGTATTGTTCATATTACACTAATGCAAATTTGGTCCAACAGAAAACTGCGCTTCAAGGAAACCGAAGAAAGCGGACAGACCAGTATACAGTGAGTCTTCTATCAGGAAACCCTTTTTTTCGATTCATAGCAAATAGTAAATTAGCAGCCACTCCACTTCATTTCGCAACGTCCCTGGTAGAGACGATAACCGAAAGTGAACCACATTTTATGCAGTAAAATGTTGGGTAGGTATTGTTCATATTACACAAATGAAAATTTTGTCCAACAGGATACTGCGCTTCAAGGAAACCGAAGAAAGCGGACAGACCAGTATACAGTGAGTCTTCTATGAGGAAACCCTTTTTTTCGAGAGACGATAACCGAAAGTGAACCTCATTTTATGCAGTAAAATGTTGTGTAGGTATTGTTCATATTACACTAATGCAAATTTGGTCCAACAGAAAACTGCGCTTCAAGGAAACCGAAGAAAGCGGACAGACCAGTATACAGTGAGTCTTCTATCAGGAAACCCTTTTTTCGATTCATAGCAAATAGTAAATTAGCAGCCACTCCACTTCATTTCGCAACGTACCTGATAGAGACGATAACCGAAAGTGAACCACATTTTATGCAGTAAAATGTTGGGTAGGTATTGTTCATATTACACAAATGAAAATTTTGTCCAACAGGAAACTGCGCTTCAAGGAAACCGAAAAAAGCGGACAAACCAGTATACAGTGAGTCTTCGACCAGGAAACCCCTTTTTTTTGTTTCGATTCATAGCAAACGGTAAATTAGCAGCCACTCAACTGCATTTCATAACGTCCTTGAAAGAGGCGAAAACCGAAAGTGAACCACATTTTATGCAGTAAAATGTTGTGTAGGTATTGTTCATATTACACTAATGCAAATTTGGTCCATCAGGAAACTGCGCTTCAAGGAAGCCGAAGCGGCCAGACCAGCATACAGTAAGTCTTCGATCAGGAAACATTTTTTTTTTCGATTCATAGCAAACGGTAAATTAGCAGCCACTCAACTGCATTTCATAACGTCCTTGAAAGAGGCGAAAACCGAAAGTGAACCACATTTTATGCAGTAAAATGTTGTCTAGGTATTTTTCATATAACCGATTGCAAATTTGGTCCAACAGGAAACTGCGCTTCAAGGAAGCCGAAGCGGCCAGACCAGCATACAGTAAGTCTTCGATCAGGAAACATTTTTTTTTCGATTCATAGCAAACGGTAAATTAGCAGCCACTCAACCGCATTTCACAACGTCTCTGAAAGAGACGATAACCGAAAGTGAACCTCATTTTATGCAGTAAAATGTTGTGTAGGTATTGTTCATATTACACTAATGCAAATTTGGTCCAACAGAAAACTGCGCTTCAAGGAAACCGAAGCGGCCAGACCAGTATACAGGAAGTCTTCGATCAGGAAACATTCTTTTTTTCGATTCATAGGAAACGGTAAATTAGCAGCCATTCAACTGCATTTCCCAGCGTCCTTGAAAGAGGCGAAAACCGGAAGTGAACCGCATTTTATGCAGTGAAATGTTGTGTAGGTATTTTTTATATTAACCGAATGCAAATTTGTTCCAACAGGAAACTGCGCTTCAAGGAAACCGAAGCGGCCAGACCAGTATACAGTAAGTCTTCGTTCAGGAAACATTTTTTTTTCGATTCATAGCAAACAGTAAATTAGCAGCCATTCCACTGCATTTCACAACGTCTCTGAAAGAGACGATAACCGAAAGTGAACCTCATTTTATGCAGTAAAATGTTGTGTAGGTATTGTTCATATTACACTAATGCAAATTTGGTCCAACAGAAAACTGCGCTTCAAGGAAACCGAAGTGGCCAGACCAGTATATAGTAAGTCTTCGATCAGGAAACATTTTTTTCGATTCATAGCAAACAGTAAATTAGCAGCCATTCCACTGCATTTCACAACGTCTCTGAAAGAGACGATAACCGAAAGTGAACCGCATTTTATGCAGTAAAATGTTGTGTAGGTATTGTTCATATTACACTAATGCAAATTTGGTCCAACAGAAAACTGCGCTTCAAGGAAACCGAAGAAAGCGGACAGACCAGTATACAGTGAGTCTTCTATGAGGAAACCCTTTTTTTCGATTCATAGCAAATAGTAAATTAGCAGCCACTCCACTTCATTTCGCAACGTCCCTGATAGAGACGATAACCGAAAGTGAACCACATTTTATGCAGTAAAATGTTGGGTAGGTATTGTTCATATTACACAAATGAAAATTTTGTCCAACAGGATACTGCGCTTCAAGGAAACCGAAGAAAGCGGACAGACCAGTATACAGTGAGTCTTCTATCAGGAAACCCTTTTTTTCGAGAGACGATAACCGAAAGTGAACCTCATTTTATGCAGTAAAATGTTGTGTAGGTATTGTTCATATTACACTAATGCAAATTTGGTCCAACAGAAAACTGCGCTTCAAGGAAACCGAAGAAAGCGGACAGACCAGTATACAGTGAGTCTTCTATCAGGAAACCCTTTTTTTCGATTCATAGCAAATAGTAAATTAGCAGCCACTCCACTTCATTTCGCAACGTCCCTGATAGAGACGATAACCGAAAGTGAACCACATTTTATGCAGTAAAATGTTGGGTAGGTATTGTTCATATTACACAAATGAAAATTTTGTCCAACAGGAAACTGCGCTTCAAGGAAACCGAAAAAAGCGGACAAACCAGTATACAGTGAGTCTTCGATCAGGAAACCCTTTTTTTTTTGTTTCGATTCATAGCAAACGGTAAATTAGCAGCCACTCAACTGCATTTCATAACGTCCTTGAAAGAGGCGAAAACCGAAAGTGAACCACATTTTATGCAGTAAAATGTTGTCTAGGTATTTTTCATATTAACCGAATGCAAATTTGGTCCAACAGGAAACTGCGCTTCAAGGAAACCGAAGCGGCCAGACCAGCATACAGTAAGTCTTCGACCAGGAAACATTTTTTTTCGATTCATAGCAAACGGTAAATTAGCAGCCACTCAACCGCATTTCACAACGTCCCTGAAAGCGACGATAACCGAAAGTGAACCAAATTTTATACAGTAAAATGTTGTGTGGGTGTTTTTCATATTACACAAATGCAAATACGGCTCGTTTAGCTCAAAAACCATCGACCTACCATGATTGAGAGGAAGGTTTCAAGAAAGGCTCAGAATTGTGTCGGAAAAATGTGAGGCCTGGATTCGGTCGTTACGGGGGAAATTCGGGACCCCACACGTCGTTGCCAATATAGGTATCTCTTCAGCGTTCTAATTTTTAACGCGGAATTCTTGAGTGGAAAATGCGTGTCCACGTCTATTCAATGCGCAAGATAGGCTACTGTCTCGTAAGACCCCTAAGGTGATCCTTAATTTTTTCGATTTTTTCCTGGCAGAAAAACGCGTTCATGTTGCTGATGAAAGTGTGCTTTTAACTTTTCACGCTACTCGATTTGGACTTTTGACGTTTCCAACGCAAGATGGAGGCTGTGGTGATTACTTTGCCGGTGTAGCCTAGACTCCGTGATCCGCTCTCAATAAATGAATGGTACGCAATATGAGGCTGCTTCTAGAAACAGCAGGTAGGGGCGATGGCTGTATTTAGTATACAGTGAATTCGGTAGCTTACAAATGCTCCTTATTTTGCTGAAAGCAGCATAATATTTGTTTGAGCATAAGACTATAGCCAAGCAAGCTCGCATAATTTTATTCTCAGAATATCTTCCGAATTATTCATGCTTACTTGACAAGAGTGGCATTTGCGAGATGTGCCTAAAAACTGCAGTGCTACTTAGGCTATGCAAGGCAAGGGATATAGTGAGTTGCCTTTTAGGGAAAGCAACGGATATCCTGTAGGCTTCAATGGGTCAGTTTACTGAATAAAGTTGAGCGTTACAACAGACGCGACTGTTCGTTTCCACAGTTTATTTTGTCGACAGTTTCGGGAATGGTATTCTCTTCGTCAGGATAAGTTCACAATATCCCAGTCTTGTGATCATCGGCTTGGAGAAAAACACGAGGAGGTGTGACCCTGCCCCGCAGCTCACTCGAAAGTTACGGCGAGACCGCATAGTATGCCACATTCAAAAGGCGCCGCAGCTCTAAAAAATAGAAATAAGGAAAAATATGAACAGCGGACTTTGCCATGGTGCAAGAACGAGACGGAGGCTAGGTAGCAGAAAAAATAAAGAAGAAAGAAAAAAAAAAGGTAAAAAACAGAAGCGGAAGGGTAGGGAAACAAAAAAGAGGGGGATGGGGGGAGGGCAAGAGAAATGTTGAGCGCAGCTCTCGATGCGGCCAGAGGTAGCCACCACCACGAAGCTGGGCGTCAGCGGGCGGTCCGTATCAGGTGTGCGGACGCGTGCTCTCGAGGAGGTGCAGAAGCAACAACCGAATGCCACTTATTAGACACCGCCGACTCCGCAACGGCCGCTGGCAGCACCGTCATCTGTGAGTTTTCGTTACATTCCTTCTCTTCGTTTTATGTAAACTTGCTTCCAGACAGTGCGGGGCCCTTCTTCCCAAAAACACCAAGGCAGCGTTTCAAACTGTCGCGACGCCACTTTTTCCACAGAAAACGGCGACTCGCGAGAAAAAAACGACAACGAAGCACTAGGGTGCTAGAAGTGCTGTGCATGCAAGACAAATGAGAAGGGAAGAGGATAGAGAAGGACGGAGAGATGTGTCTAAAGAAAACATGGGGCTAAACGAATTACAAGTTACAGTATTTGAAAGGTCTTGGCTTAGGAACAAAGTCTTGAGAACGCCATGGTCTATCTCTTCCGGGTATTTTTGTCGTGACAGTCGTGACAGTGAAAAGATAGTCGATGACGCGATTCAGTGCGCCCGCAACCTTAACCGGGTCTCTATCCTAGAACAGAAATCAATGAAAGGCGACGGTAGTGCAAAAACAAACTAAATTCTTACCTACTCCTCGACAGCTCCCGGAGTGAACAGCATACTAAGCCGTCATTTTAACATAATAAGACAGAGCGCTCGGCTGTCATCAATATTCAAGGAGCCACCACGGGTTGTCTACCGCCGGGACAGGAACTTGAGAGACCTACGTGTTAACGCCAAAACCAAAAAGACTGTTGGTCGGATTGGGCGTCATTCATGTGGCAAACCTCGCTGCAAAACTGTCCGTACATATCGGATACCAAAGTAGCAAAGTCAAAGTCCCAGACGTTCATGTTTCACATAAATGAGGACCTCGACTGCGCCTTAAGCAATGTTATTTATAAACTGCACTGTGAGGTTTGTGGGCAGGAGTTCATCGGTCAGACAAAGACGTCATTTCGCTTCCGCTTTAACAATCACAAAACCCATGCGTCATCCCTACCCGATGTTTCCTTTTTCAAACACGTGCGTCTGGCACTGCACAGCTTCGAACATATTCGTGTCATTCTTCTGCAGTCAGGGTTCCCTAACACACATTACAGGAAACAGAGAGAATCAAACTTCAGTAATAAGTTTGACACTTTCATCGATTGCATCAACGCAACTCCGGAGAGACTTTCGTGCTTAAAGGAAGTAACCCAGGGATTTCTACAGACCATCAGAACGCGCGTACGCTAAGGGTTGTTCTTAACAAAGTCAGCCGTGCGTTCACACTACATGGGAGCCAGCCGGGTCTTTATTTATTATTTTACTATTATTATTATTTTTGGTAACTTCTTTCGACCATCATCAGATCAACATCCAAGTTATTTTCAGCAAAACACTAATCATCATGCAATCCTCTAAGAACAGACTGAGACCACGGTACGGCTTCGCGGGCCGCAAACCTCGTCAGTGCCAAACTTTTGTGTTTTATTTATATGTAACAATCAATACCTTGATTTATTTAAGTTTTCGGTCGTCCTGTCCTTTATATATATTTTTAATGCATAAGCCTTTGAACATCTCACTAGTTCTTTTCACCTTTATCAACGTGTGCCAAACATGAAAGTAATGACACCATGGCGGTCTCAAGCCATTGTTCCTAAGCCAAGACTTTTCAAATACTGTAACTTGTAATTCGTTCAGCATCATGATTTCTTTAGACACCAGTCTCCTTTCTTCTCTATTGTCTTCCCTTCTCATTTTTCTTGCATGCGCAGAACGTCTAGCACCCTAGATGGTTTTTTTCTCACGAGTCGTTGTTTTCAGTGGAAGAAGCGGCATCGCGACAGTTTGAAAGCTGCCTTGATGTTTATGGGAGGAAGGGCCCCGCATGGTCTGGAAGCAAGTTTACATAAAACCAAGAGAAGGAATCTAACGAAAGCTCACAGACGGCGGTATTGCCAGCGGTCGTTGAGGGGTCCGCGGTGTCTAACAGGTGGCATTCGGTTGTTGCTTCTGCACCTACTCGAGAGCGCGCGTCCACACACCTGATACGGGCTGCCCGGTGATGCCCGGCTTCGTAATGGTGGCTGCCTGCGGCCCCATCGAGAGCTGCGCTCAACGTTTCTCTCCTCTTCCCCGCCCCTCTTTTTTGTTTCCCTACCATCTCACTTATGTTTTTAACGCGGTAGCGTTAAGGAGCTCGTGTCGCATAAAAGCCGGTGTCGTCGGCGGCGTTGGCCGTGAGCGATAAATCCCGGCATGCACTTCATAAATAAAAAGCAACTTCCAAGATGGGCTGGGTGGGAATCGAACCCGGGTCTCCGGAGTGTGAGACGGAGACGCTACCACTCAGCCACGAGTTCGATGCTTGAAAGCGGTACAAAAGCGCGTCTAGTGAATACGGTGTTGCCTTAGAAACGTGCCGTAGAACGTTATACTGCGATGTATATCGGTAATTATGAGCATGTTACTTACAGAAGTCGCAGTTACACGAGTAGCGAAGTACGTTTCGGCTACATTTCTTCTGCGCTCTGCGCACATGCAGAGCCATCTTGCGGCAAACACAGAAGAACCCCTCCTCGCAATGTGCGGCGCTGCCCCGACAGGTGGCGTGCCACTCGCCTCTGACGTTTCGCCGTGCACCCTCAATGGTTGTAGAATCAAGCGTCTTTCCTTTCTTTAGATATCTTCGCTCACCCGCTTCTCCCCTTCGGGCAGCGCGGGTACCGGTGCGAGGATGCCCCAAAACCCTTGCGTTTAATAAGTTTTCTCGATGAGGTGCAATACCGCTATCGCGTTCCACTCTTGAAGGCGAAGCTTAAGCGTCCTCCAAATTTTTTTCCTTGTTTATTTCTTTTTATATTTTTTTTATTTTCCTGTTACCTAGTCTCCGTCTCGTTCTTGCACCATAGGGAAGAAAACTTGGGCCAGGGGGCGCTGCGCCGCTCTGTGCGTTAAGCAACTGGTTAAAAACACAGAAGTTAAAAATTGGATACATTCAATGGAAAAGAAACAGTGTGGAATTATACCGAAAGTGGAAAAGGCAGATCAGGAAGGAAGCTTTCTTTGATAAATCAAGAGGCAGTGCCCTACTTTTTGAAGCTAGATCAGGGTGTCTTAGAACACGCAGCTACAAAAAGAAAATTTACAATGAAGATGACGCATGTGCTGTATATGGTAACTCCAGTGAAACAATTGACCATATTATACTCGAATGTAATGGTATCCATCCGGAATTCGATGCAGGCGCAGTCACTCTTCCTGAAGCTCTGGGGATTAGAGATATCAGTGGCCGGGTGAATAAACCTTCAATGGAAGCTAGCAAAAAACGACTGGAAGATTAGTGGCTTAAAAGCAGAAAAGTGACGTAATGTTAGTAATGTAGAAACAAAAAGTCAATAATTAGAATAATGATATAATTAACCAATCTAAAACAATAATTAAGATATCGGGAGAAAAGGAGCATGATAGCTACTGCTACCACCCCTTTTCTAAGGGGACGCTCCTGTATTCCATCCATCCATCCATCCATCCATCCATCCATCCATCCATCCATCCATCCATCCATCCATCCATCCATCCATCCATCCATCCATCCATCCATCCATCCATCCATCCATCCCTCCGTCCGTCCGTCCGTCCGTCCGTCCGTCCGTCCGTCCGTCCGTCCGTCCATCCATCCATCCATCCATCCATCCATCCATCCATCCATCCATCCATCCATCCATCCATCGTCAGCGCCCTCCATCGAGACCCCTGTCAAAACATGCGCGCAGCACGGCCGCGTCGTCTGCTCCCCGCCGCATGGAAAAGTGTGTAGTCTGCTCCGTGCTGGGCGCCTTGTAGCCGCCGTCGAGCTCCAACAACGAGGGGAAAAAAGAAAGAACTGGAATTAAAAAAATGACGGCGCGCTTTTTTCGCAAAGCGTGTGTGAAAACGGCAATGGGATGGCTGTCGGCTTTTTTTTTTTGTATCTCGTACCGCTCGTATCTCGCACCTCTGTTTGTAACTGGCGATGGCGCAGCAGCCTTCGCGGAACCGAGTCAGTCTCAAGAAACAGATATTCGTCAATAATGTAATCACTTGGCGCTTATAAAGGAAATACACATACGTTAATCGTTCTCTCCTCATACGCGATCTTGCTTCGGGAGCTCAAACTTCGCATTCGCTAGAGGAGATTACTGAACCAGGAATCGCCCAGCGTAGCTGTGGATTTAGGAAGACAAAGGTTTTTGTGGAGAGATGTCTCCATCTGCATGGAAAGTCGTAAGGCATTTCCTCCCTCTTCGCCTCGTGGAAAGAGGAAACTGATGCAAAAATGGCATGCCTCGGCTTCTCGTCAGTGGCTCAGGTCGTTAAGAAACCCCTCATCGTTAAAGGTGGCTAGGTCATTGATTTCGAATGGCAGCGCCGCCGCAGCGAACTTCCCCTGGCCGCGGTCGGCAGGAACCAAAGGGTAAGGCGGCGTGATTTGTGCCTTTGTAGAGAACGCGTTCTAAACGCACCGAAAACATACACCACGGCACCGGCAGCATCGACTAAACGTCTGTCTCCAAAAAGTTGAATAGGGCCCTTTCAAGCGAGCAGTCAAGAAGAGAAAGGAAGCTTCCTAACCAGCGCCCGGAGCACTCGTCGCTGTGTACAAGCGTATCGGTTATTCTCAAGAGAAGGGCGGACCCTTCATTCTCTGAACAACATGGACAGAGATATTAAGAGGTGCCGCCTCAAGTGCTTCAAAATACCTGTCGCTTACGTCACGCCTTCGAGAAGGGAATTCGTACTCATGCTTTTTTTTTTAAATGTCTGAGCCTGCCAACAAGCGCTGTTTAAAAACAATGTTGGCGGCGATCAATTATTGATAATTTCTCGCTTTCGAAAGCACCAATAAAAACATGCCTCTAGCCAGCCTCTATGTCACCCGGGGCACAGGAAAAAGCAAAAATAAGAGAAACTCCACTGGGAAAGAGCGCCGGCTTTGCGCGCGCAGACGCGCGACCATCCCCCCTCGTCCTCTCTCCTTTCCTGCTCCGCGTGCACGTGCGGCTGAGCGTGGCACGCGCTCCGGCTGCGCAGACTCCGCAGACAGCCATGCGCAACGCGGGCGCGGATGCGCGTAGGCACGGCCAGTCTCGAGGGAGAGCGCGCGCTCTTTCTCGAGACCGGCCGTGGTGTAGGATTTGTAGTTCCTTTCCACTCCGCTAGAAACTGAGCGCTGGCATCGCGGAGCAAACTACAGCTTGGGTTCCCTATTGCAAAGTCCGCTGTTGATGTTTTCCCTTATTTCTATTCTTTAGCGCAGCGGCGCCTTTTATATGCGGCATACTCTGCGGTCTCCCGTCACTGTCGAGTGAGCTGGGGGGCGGGGTCACACCTCCTCGTGTTATTCTCCAGGCGATGATCAGAAGACTGGGATATTGTGAACTTGTCCTGAAGAAGCGAATACCATTCCCGAAACTGTCGACAAAATAAACTCTGAAAACGCTGTACTATATAAAGTATATATATATATATATATATATATATATATATATATATATATATATATATATATATATATATATATATATATATATATTGTTACTTAGCTGTATTCGCTGTTCGTGATGAGGATGAAGAAGTGCAACAGACTCCGAGCAGACGACGACGCTGGGTGTTGTGAAATCGGTGCCCTCCTCAACGTTAGCTGTGCGGAGAGCTTTCGGACTGCAGATCTTCCACGCAACATCTCTTGGTGGAGGTGCTGGGTGTCACACACAACTTTCACACAACACAATATAAACAGGATGTCACACAACTTTCCCGATTATCTGTTTTATTTCTGAGGGTGCATGAAGCAGCCCCAAAATATTTTATGGCGCCACCATTAATGTCCCATGTCACCGATTATGCCGATTTCTGCGTGTATGCTGGCCTTGAAACTCCAGAACAAAGTAGATATTCGGCAAAGTTGTGTGACATCCAGTTTGAATTTTACTCTGGCCCATTAATAACAAGCAAACCATCTCTCTCTCTCTCTCTTTCTCTCTCTCTCTCTCTCTCTATATATATATATATATATATATATATATATATTTGAGTGAAAAATTGCTTCGTCCTGTTTCCAAGTTTATTTGGAGTCGACGTTTCAGCAGGAGCCCTGCGATTTTCAGAAAGGCAGGGCTCCTGCCGAAACGTCGACTCCAAATAAACTTGGAAACAGTATGAAGCATTTTTCACTTGTGTATAACCTCTAGCAACCACAAATACGTCTATTTACTTACTCTCTCTCTCTCTCTCTCTATATATATATATATATATATATATATATATATATATATATATATATATATATATATGTATATATATATATATATAGCATCCTATATCCTATAATAGGTATCCTAGCCATGTTCCAAATTTACTAGGGACAAACGCAGTAAATAACGATAGTCACGCTTATAAATGGACCAGTGTGTGTGTGTGTGTGTGTGTGTGTGTGTGTGTGTGTGTGTGTGTGTGTGTGTGTGTGTGTGTGTGTGTGTGTGCGCGTGTGTGTGTGTGTGTGTGTGTGTGTGTGTGTGTGCGTGTGTGTGTGTGTGTTTGGTACCGTGCACGCTTCATGAAAGGAGACATTTACTAACCCCGGTTTATCTAGTCACTCGCTCAACCACTATATAAGGGCAGGTAGCAGCGAAAACGAAACATCCTTGAAAGAGATCGGTCTTGCAGGCGAAGTGCCAAGTCAAATAAAATGTTTCCTTTAATGAACCATACATCTCGTTTTATACTATTTCAATTTTTTAAGCAGCCAAGTACGTCTTGTTCCCGCATATGATATCCCGCGTGTACGACCGTGGCCAATGCTAAGGGGATAATAGAAGCATTTAAGGGCGTGAATATACCGGTGGTTGCCCTAAGCAGGAAGGAAATTCAGATGATTATCCAGGGAATTATGAGAATAAGATAGGTGCGTGTTTTTTGCCGGCTTTTTTCTCATCTAAAGTATTTTTTTTTCTTCATAAAATATAGTTCTTCCTCACGTTTTTTTTTTCTCTTCTCTTACGGTTATTTCTTCAATCACAGAATAATGTTATGTTTTCATTTTAGTTAAGACCTCGATCGTTTTCTTTTTATACAATCCAGACATAGCCGTCAGTCGGTAGAGTGTGCATTAGTGGTGCCGGCGATATTTTGTTCTTTCTCTTGTGTGTGATACGGACTATGCAGCGCCATCATTAAATCATTATTCACCTATGAGAAAGGAGTTAGTCAGCAAGCAGGTTTTACTGGGCCTATATGAAACAGCATCCGCATAAGTGAGCACTCAGCTTTCTATTTTCTCCTTCCACTGATCGAAACTGTGATGGCCAGTTGGCTATTGCGCTATGCACAGAGCTTAAAACTTATTAAGGGCCAGAATACCATCATTCATTGGATATTTGTTGTCAAGTTTCGGTTTGAAACGGTCGGTTGTTCCTAGTGCTGAAGATGTCGAACGAAGGCATGCCGTTCGGAACTGCGCTGGACCGCCTACAGTTGCAGGCTAGTTTCCAATTGAGGTTCGAGCCGATGAGATCTGTACCTCAAGTTGTCTGCCGTCCATTATAGCTTAGTGTTCACTCAGAAATGAGCGAGATATTGCGCGTTCCCTTCCCTCCTAAAAATCAAAGCAAAGTCTGTGCACGCGTTGCCAAACTTTGTGCCAGTCTCGATGACAAACATTCGCCGGTGGAATAGGCGCTATTAAAGGCCCATCGCGCCTACTTTAAGGCAATTCTTAAGCGTCTAAATGGTTTGAGAAACGTTTAAGTACAACTGCATAGCCGTCAAATTTGCATTCAACTTTAGTTGCCATTTATTTCTTATTTCGTAGCAGAATATGTTAAGTAACGAAGAGAGTAGCACTCTGAATGGTTTCAGAAACGTTTAATCACAGCTATCTAGCCGTCAAGTTTGCAGTAAATTTTAATTGACAATTATTTCTCATTTCGTATCACAATATTTTAAGTAACAAAGAGAGTAGCACTTCTAATGATTGGAGAAACGTTTAATTAACGATGTCTAGCCGTCAAATTTGAGTAAAATTTAGTTGCCATTTATTTCTCATGTCGTAACACAATATTTTAAGTCAGGAAGAGAATAGCCGTCCGAGGCAATTTATTGCAGAAATGTGTGCAGAATTGAGTTCTGAGAACTAATTTTTTCAGTATAAGACAAACGCAATGCCAAGTCAGCGGAAAACACTTGCTGGCGTTTTGTTATAGAGTACTGCAACTTGTATACAAGGGAATTATTTGTCCAGGATGGTTTTCTTTATCACCGGAGATTTTCTGTTTCGCTCCTGCCTCTAGTTCAACGCGATGAAGTACACACACTCTGCGTAGGTATACTTATGAAAGCTTCCGCAATTTTTGTTATTTTACTGGCCTTCTTTTCTGCTGTACAAAGCGTTACGTCTTTACCCTCAGTCACTGGCAAATCGTCTGTGCTCACGGATCTTTTAAAAGAGGGTGAAGCGCGAAATTTCCAATCAGAACGCAGAAACTAAAAGGGGTATTCGATGACCACTTCTGCCAAGCATTCTAGTGCAATTGATGTCTGAGGCTGTATTGTATGAGCCGTGAAGAGTTTCGAATCTGCAACCTTGTGGTGTCGGAAATTGGAATTAGCGACATCAGCCTGATTTCGAACATTCGGGTCTCTTCACGCGCATCCATATAGTATCACACACCGAAAACATTCCGTGCGGGACTCGAGGTCAATGTATTTGTGGTTCATCTGCTCTTACTTTGACCACAGCAGGCGGAATTCGATTATTGATCGTACGTCCAGCATTTATTAGAATCGCTAATAAGCCAGCGCAGTTGTTTATGAAAGACATGTTTCAATGTAAACCCAATTTATTTCAATAATGTGTCTCAATGCATGACTTATAAATTATACATGATACACCGGCATCTGGTTTTCTCCTCCTTGCTTATTTTACAGAACGAACAGCAACAGAATGCACGACCGAATGGTGCGGTGCCAACTGGTAAACAGAGGAACTTCGCAAACACGGTGAGCATCTATTCCTTTCTTTCTGTAGTGAGAACACAGTCATACAGACACCAGAGACTAGCAGGAATCGTGTCAGACATTGCTATGCCTGACTCCTCATTAGTCCACCACATGGTGACGTCATAGATCACGTGGCCCGGGGCGGGCCATTTAAATAGGTGTTTCTCAAGGCATCATCGGTCGTACAGGTTGAACATCGGCATAAATATTTGGGTCAAAGTGCTGCTTCACACGATGTGTGTGTACGTATGGGTACGTATATATATATATATATATACCGGGTGTCCCAGCTAACTTGAACCAAGGGGTACAAAATAATATATTTGAGGTAGGTCAGTGAAACCAATTGCATTCAACTTCCAGCCTCCTTGCGCACTACAGGCAATTTTTTGTTTTGCAATTACTTAATTAGCTAATTATATTAATTTATCTAATTTATTAAATATCGACTTTAGACCAAACATGTAAATTGGAAAGTTGTAGAGCACCTTCAGAAACCCCCATTTCATTAATTGCGATAAAGAAAGTCTCACGTGTACCTTTTTTTCCGGGCTCAGAAGAAAGCCCGCGAAATACAAATAACACCACGTGACTAGTGCATTTGTGCGCCGCGATTGTAGTGCTCTCAGTCGTGGTTTGAGCGAACGAAATCAGCTGCGGCCGTGTCTTCTTGGCCCCGTTAAAGCGGCAGGCCGATATGCCTGCGATGGCTTCTTCGCCCGCGTCAGACAGCCGGCCCACGTGACGGTGCAGTAGCAGCGAGAGCGGCGAGCCGACACCACCGACATTCTAACAAGGCCTGCTTCTCTCCCATCAGCGAACGTCACGACAAACGAATGAGCGATAAGGTATCAGCCACTGAATCTGCGCATACAGGCTTGGGTAAAGAGGCGAGATGACATCATGTGACTCGACTAAAATTAGCGCTGCACCTTCATTTGCCGGTTTTTTATCGCCATCCGCCTGTCGTGATGTAGGCTGCTGCGGTGCGCAGGCCTGGCCAAAATCGCGGTGGCGACGGGCGAGCTCGAGCTCACTCGAACCATCGCCAACATTTCTGCCTGCCGCTGCAACGAGACCATCGGGTCACGGCCGCAGCTTATGTCGTTCGCTCAAACCACGACTGAGAGCACAACAATCGCGGCGCACAAATGCGCTAGTCACGTGGTATTATTTGTATTTCGCGCGCTTTCTTCTGAGCCCGGAAAAAAAGATACACGTGAGACTATCTTTATCGGAATGGGGATTTCTGAAGGTGCTCTACAACTTTACAATTCACATGTCTGGTCTAAATTCGATATTTAAAAAAATAGAGAAATTAACATAATTAGCTAATTAAGTAAATGCAAAACAAAAAATTGCCTGTAGTGTGCAAACAGGCTGGCAGTTGTATGCAATTGGTTTCACTGACCTACCTCAAATATATTATTTTGTAACCCTTGGCTCAAGTTAGCTGGGACACCCGGTATATATATATATATATATATATATATATATATATATATATATATATATATATATATATATATATATATATATATATTTAGGCCGCCTTCATGGATCACTGCCTTGTCGTGGCGCAGGGGCTTGCGAAACTCGGTGAAGTCCTGAGCTCTGCTGCGTAGGGCCACGTCACTGCAGAGAGTTCTGACAAAATATGATTCACTGGAGAAGGTATTGGCAACCCACTCCAGTATTTCCTGCCAAGAAAACGCTATGACCAGTCACAATAGCATTAATGATAAGGCGCCGGAAGATGAGCCCCCCAGGTTGGAAGGCGTCCCACATGTTATTGGGGATGAACAAAGGGTGATTCCTGGTAGCTCCAGGACGAATGATGCGGCTGGGCTAAAGCCAAAAGGACGCTCGTTTGTGGATGTGTCGGGAAGCGACCGAAAAGTCCGATGTTGCAAGGAGATATATCACATAGCAACATGGGATGTAAGATCTATGACGCAATTAGGTAAACTGGGTATCGTAAAGCGAGAAATGGACAGACTGAACATTGATATATTGGGTATCAGAGAGCTCGATCAAGTGGACCGGAATGGGAGAATTTAATTCCGGCGACCATTATGCCTTTAGTGTGGGCGCGAATAATAGAAAAAGAATAGGGTCGCTCTCATAGTACAGAAGAATGGGCAAAGCAGTGCTAGGGTACAACCCCCAAAACGACCGAACGGCTGAATTGAACTGAACTGACATATATATATATATATATATATATATATATATATATATATATATATATATATATATATATATATATATATATATATAAACTAATCAATAAGCTCAAAGTGGCCGATATAAGGAAGTATAACATGGAGAAAATTGGGCATGCTGTAAAAAACGGGACATGGCAGGCAACGTCATCACGAATATGGACGAGATAGTCAAAGTAGCCGAGGAGTTCTATACTGATCTCTACAGTAGCCAAAGTAGTTAGGACCGTAATGAGATTGGCGGTAGGGAAAAACAGTCAGACTTTCCACCAGTGCCAAAGGACGAGGTTTGGAAAGCAATAGAAACTATGAAAAGCGGGAAAGCAGCTGGAGAGGATCTGAGAACTATAGATATGTTGAAAGGACGGGGGGGATATCGTGCTAGAAAAACTGGCCACCCTGTGTACGCAGTGCCTGCTGTCATCGACTCAACAATGGAATGTGAATATTATCCTCATTCATAAGAAAGGGGACGCTAAGGACGTTAAACATTACAGACCAGTCAGCTTACTATCTGTTACGTACAAGATATTTACTAAGGTAATCGCTAATATAATCAGGACAACCTTAGATTGCATTCAAGCAAAGGATCAAGCAGGGTCTCGGAAACGGTACTCTACTATCTATCATATCCATACCATCAACCAGGTGATAGAAAAATGTTCGGAATATAGCCAGTCCTTATACATAACATTCATTGATTACAAAAAAGCATTTGACTCAGTAGAAAACTCGGCGGCGATGTAGGCATTGCGAAATCAGGGGGTAGACGAGCCGTACCTGCTGGAATATATATCTAGTGGCTGCGCAGCAACCATAGTTCTGCATAAAGAAAGTAACAAAATTCCCCTAAACAAAGGTGTTAAGCAAGGAGACACGATTTCCCCAGTACTATTCACAGCTTGATTAGAGGAAGTATTCAGAGCCTTAGAATGGAAGCAATTAGGGATAAGGGTAGATGGAGAATACCTCAGTAATCTGCAATATCCTGATGACATTGCCTTGCTAAGTAACTCGGGGAATGTACTGCTAATAATGTGTGATGACCTAGATGGAAAAGTAGAAAGGTAGAATTGAAAATCAATATGCAAAAGACTAAAGTAATGTTCAACAGCCTCGGGAAGAAACTGCAGTTTACGTTAGATAGCGAAGCACTGGAAGTAGTAGGCGAATATGTCTACTTAGGAGAGGTAGTAACCGCAGATCCGGACCATGAAAAGGAAATAACAAGAATAAGATTGGGATGGAGCGCATTTGGCAAGCACTCGATTTTGACTAGCAGCTTACCGGTATCGCTCAAGAGGAAAGTATACAACAGTTGCACCTTACCTGTACTCACCTAAGGCGCTGGAACGTGGAGGCTAACCAAGAGGGTTCTACTTAAGTTGCGGACAACGCAGAGGGCTATAGAACGAAAAATGGTAGGGGTAACATTAGGAGATAGGAAGCGTGCAGAGTGGGTCAGAGAAATAACTCAATTTGCTGACATTTTTGTGGAAATCAAGAAGAAATAGGCATAGGCGGGACATGTAGGTCAGAGAGGATTACCGATTGTCGCTTAGGGTAACAAACTGGATTCCAAGGGAAGGAAAGCGTAGCAGAGGGCGGCAGAAAGTTAGGTGGGCAGATGAGGTTAAGAAGTTCGCAGGGGTCAAGTGAATGCAGCTAGCACAGAACCGGGTTAATTGGAGAAATATGGAAGAGGCCTTCGCCCTGCAGTAGGTATATTCAGGCTGATGATCATATATATATATCATAATTTGTTTCTTTCAGGCGCCACCTCAGAACACCAGGTGGCTTTACTCCCCTTCCTAAATAAAACGAAAGCAGAGACTGAGCGCGAGCGATGGGCGATGCCAGCGAAAACAAAATGATCAGAGCAGGAAGAGAACAGATAACGTAGGCGGGGTAAGGTGCCCTCCTTGAGAAAGAAACAAGCGCATAGCACACTGCACATTACCGCGTGAAATACGGCTTCATGCGGACAACGTGCACCGCATCGGAGCGTGGTTGCTGACGCGAGGGCTGCACAGTAACCGCTGGAAGCACTTGATATGTAACTTCAGTGAAACGGCGTAGTGCCTAAAGTAACGCGACATCAGTTTTATCAGACAAGCCGGGCCGGCGCACCGGTGTCCACACCCAAACTTTCTGTCCAGGTTGTTACGTGTTGTGTCGATGGCGGAGGTTTAGGGACGTGTATCCTTGCCTTGCTGTTGTTGAATGTGAATTCGGGCAAGTTGACGTGCTTCCTCGGCACGCTGAGCAAATTGTTCTGCGTCTGGCGTGAGAGGATGATCATCAGTGCAGCACGAAAACATGGCATCCAGCCTCGTCTGAACGCCGCGTCTGTGGAGCAGGCGAAATGGCATAAAACGCGTCGTCTCTTGAATGACAGAGTAGTAGGCATATGTGACGTACGGGAGAATCTCGTCCCAGGTTTTGTGCTGCGAGTCTATGTACGTTGCAGTCATGCCGGCGATCGTAAATTTATTGAGTCTGTCCGGAGGCCATTCGTCTGTGGGGGATAGGCAGTGGTTTGGCGATGGCTCGTGCGTCTGAGCTCAAATACGTCATGCATAAGTTGTGCCGTAAACGCCGTGCCTCGATCGGTGATGACTTTGGATGGTGCGCCATAGCGCAACACGATTTGTTGAATAAAAAACTGGGCGATCTCAGATGACGTCCACGCTTCACCGCCTTGGTTTCCGCATACCGTGTGAGATAGTCGGTCGCGACTCTAATCCATTCGTTACCGGCCGATGACAGCGGAAATGGGCCCAGAAAGTCGATGCCGATTTGGTCAAACGGCGTCCATGGAGGCGCAATAGATGGAAGCAAACACGCTGGCTAGAGAGGCGGCGCCTTTCGACGTTGGCACTCACGACAGCCTCTGACATAGCGATGAACGGCGTCGGCAAGTTTAGGCCAATAATAGGCTTGACGAATTCGGGCGAGTGTGCGCGTAAAGCCCAAATGACGAGAGGTGGAGGTACGCTCGGTCAATAGTGCTGGAGTTCTGCTTGGATAGAACACCATTCCGGAGACAGAAAGCAGACAGGTTCCAAGCGAATTGACGAGAGATATCTGCAGCGCGACCCTGCAGGTGATCAATGATATGTCGAAGGTCAGGGTCACCTCGTTGTCGGGTCATTACATCTGAGGCACTCACCAGTCCAAGAAAACTGCTCTCGTCGTCCGTGCTCTCATCGGCTAAATCGACGAGTGCGCCCGACAGCGCGTCAGCATCTTCATGCTTCAGGCCAGATTTATACACAATGATGAACTCAAATTCTTGGAGGCGAAGGCTTCATCGTGCTAGGCACCTCGATGGGTCGCTGAGGTTAGCTAGCAAGCACAAAGAATGATGATCGGTGACCACTTTAAAAGGGCGGCCATGGAGGTAAGGCCTAAATTTCATGCTTGCCCACACAACCGCAAGGCATTCAGACCTTTTCCGTAGTGGAATAGTTTGTCTCAGCGCGGGACAGCGTGCGGCTGGCGTTTGTTCAGCGAGTACAGCGCCAAGGCCAATATTGCTGGCGTCAGTGAGGACTTCGGTGTCAGCGTCTTCATGAAAATGCACAAGAACAGGGGTTGTTTGCAAGCGCCAGCGGAGCTCCGCAAAAGTCTCTTGTTGCTTGGCGCACCACATGAACTGTGTATCATAGCGCTTGAGGCAAGTCAGGGGGGCGGGAACCTTGGAAACATCTGCGCTGAAGCGTCGGTAGTACGCGCAGAGACCCAGGAAGCGTTTCAAACTACTCTTGTTTGCAGGAACCGGAAATTTGGCGACAGCAGACGTCTTGTCGGGGTCTTGCCTCACGCCAGCGGCGCTCACGACCGAGAAACGTAACTCTTTGTAGCAAAAGTGGCACTTCTGGGGCTCAAGCGTCAGGTCAGCTGACCGCGGAGGGCAGCCAATACAGCGCGCAGGCGTTCAAGGTGTTCGCTGAAGGTTTCAGAGAACACAACGACGTCATCGAGATAAACTAAACAAGTTCGCCATTTCAGACTGGCGAGAACCGTGTCCATCATGCGCTGAAAAGTAGCCGGCGCTGAACATAGGCCGAAAGGCAGCACTTTAAACTCGTACAGTCCTTCCGGGCTGACGGAAGCTGTTTTTCCGCGGTCCCGCTTATCAACCTTAATCTGCCAGTACCCGCTCTTCATGTCAATTGAGGAGGGCTGGTGGAAAAATAGTTGGGAGCGTAGCGCTGTGGCACTCCCTGTTGCGTCGGCTAGGGCACAGTTGTGCCTGGTTACACTCGTCACCACGGCGCGAGGGAGGATTGGGGTTGGGGAAGTTAGGCGGAAGGGTCCACGGCGTGAGCCACCGTGGTTTGAGCATTACTGAGCAGTGAGCACAAGGTGCCCGCATCGATTCTTGGGAATGCGGAAGCAAAAAAATTACCGACGATTACGTTACTTCCTAATGCGAAATTTGAGCGCAGCAAATAAGCTGTTTCACCTTTTCGATAGATTGAGGAAAGAAATCGAGCAACACACGTATGCGCTATCACAGAATTTTTATTTTTTTTTCACACGTATTCCTTTAACAAAGACTCCACTAACAGTTCTTGACAGAGGGCTTCCACCGGTCGTCTCGCTCATGGCTCAGAAAGAACTGGCAGATAATTTCGCAGTGGCGAACGGCAGCGGCAATTTCGGCTCGGGCGGTGCACATATGCAGATCCGCTGCCACCGATCTGGCTCTCTGATTGCCACCGCACAGGGGTTGCATTGGAGGAGGAGCGAAGAAAGGAATTAAGTTCGAGCCGGCGCTTTGACAACCGGAGACTCGCAGGAAGAGGGGGGAGGGGGGCGGCGTGTACACCCAGCGGCAAACGATGGGGGCAGAAGCGCGCGCAGCAAGCGGACAACGCGATAAAGGGAGGAGGGAAGAGATAGCAGCGACTGACTGATGCTGCTGACTCCGATAGTGAGTCAACCCCAGCTGCGGAGTTGGTTTCAGGGACAACGCCACCGATGCCGACGCAAACAATATGATACCCTCGCTTCCGCAGCGCCAAGAACCAGGTCTAGCCGTGGGAAGGTGGTCACGTATTCGTCGACGTGCCGGGGCCTACGTGAAATAACCGGCGCGTCGGCAACTGAAGAGCACCCTATCCGCCACACAGGAACAGGGGGGGGGGGGGGGGGGACCCTCCCCTCCTCTTTCTGCATGGCGGCGACGGTGTTCTATGCAGTCACGTTATCTTGACTCTCTAGAGGCGTCAGCGGCATCCAGCGGTATCAGTAGGTCGCTGCTAGCGCTGGGGGGATGAAAGGGGGGCGGAGCTGGTTACGAGGCCGACGACGACGCCGACGCCGACGCGAAACCCAGGAACGGACGCCAAAGAGCTGCGCTCTAAAATATCTTAGCTTCTTCGGGCCCTTCCCTTCGGGCCCTTCCCTTCAAAGCTTGGTAGGAAGCAAAGGGCCAGCAAGTCGCTGGGTTGGGCGGTCATTTCGCGGTCGTTCTACCAAGCTTCTGTGCTTTTTTTTTGTGCTGCTATCTTGTTTTTATAATGGCAAGTGCTGTAGGAAATGGGGAAGGAATAGCTCTCTGGGACGGAATTTGACGGGAATAGGAAATAATGGATTGAAACTAGAAAGTAATTTAAAGTAATTGAATTATTTAGTACAAGTAACTGTATGGTAATTTCATTATTTTTGGGAGCAGTAATAATTTAATTACGTTTTTGCGATTTTCAACGAAGTGATTAGTAGTGTAGTTTAATTCCTTTTCAAAAGTAATTTTGCTTGTTGGCAGTTGTCGTAGCACTGTGGCCCAAAGGAACTCTGTACACTTTCCAGATGTTGCACACCAGTCCCGGAACATACATGAGTGGACGTGATGTCCTCCATTTTGCTCACAAGCAACCCGAAGGCGGTTCTTGAAGAACCAACTTTGACACCACCGACTCGGATGACAAGATCTTGCACATGCGGCGGGTATGACCCTTGGACGGCTGCAGGAATCCACACATCACCTTAAGATACGGTGGCACACACATGCAAATATTAGCGAAGCCGATACGGCCAAGTTATCCAGATGGGGTTATGGACAAATAATAAATCCCGAAGTAGAAGAAATAAAGTTCAACACAAAAGCCAACATCTTCTCACTTCTGTTTTCATCTCACTATATGACACTCTAGACTGCATTTTTCTCTCGTTGACATCCATTGTGTCGCTTTGACAGGCTACCGATTGAGTTATGCTCAATATACGCCCTGTCCATAGCAGCTACCTTCAGCCAAAATGTCCTCGGCTCGCGTTCGTTTCTCTACCTACGCGGCTCTTTTCTATCCAGTGGGGTTACCCCGGTCATTTTTCTTTTATCTCTATTGCCCATTCATTACCCCCGTTTCAAGCAGGTTAATCTCCCAGCTTCGTTCAGGTTGGTCAGTACTGGTAGGGTATATCGGTGTTGGTATAACCAACATCATACGCTTATATGACTATATGGAGGATTATATGCTTTCCCTCAGAGGGATTTTCAAAAGCCGCTGTTCACCATTTGCGCGCGAATGGTAAACGCCGTCATCCTTACATTTCCGCTAACTTCTCTTTGGCAATCCGGGCACGCCAAGCACATTTTACCGTATGGAAATATGTACGCTCTGACTGTATGAGGAAAGCGTTGCCAATTGTAAAGTGCTGCTCGCTGACAAAGATATGAACAATTTCTTTTTTTTTTTCTTGAGGATAATTATCATTACTACCATTCCACTTCTTCCATACAAGCCCCAGAAAATCATCCGGTAGGGTATGCACAATCCTGAAGCCGCATCTGGTCTAGTCTTTGGCCCTTATTCGCACACCGAGTTGCTTAGCAAGAACTAAGGGGACTCACCTTGAGCCAGGGTTTACTTGGTTATCACTCTTCTCAGCCCGGGCTCGGACCGTGAAGTTCGGCACAAGGCCCGACCCGGGTCCGGAACAGGCCCATTTCCGAAGCTCTGCAAGAGACAGATTACTCATTGTGTGCAAGTGGACTCTTGCACTACAGCTGCCAGCAACGGCACTCAAATCGCAATCACGTTCGAAGAAATTGGTTTCGTAAAATCAAAAGAGGGGGAGGCGGGTTCACCCTTTCGGCTTTATGAACAGTGATCTCACTTGTGAGTAGCTACGGAGTTCCGAAAGCCAAATTAAAAGTGATTCATACACGCCCACTAATCTACTTTGCGTCGAATCTAGATGTTTAATCTAAGCCACATTTTACGTCCCGCTTCGTCTAAATATTAAAACGTCCTCGCGGCCGTAGCAATCGTGTCTCGATTTATTTTTTAATCTGCATTATTTCTCGCTTTGAATTCTTGGCGGTGCAATGGCAGCGTTTCATCGCTCGCGAAAAACTAAAGTGCCTGCTTAAAATTTTCGGGTGAAACATGAACAAATAATAACGCGATAAAAGTACGCCGAATGTTAGTTTTTAAAATTCGGTTTTAACTGAAATATTTAGTATTATTGACATGCATATTATATCTAGTTGCGTGAAGAGTACAGTTTTCATCCAATAACAATTAAAAAAAAAATCCAGAGAAGCGGGCATGATGCGACGATAGTATTACTGGGTAAGCAGTGCAGTTGTGCGCTTACTTTGAGGAATGGCCCCATTAGATATACCTGTGGCTGCAGAGGAAAAAAAAAAAATACCGCCTCCTCGCCATATAGTATAGCTACACTCAGTTAGTTACTTTATTTTAATGTTTTAGTCATTCCTTTTACAATCACTGCTCCATATACATTATTTGCATTTTAATTACTGTCGAATTCATGCTGTCATTACTTACTGTCGGTTCATGCTGGCGAAAACAACGCGGAGATAGACATAGTAACTTTCGACTGCGCATGATTTTCTTTTCACCGAAAAAAGTCAATAATTGTTTCATCTCAAGTATATATTCGCTGAAAATACAACAACCGAAACTCTTGTTATAGAACAAGCGCTCAAAAAAAAAAAAAAAAAAAAAAAAAAAAAGAGGTCGCCGAATAAAGAAATAGCGATGTCTAAACACCTGGAGTGGCCTACGCTATAATAACCTCCTCTCCAATGACATTTTTAATAATGTGCAGACGGCTATGACTTGGCGAACACACGCAACTGAAGACAATCTTGCAAAAAATGCTTGCCCGTCGAGCAGTAGAATGGATCTCATTTTCCAAAGGCCTATGCGGCTTCAAATGTCCAGTCGCGACCGATAAGAAAAAAATACAGCCCATTTTCATAGTTAATAAAATGCAAAGTAGGTGCGTAGCATTGCTTATCCTTGCTATATTTTTCATGCATTTTACACTTTGTTATGCTTCGTTTTGCATGAACACGCTCAGCATGTTTCTTCGTTCTTTGTGCTTCTAGGTTCTTGCGCCGTTTAGCTACAATATCACAGTCAGTAGAGTCGTGTTCTCGCTGTCTTCTTAACCGTTGTGCTTCAACACGTCGAGCACGGCAAACCTGCGCCGCAGTACCAGAAGGCCCGGCTTCATCCATTGCGAAGCGAAGCAAACGGGCTACGCAGCCGTGTCCTCAGCTTTCCTTACACCTTGTTCAGTGGTTCTTATACAAATGAGCGAAAATAGGCACGATGTATTGCATTCCTCTTTGGAATGCATTGCTCTGAGCCTACAAAGTCTGGGATGGGATCAAAGGGGGAGAGAAAGATAGATTTGAGGAGAATGTAGGGAATGAGCGAAACCGATGCTCCAGAGTTTCTGCATCAAAACATCCCATGCATGACAGATGTTCTCCAGGACAAAGAAAGGTAATTCAAGAGCAGGGAAACGCGTTTGAAGGCGAGCGCCTGTTAAGGCGCGGAGGTGAGCACAAACTGCTTCACGACGCGGCCAGCGGCTCGGAGCCGAGATCCAGGGAGCATCGCGCGTGCACGTTTGCTGTCCGTGAAGGCTGAGGAATTACTGTTGCGAGGGGAGAGATGCCAGAGTTGAGGACGCGCGAGCGAGACACGACTGCTCACTCCGGAGTAACACACGCTTGTGCAACGCTGCCCAGTGACGACGCGCGCGACGCCACCTTCTCTTTCTTCACTTTAAGTTCGCGAAGGGAGAGAGAGAGTGAACCGTTAAAGAACCCCAGGCGGTTGAAATTTCCGGAGTCCTCCACTACGGCGTCTCTCATAGCTCAAGACGCTTTGGGACGTTAAACCCCACAAACCAACCAGTCGAGAGAGAGTGAACGGCTTCGGACAGACATCGGCGAAATCCGGGATTGCGGCTAGTAGTGCTGTGCACAAAAAAAAGGAACACATAAATTTTACACACACAGATAGAACACAAAAGAAACAACACATGAAATGAAATTGAGACGAAAAGAGTCACGGAGAGAAAGAAAACAATGAGTAGCATGTCTTGCATATACGGTGTGAGAATTGTAGAGCACATCACAAAAAAAAAAAAAAAAAACAATGATAGAATGAGAAAAAAGCAAATATCTCTCACTAACTATAGTAATATAAAAAATTACCTAAAATAAACAAACATTCCAGGCGCAACTAGTGCGTGGTGCCTAAAACACAGCTATAAATACAGGAAAATACAACAAAGGAATAGAATTGAACGCGGGACAGTAAGATTCAAATATAATTCAAATATTCAAATATATCATATGTGATAAAGTACTGTTTATAATACAACGCTATGAACATCCAGTATAAATGAAGAGAGCGAGTTTTGGAAGATTTTAAGGTGAAGACAAAAAGAGTTAAGCAACCTCTGTATTCTATCCAGAGAGGAATGGGAATGGGAGTGTAGAAACGGAGAAACTTTAAACGGTCTGAATTCTCTGATGCTCTTTCGGGGAACGTGCAGTAACATGTACTCTAAGAGCTGAGGGCACATAATTTGGCAATGAAGGATTTTGCACCGAAAAAATATATCTGCTCTGGCACGACGGCAGTTAAGAGAATTAAGATTTAGTGGGGTACTCCTGGTGGAGCGAGACGAGGAAGCTGCGCAAGGAAAGCGATATCGAAATATCTGTAGAATATTTTGCTGTACTCTGTCAACCTTGTCCCAGTTTGATTTGCAATTGCCATTCCAAACAACCGACGCGTACTGCAAAAGCGGCAAGCATATGGACAGTTGCATCTTGCCTGTACTCACCCATGGGGTTGAAACGCGGTCGCTAACCAAGAGAGTTCTACTTAAGTTGAGTTGACAGTTGCGTAGGACGGCTACGATTGAGACTTCGACGCCAGTGAGTAGATGCTTTGCAAGAAGTAATGAGTGAGTAACAACGTTGAAAGCTTTGCTCAATTAACAGTACACAGTGTCAACCTGTCCTCTCTGAAGGACTGTTGCAGAGGCATACGTGATAAACGTGACTATAGGCTGGTAGAAGTAGAGCGACCCGATATGAAGCCATGTTGATTCGGTACAATTATATATTTGAGATGACAAGAAAGTATTGGTGCAAAGCTAAGTCGAAAAGCAGCTTAGAGGTTGCACATAGAAGAGAATTCGGACGATAATTGGAAACATCAGATTTGTTTCCTGACTTGAAGACAGGAAACACGTGTGCCATTTTCCACACGCGAGGAAAGGCAGCCTTTTTCAAGCAGTTATTATAGCAGTCAGTACTGGTACAAAGATACAGCTGAAGGCTTTTATTATGGCGGCCTAAATGTCATCAGGTCTGAAGGCAAAAATGGTCTCAGACACTTAAGACTCGCAGTAATTAACTCCTCGTCAAAGAGAATGGGTTTAGATGGTGCACCAGATGGGAGGCATACGGAATCGCAGTGTGGAGGTTTGTATTTCCAACCACTGAGAGTCAACTAAGTTGATACTGGAATCCGATTTAATGGAACGCTTGCGAACGTATCGCCAGAACTGACTAGGACGATTTGAAGCACTCCTCTCTAAAAACTCGAGTCGTGGTTCCGCTTGTATAAGCGTTTGCAAAGAGAACGCAAGCGGCGAAACTCATCTGCTCATCTGCAGATGAGATGGGCCCGTTTCTTAAGTTTTAACACCGTTCTCAGTTTCCTTGAATACCAGAAAGGAAACTTTCAACGAGTAGGAGTATGCGGAGGTATTTCAGTGAAGCGAGTGACTTGTCCGACGGCTTCACGTCATTTAAAAGGGACCAGTCGACAGAAGAGAAGAAATTGAAGAGACCGACATTGTCATCATGTGCATACGCGAAACGGGGCGAATTCCCCGCCCGATTTGACTTAGTAGAAGGTGAGGCAGAGACACAAGTAGTAACTGGAAGTGGACGATGAAAGTTGTCATAGTGAGTCAGCGGTATCTCGGAAATCGACACTGGAACACTTTCAAAATTCGATAGACAGATATCAAAATTATTACTCCAGCAGTTTTCAATGAAACTGTGTTGCTGCAAAGAGTTAAATGCTATAAAATCAAGTAGCATGTTATTTTTACTGAATATATAATTATTACTGTGAGAAGAAGTAAATGACTCCTAGTTGATACCTGGAGTAACAAAATCGCCTAAAATGAGTAGTGTGTGCTTGCTATGAGAATTTATAACACGTTCGACTGAGAGCAAAACATCATCGTAGGCTGGAGGAGGATCATTAGGAGGAATGTAGAAAGCTGCGAGTTTTTTATGTCGATTTAAAGTGAGCTCAAGCCACAAACATTCAACAGTTTCCAGATCGGAACGTCGAACACACTGCAGAGAACTGTCAATAGCAATGAGCACTCCCCCTCATCTTTGTTTTTATCCTGTTTCAGGGCGATCGCTTCGAAAAGCAGGGTATTAGGAAAGAAATCACTTAAAGGGATATCGCATTGACAGCCAGGTTTCGGTAACTATAATAATAATAATAATAATAATAATAATAATAATAATAATAATAATAATAATAATAATAATAATAATAATAATAATAATAATAATAATAATAATAATAATAATAATAATAATAATAATAATAATAATAATTATTATTATTATTATTATAATTATTATTATAATTATAATAATTATAATTATAATAATTATAATTATAATAATTATAATTATTATAATTATTATTATAATTATTATTATTATTATAATAATAATAATAATAATAATAATAATTATTATTATTATTATTATTATTATTATTATTATTATTATTATTATTATTATTATTATTATTATTATTATTATTATTATTATTATTATTATTATTATTATAGTAATAACAATAATAATACTAAGTAGGTAAACAAAAATAAGCAACAAATGATCTTTTCCTCCGTAGAAATAGGACCTATATGTGCAGGTCCGAGCCCTGCCTAGTCCGCAGCTTCAAGCCCTGGCCCAGGACCAGTGAAAAATTGCATTTTCCGGCCCTATACATCCCGTGCCGGTTCTTTCGGGCCGTCCCGAGCCCGTGGAAGGCCCCAGATATTCTAGACAATCTCGCAAGCGAATCTGAGGTCGCTGACGCACCCACCACGAGGTCACACCCAATTTGTGTCAATTTAGCTCTGTAAATAGTTTCGTTTTCTGGCATGTAATATAAATCAACAAAAAAAATCTGCCTTCGTGCCTTTTATTTACACGTTATCTCATACTCTAGAAAATGAAGGAAAACAACAACAACAACAACAAAAGCAAACTGCTTTCAACGCGGCCTCTTCACTAACGGTCAAATTCTGAACTGTCTACTTCCGTGCAGTTATCTGTTTCAGAGTTCGCCTCGAACACAATACCGGGAAGGAATGGAATAGAATTGCGCTAAAATGGTGTCCCAGTTAAAACGCACTTACGGAGAAAAGCAGCTGCTAACCGATGCCAGGCGCCTTTTTCCCAAGGGCTGTAGCGCTTTTTCTATAACGCACGAAGCCGCCGAGCTTCGTTTTGAGAGAACGACGAGCGTCGCGAATTGGGCGCGCATCAGCCATGATATTGTCTTGAATGAACCAGATTCGTAGCGGCGCAGGCGCGTCAGCAGTCAAAAAAATGCGCGAGGGGATAAGCGGGCCAGCCGTGGGCCTAGAGGTGCCGCCTGTCGCCAAAAAGCACTGACGACGCAGAACAGCGGCCGCCTGTGTATCAAATGTGACATGCGCACGCTCCTGGAGACCGGGGCAAATCTCCGAGACGGCGGCGCGCTCTTTGCGTTTCTTAAGAGTACAGAGAGCGGGAGGGGGAGAAGGTAGAGGACGAGCAGGAAGAAAGCCATTCAAATCAAAGGAATAGCGAGCGGCAAATGCGAAAGTCGATCTGCGCCCGCGGGCAGCGCGCGTTGCAGACTTTCTCGATATTACCCCGAAATGGATAGGGAAATAAAATCCTTCACGAGGACATATCTCCATATCAAATGCGGTTCAGAGGCCGGCAATAATATAGGGGAGAACGTTTCTCCCTGCCTAGTTTCATCATTCGCGGGCGAAAGGAACAAAAGAGGAGGATAGAGAGAGAAAAGGATACACCACCGCGCCGTAATGTAAAAAGAAATATAAAACAAAGCAAATCAACGCACGAACAGCCTGGCTAGCCTTGCGCACACCAGCCAGCACGAGCCCAGCGCACAAAGTACGAAGGCGGAAGGAAGGGAAGAGGGTTGCATGTCGGATCGGCCCATGCGGCGAGAAGAAGAAAGGCCAAGAAATGACGCTGCTTATTTTGCATACAGCGCTGGCACATTGCTCCTTTCCGCCACCCCCTTTCATTTCCCCGCTGTCGCTCATTGAAGAACCAAGCTGTTGCGCGCCGACCTGCATAGCTGGAGCTTTGAAATGAAGATTTGGACTTCCCAATGACGAAATAAGCGCCTGGATGGAAGAAAGCCTTCTCTCGGGCGCTTTCCTTTCCAGTCGCAGTTTATGCGCATTATACCACTGGGTCGGCGCAATCTCTGCACCCCTATGCAGTTTTCTTCAGTTTAATCTAGAGCCGTCATATTTCCTTTATTTCTTTCGTGCTCGGTCGCATCAGTTTTGTTTAAGGCACCATTTGTATCGAATGCCTCTTCTCCGGCGCATTCGGAGAAAAAGCGGGGAATAAGAAAACGGAGCCCAGCTTCATATAGCGGCTTTTGATTGAGGGGAATATACAATCACTGTAGCTTTATGATCAGGGAGGGAATTGTGAGAAAAAATATGCCGCGCCTGCGGCGTTCGCGAGCTCGGCATATATAGCTGGTTCGATCCCCCGGAATGAATTGGGTGTCGGGAAGTGCATTTTACTCAAACGGACTATATATAATATGACAGCATCAATTCCATATCTTGGGATGCATCATGTGGACATACTATATTTACATATTGCTGCGAAAAAAGAGCTATGGTTATGGGCTATTGAAGTTGCCAGCTGACGTTCAGTACAGGCTGGATGTGTAAAAAAGAAATACTGGAATAAGCCCAATTCAGTAACAAAGCAAGGATAACGAAAGAGCAACAGCGAGTGGATCTACTGCTGCCATGCACGAAGTTCCCGCCGAATAAACAAAATGCAAGACCCACAGTTTTGTTCGTTTGCTTTAAAAAGTGAATTGTGGGGCTTAAACGAACACTAACGACACCCAAATATCCTATCAAAATCTTAAAAACGGCATTTCGTGACATTGTCGCCGCATATCCGGCAGCAAAAAAATCGAATTATTGCTGAGATATTGCGGTAGGAAGATCAGGTTTTATTTTTTTTTTGTTCCCACCGGTCGAATTCAAACTGGTTTTCTCCTACTACGTAGCAGGGTAGAATGACGCACACTATGATTCAAGAGGGGACGCATGATTGCTGGCTCGCGGGGATCGCGGAGAATACTTCGCAGGTGCGTGCCGAGCATGGAGGAAGAAGGGAGCGCCGCGGGCTGGGAGGGAAGCCTAGTCATAAAAACATATAATGGAAAGCATCATGGGAATTTAGCCGTTACGTGACATGGCAAGCGGTAGACGGTAGCTGGTTTCGGTTGGGGTTTCGCTCACTCAGCTTTGGAGGAATGCCTTCGCTACGCGACGCCTGCGCTAGAAATCTGAGGCGCGCGCTGAGCGAAGACGATAGATGGAACTTTGGACCTTTAGACGGGCCGATGCCCTATGAGCTGCCTCTGCCACAGTACATTTCGCGACGTGCGGGGCTCGGCGCACAAAGTCAAGAACAAGGACGCTTCGTCCAGTCGTCCTTCGTGTTCTTGTGTTTCACGCTTTGTCCTTCTTCTTGTGCTTCGCCTTTGTGCGCTGAATCTCGCAAGCATGGAATCAAACCAACTACCCCAGCAACAAGTACTGCCATATCAAATGCTGCGTGCCGGGATACTAGACGTATATGCCACCCGTGGCTGCCGCTCCAACGGTGAGTATCCTGTTATGCGCACTCCTCGAGAAACGAGACGTTTGCTTGTGAGGGTATGTGCACGTATTGTTCGAGAGGAAAATCGTCTGCTTCATTTATGAAGCGCAGACCTCCAATACATGTACTGCTGCAGGCAGCATGCAACGTACGTTATTTCGAATCCGTAGTCTTCCTGACCAACCCCTGGTTGAAAAACCTACCTGCGGTTCTCACCAGTGTGCCTATATAAACACGCGAGTACAATGCAACATTTGCAATGCAACATTGGATCCGAGTAATGATCTATTTTCGATAAGCACTTAGGTTAGGCGCATCTGCTGCTCCGAGTTCGTATTTCAGGCGCCGCAGGTCCAAAACAAAACTATCCGAGCACGCACGAAGTGCCTGAGCCGGAACATAACCGAAACTGAAGTGGGTGCCTTTGACGCCGCCACCTACATTTTTATAGTTGCCTTGCAACATTGACGTCGCCGTTTCGCCGTCGCTTAGGTGTGATAAAAGCCTGTTATCATGTTCGAGACAAAACCTACTACCGCATTCAAACGGGCAACGTAATTCGCATTTGTCAGCCTCCGGGATCCCTTGCGCGTCACGTGATTTCTAGTTGCGAGTCTCGGCCGTTTCGGCTGTGGCGGCTTCTTCCTCTTTACTACCTTATAACAGCTCTGTTTTCAGTAAGAGCGCTCTTTTTTTTTCTTTATTCTTTTTTTTTTTGTAATCAGGAACTGGCATTCTATCGATGCAAGCCCACTTCATTTTTCTCTTTAGTATCCCTTTAACATCCTGAAGCTACACTTGAGCTGATGAGCATATGGATGTTGTAGTGGAGGGCTCCGGATAATTTATTAGACCACCCGGGGTTCTTTAACATGCGCCGACATCGCACAGCACATAGACATTTTTGTATCCTCGCCTGCGTCGAAACACGGCCCCCGCGGCAGGCATCGAACCCGCGACCTTGGTATCACCAGCCGATCAGCAAAGCAGCGGAACCATCGCTAGCGGGAGTTTACTTCAGAAATTAATACATTACTTTTCGTTAGAGTGCGAATAAAGAGAGAAAAGTGGTTTAAGCATTGGTAACGTGCAATAGAAGCAGGAGAACAAATAAAGTGAAACAAAGGCTGGTTTGTAACCTTGCGTTGCTTCAATGAAATAATAAATAGTGGAACTTGTTAAAAAGGAATTTTTCTTTCGATAATGGAGAAATTGATGATGTTGCACACCTGATGTTTGTGCGCTAAAAGCAAAAAACAACGTTCAAAAGGCGAACATTTGCCCGTGCTGCCAGATACGAGAATCAGATGTAAGCAGGACGGAAATCAGAAGGTAAAACTTTAAGGGAGACCTTTGTTAAAAAGTAATCATTCCGTCTAGAAGTTCACGCAAAAAAGTAAAAAAAAATGACAATAAAGAAATAAATTGCTGCTTAGAAAACGATTCCTACAGGATCAGGAGGCAAGGCATTAGAAGAAAAGAGGATTCAGAAAACAGAAAAACTGCTTTGAGTCCTCTTAAAGTCTAGGTTCGTCAAAAAGATATAAGGATTTTCGCAATTCAGATGAGGTTGCCAGGAAACCACTACATTGTTTTTTTCTTTTTTTTTTTTTCGGTTACGTGCCGAGAAAAAAAGTGGCCGGTGCCCGCAACTCTCTTTTCGGCCAAGGATTTGTACTCGGTCTGTCTTTCATACGAGCCGTCTCCAGCAACGAAGCTAACCACTCCAATAACGAAATGAGGCGCAGCGGTCCACCAGGGGTGGTTAGTGGGGACCTAACCACCATCTTCCCGGGTGCGCATGTGCGGCGCGCAGGGTGCCGACTCGAGAAAGAACACGCCATTTCGTGCGGCCGGCGCAAGACGCGAGGCAATGAATTTACCACGCGCGGTTACACGAGCGCGTTTCACGATAGCCGGCTCTCGCTTTCCTGCTGACATTTTGTTTTTTCTTTCCTCTCTCGCAAGTAGAGGCGGACGCGCGCGCCCTTGCGCGGCGCCCTCCCTGGGCCGTGAGAAGGGCGCAGTTTCGGGGCGGTGCATTATTACGGGGCCTATTAAAACTATGTGCTCCTTGGGCTCGCAGCCAGAAGGGCCGCACACCGTTTACCTCGGCGTGAGCGCTGCCCCGAACACGCCCGGACAAAATCGTAAAAGATGACGCGAGTGCAGCGAGCCCTGGCGGCCGGCTATTCCACGCAGCTGCCGCCGTTTCTGTTGCAGGGCCCCAACCTCGTAACCACACAGTTTGGCCGCTCTTTCGATGTGCTGCTGCTCCCGCTCCGAAACGAATGGCGCTGGCGGCCGATGTGGAGGAGCCCCTTGACGCCGCCGGCCATTTGGCATGCGCGCCAGTGGGGCGCGCGATTGGCACCGTCGGGCTCGGGAAGAAAAGGAGCAAAGTGAGGCGACAGGGTCCGAAGGGACTTCCGCCACTCAGAGAGTAAACTGCGTCTCGGGTGCCCAGCTGCTGCGGTGCGGAGACGCACGCGAAATGTCCTTCCGCCGCATACGTGGCACGCTCAATGCGGCTTGTTTGTCGCCAGTATAACGACGACACGTGAGGTTTCGACAAGACGGCAGGCAAGAGACAGCCGCAAGAACTCCCATTTTATTTATCTTTTTCTGAACATCGTGTGGCCAGCGGTAATAAAGCCCATCACTATCATTTATTTCTTTATTCTGAGCGATTAAATAGAGAGAAGAACAATTGAAATATTTCTTGATGAATTCTTTCACATATTAATGGGAATGCATTCAAATAATAAACGTATAATAATTTTTATTTATTTAATTCGCAATGAAAAATGCAATTACTTTTCTCATGAGCGGCAGCCAGCCTGACCGCTTCACTGAGCTGAGCCCCCTAGCCCTCGTAGACGGATCACAGCAACGGCATCCTGTGGTACTTTGGAGCGGACCTTGTTTTTGAAATGGACGTTGGACTACAAGCTCGAATTGAATTATGTGCGACCGCAGCGGGCGTCTGGTGTTTTCAGCATCCGGTTGTGCCGGCTTCGATCCCCACTGCCTTTTACCTAACCTGGTATACTGAGCTTATCGGGGGTTATATGCTTCGGAAATAGATCTTTGATCCCGTCTTGAGTAAAAATAAAATACCTTGTGCCATGGCACTCTGCCCAAAAGTTGCAGGTAATGGCGTCATTGAAAAATGCACAATAATAATCAAATATTCGAGAACAACTGGGAATTGCTGAGCAGACCCGATTCGTTTGGTGTAATTTTCATCATGCACGATTTGATTCATTCAGAGATTTGAATATGGAGGTGATCTTTTCTTGCTATTTGCTTCCTGCTGTATTTACCATGTCAAGCATTCGCATTGCTGTTTTGAAGTGTTTGCATTTATTTGTATCTCACTGTCGTAATCTGCCATTTCTGCAAAGTTTACTTTGTATTAGGACCCTTTACTAGCTATACTAGAGACTTCTGATGCGCGTACAAGAAGAGAGTGAGAAGTTTGGGCTTAAACTGAATAATAAAAAGACGAAGATCATGGCGTCTTGCCCTATCAAGTCCTGGAGCATCAATGGACAAGAAGTGGAAGCTGTGACAGACTTTCTGTTCTTGGGCGCCAAGATTACCTCGGAAGGAGACTGCAGCCATGAAATTAGGAGACGCCTGCTTCTGGGAAAGAGAGCAATGGTTAGCCTTGACCGAGTAGTAAAGAGCAGAGACATTAGTCTGCCAACCAAGATCCGTATAACCCGTGCTATGGTCTTTCCAGTTGTGATGTATGGATGCGAGAGTTGGACTGTGAAAAAGGCTGACCGCCGAAGAATTGACGCGTTTGAATTGTGGTGCTGGCGAAGACTCTTGAGAGTTCCTTGGACTGCCAGAAGATCAAATCAGTCGATATTGTCGACCATAAACCCTGACTGCTCATTGGAGGGTCAAATTCTAAAGTTAAAGCTCAGCTACTTTGGTCATCTGATGAAAAGAGAGGAGTCGCTGGAGAAAGATTTGATGTTGGGAAAGGTTGAGGGTCGCCGGAGAAGGGGTAGGCAGCGAACGCGATGGTTAGATGGCATCCTCGAGGCACTGTAGATGAAGTTATGTGATGTTAGGAAGATAGTGAGAGACCGGAAAGCGTGGCGTGACATGGTCCATAGGGTCACGAAGAGTCGGACACGACTGAACGCCTGAACTGACTAGCTATACTGTCCATAGGTACAAATAACTGCATGTGAAATTGGTGTTGCGAAATCAGAATGAAAAAAAAAAAAAGGACATTGGATTCGAGATTCGAATATTCGTCCACAACTAGTTTATAATAAAGTCACTCACTGGTCATATAAAAAAAAAATAAAAATGTAGCGAGCTTTGCGAAACTTGAGCATTTGAGCGGTGAGCATGAGATACTACACGCTTAATCTGGTTCCACATACCAAATGGAACTTTTAAAAATGTTCCACTTATAAGCGGAACATTTTTTTAAAGTTCCACTTATAACTGGAACCTATGTGGAACCAGATTAAGAGTGTAGGAAGAGCAGTATTATTTCATATGGCGAAGCTGGTATATGGGCTACGGCTATAATGTATGTTGTATTGTGGTGTGCCTCTGGATATTTTGAACCCTGTGGGGCTCGTCTACGTGCACTGTCATTTTCGTAGAAGATATGTTTTGCATTTTCGGTGAGAAATGAGCCGAAATTACTTTGCGACGCAACACTGCGATAAGACACGTGTTTTTAGAAGTCCTGTATCACAGCGACAGCGCTATGGTTGCGCGTGAACAAACACAGCCCCCTTTTTCCTCCAGTGGAGCTTGACCAAAGCGTAGTACTTAATTTAATTTTTCTCGCGTTTAATAAATCTGTTCGAGATTAGAAACGCTGCAGTGCACGCTTGCAACGTTTTCGAAATCGCCGAATCTATCACGTGCGCAGAAATGAGATATACGGCTTGCTTCACTGTCGAGACCCGTATAGGCGTGCATTGCTTGCCGATTAAGCTTTATATATTTGGCATCTCAAGTAATTAAGCTCATGTATTCTCTCCGGCATGGGATATATCTGTTCCGTAAAGAAGTATTGCGTAGCGAGAGCAATAGCGCGCTCAAAATCAGACCAACATGGCGCTCGTTACTTGTAAAATTGTGGTACTAAGTTTAATTGTTAAGCAGATGCTTGACGACCATAGACCACACGATATTGATTTACGTATTTATATTTTTCATGTGTGATGCGAGTATTGTTGAGAAAGGTAAATTCATATATAGCAGGAAAAAAAAAAAACTGTTATGTTAAGCAGTTAAAGTCAATGTCCTCGCGAGCTCTGAAGCCGTCGTCGCCCAGGAGCTGAAAGTAAATGTGAAATGTAAAACCGAACAAAAGTCATTTATCACAAGGCATATATTTTTCTCTCCAAAACATTAAATGACGCATACTTTAAGCGCGAACCTAAATTTGTTACTTTCTAGCAAAACAAAGCAGTCCTTAATTATCGATTGACGCAGTGTTGGACGATAAGTTTGTAAGTATGTAAACTTATAATTTCGAACAGAAAGAAAGCAGGAATGTATACGAATACAATTTCCCTGGCGCAATGCCCTTGTGCCGTTCGCCAAGAAAACGCGTGTCAAGAAGTCTTCTTGCCATTGAAGTTTCCTGCAAATACAAGCAGGCACTCAAGAAACACGTCATTAGCACATCAGCTTACGTAAGCGTGTATTAGGCACTTATAACTGGAAGCGCCACATAAATACCCTATCCGCAGTGAATGTTGATTTAGTAAATGAATGACGCAAGTACAATAACGCTACATTCTAAACAGGTGTTATGAGCAACGCACCAATTTGTCGAATATTCGTGTTATGTTAACACCGACTACACTACAGCTTGTTCACGGAGGTTATTGATTTCCGTGTCAAGAAGAACCAATGACGTACAGTTCTGCGTGCCACCAGAGTGACATTTTCGTCAGATGCAGGACTCTTAATTTTGTAACGAAAATGATACTTGCGAAGAGCTTATTTGCTGATTATGTATTTTCATAGTGATTACGCGTCAGTGGTACCTGGAAAGCGCCATGTGCACGGATTTCGCACTTCTCGTTTTATGTTTTTATAAATAGTTACCACTCGCAATAGTTTATTCATGTTAGCTTAAAAAGTTAACACGAATAAGTTATTGCGAGCCATTATTATTTTTTTTTTATTTTATAAATGACTAACTTTCTCTGCACCACACCTTCTATTAAAAAGGGTGCTCCAGGAGAAGCTCTCGATTTCATGCACATCATCCAAAAAAAGTCTGCCAAGCTAACAAACAATGATAATTTTTGTATTCACATCACTTGTGCTTATTTTAGGACATACGATAACAAACAGCCATTTTCCATGTCATAAGCAAAAGTTATCTCAATAATGCACGTTAAAGAACCCCAGGTGGTCGAAATTTCCCGAGTCCTCCACTACAGCGTCTCTCATAGCCTGAGTCGCTTTGGGACGTTAAACCCCACAAACCAAACCAAATCAGAACAAGAATTTTCTATTTCATGCTTTTTTTTTCCTGTCAGCAGTTTCAAAACTCAGCCAATTTGAAAAAAAAAAAGAGAGAGAGAGAAAGAATTTTGCCTCTGAAAGTTTTCTCAAATTCTGTAATTTTTGCAAAATTTAAGCCCTAGAGCTTTTTTAAAAAAAAGAAACCTCCCAAAATTTAACGTCACTAATATTGAGAGTTATGTGGTATTGCGCGTATTTCCTTATTCGGCGAGTCAGCTATGCGAAACTTGAATAAAACAAACAAGGACATCCAACATGCCGCACTTGATTAATGATCTTTTGCGTTCAGCGAATAAAAAAAAATGCCTACACAATTCTTGCCTTCTTTTCGTTTTAATGGTTTGAGCCGTTAATGGGAACCAATCCTCTGTGATAGTGTTGAAGCTCGTTGTAGTTGAGTTTGCTCGGTTTCGCTTGGAGCCCCAACGCAACGGCGTCAAATCAAGACAGACCAAAAGTGAGGGAACACCAAGGGAAAACGACAAGGAAAAAGTAAAGAGGACAAAGACGAGCAAAACATAGAAGAAGAAATGATGAAGACGGAAGAAAAGAAACGGCGAAGAAGAAGTAGGCGAAAAAGAACCAAGAAGAGGACGCACATATTGCTTTATGCCCTGTGGTAATAAACAACGTTATATATAAAAAAAGACGCACATGTAGTAGACGAAGAAGAAATAAGAGAAAGGCAATAAGAAGGACGAGATGAAAATAAGAAAGGGAAGATAATTCAAGGACACGATGATTTTCGCTCATTGTTTTAATCAAGTCATAGTCTAGTTAAGTCAATTACTTTAATTGGTCACTAGGCCGAGAGGTTTCGACTAGAAAACGAGCAAATCAGGCAACATCAAGCAAGCGGATTTTACATATGTGCTTTTAATGCAAACTGCTAATTGGTTCTTTGTGCCCATCTATAGTAAGCCATTTTTATTCAGACTCCGTACCGCGTCGACTGACCGTTTTGTCATTAAATAAAACGTAGCGCCCAAACAGCCGTCCATTTCTTATTGGCAAAGAGCTCTAAAAGACTGCGACGAATAGAATTCATTCCTCAGTTACGGAACCGATAGGAGTCTAATATCACCCACGCCCAGAGCCCAAGCGACATGACAACGTGTATTCAGGCGCAGCAGAACCACGCGTGGCCAACTCCGATGGCCGGTACGCAGGGTCCCGCTGGCACACGCGGTCGTCGACTGCGGTGCGCGGGAGCATCTCTCCCCGGGAGCCGGGGCGGGGTCGGGGGATCCCGCCTACGCACACTTCTCAGCCGACCGCGGGGCCCATCGAGAGTGCGTCCCCCCCTCTTTGAGCTGCTACAATGAGTAATGGTGGCGGCGAGGCTCGAGCCGCGTCCCCGGCAGGAGGAGGGAGGTGCGCCTAATTTAATTAAGCTCGCACGGCGCCCAGCGAGCGTCCCACAAAAGAGCGTGCCATCGTCCATTGTCGAAAAACCAGTCGCGCCAATCGGCCACCGAGCTGGCGCTTCTCTTGGTGTTAGGTGGGAGAGACGCATGCTCCGCGACCCCGGCGACGCGCGCGTTAAACGCGAGCCGCTGATGCGCGAGCACGGCCGCTTGACGCCGGCCGCGCCTCCCCTTTCATCCCTCCGTTTTGGAGCGAGGAGGGATACGCCGGAGATGCCCCGTGAACGCCGGCACCGCGCGGAGCCCTCCGAATCGTCCGGAGATGCAATCGAAAAGAGTGATGGTCAGGCACCCACCTCTTTTCGATCGCACTTACCCCCTTGGCTAGGCTTCCATCGCCTCCCGTCTGTGGTGGGGCAGTCAACAACAACAAATGGCCCTTTTCTGGCTTTTGTCGATGCGTCTCGACATCGTCCACCGAAGGACGCCTTGTTTTGAGCCATCGAAATTTCCTGGAAAAGAAGGACGCAGTCAGGTGGGAAGGAAAGAGACAGGCCTCGGTGCTCGGATATTTCAGCAGAGATTGGGCAGAAGGCAATATTAACGGCATAATAAGATCATTTTTCTATGAGGGGATTTAATAAAATATGTTGTTTTCAATGGAGAGTCTGACACGACGCTTTCGTGTCATTTGATTGCAAACTTGTTCTGCTTAAGAATAGTTCTATCATTGAACGTTGGTGAGAAACAAAACAAAATAAAATAACATTCTGCGAGGAACTGAACTGACAGCTTTTTTGTTTGTGGCTTAACTGGTCGGACATAAGGGGATCATATCAACGAGTAGGATTAGTTTACACCCTTTAGTGCCGCTGCTGCTTTTTTCAACTGTGGCACACGGAGGTTTTCGCACTTCGGCTCAACGCACTGGGAGTAGCACAAACAGAATTCAATGTGTTGCTGGCTACCGCACACAGTAAATATGGGGCTGTCTTCATTGCATTTGCGTATGAGGCAGGATCCTTGAATACAAAAGCTGTGTCGTGTAAATATGCGGTTCAGCACATACGTTTGTGAATGTGGGACATCGGAAGATAATAGCTATATAAGAAATGGTCCCTCCTCGATTCATTCAATTGTTGCATTTTGTGAGTGGCTGCAAAACTATGTAGCGGAAGGTATTTAACATACAGGCACAACAAATGGATATTTGAGAAAGTGGCTGAGAAAAGTTATCGGGAGCAACATTCCTGCTAATTATCTGAAAGAAATGAGAGTACGATGCAGTACTGTTTATCAACAGAATGTATTGCTGTGCTGGCGTATATAATAATGAAAGGGATCCTAAAACAAGGACTGACGCGAGATCATATTCTTGGAGAAAGAAGTTCTGATTTATTCCTGCCTTTCCAGCCCCTTTGACGACCACTGGTGTGTAGTCAATGTCCGCAGAGCTCTTTATGCCGGTCGCACTGAGATGGAAAAAAAAAAATAAATTACGTAAATCAGTTTCTAGAGTGACAATACGAGTTTAGTTTTTATTGACGGAAAGTGAATTAAAACGACTAGATTCAAGTACGTGACGTGGCGCTCATAAACTGACGTCCCTTTTTGTGAAGAAGCATCGCATACGGACACAGATAAAGTTGCTAAAAAGGTTTAAAGGAGAAAAATAAAAATAAAGTAGCGAAAATTAAACGTATTGTGACTGGCCGTCTAAATCAAGTACGCGTGTCTCGCAAATTTATGTTCTAATTAATATTTCAAAATAATTACTTACCTTTTTGATCTTGCCGGTGGTACGTGAGAAGTTTAATTTCAGAGAGTTTATGAAATTTTCCTGTTTCAGATTTACTAAGAACGCATCTATTCACATTCTTTATTACAGAGATTTAGCTTACCGTGATCCGCCACCGCGCGTTCCACTGCGTATGCCCAGATCACTTTGATGTCAATAGATGGCGCCACATACTGCATCTCTGCACATAGACCTGCCGCATCGGAACCAATCAGCTTGTGCGCCCCGCCCACGAGCGGTAGAGAGTCACAGTGGCGGATCGCGGATCACGATATGCTAAATCTCTCTATTGAGCACGGTAAACACAAAACGCTCCCGACAGAATCGTGTGTTAGAAAAATCCCGAGCCGCGTGAGCGAGTTACCGCAACCATTCCAGGTTTCGTGTACTTCATCAAAGCGTGCAAAATAGGTTCGGTGGGAAGCAACTTTTAATCACTATGTCATTTGGAGCTGCTTTTGATTCATAAAGTTTTAGTTTAAACTCTCCGCATATCTCCGATGGTTTAAAAGCCGACAATTTATTTAATTAGTAATCCTTCAAGTTGAAAGTGAAATATGGGCATCTTTATTCGCTTTGAGTAACGATAATATTGTTAGGGGCAATACTTAAGGTATTAAAGTCCTTTTTACAACGTTGTCAGTCATAGTGAGAGCCTCATGGTCGTTTTCTGCGTGCAATGACGTCCTCACAAGGTCACATCATGTAATAATGTCATGTCGTTCTTTGGTAATGCAACCCATGTGTCACATGGGTTGAGAATGAGAATAGTTAATTGTTAATTTTCCATGGTGCATGTGGTCGACGGACTAAATGAATCACGTAGCCCACTTAAATGTCATCGTTAGAGGTATACAAAATCACTACGGAAGCTCTGCACAGATCTGTGTGACACAATCATCATACACGTTGCTATTACCAAGCCGATGCTGCAACTCACTGAAGCTAATCATTACAGAGAGAACGCTAAAGCTTGAGAAGTCGTCCCCTCCTACGTAAGCGCCCCTTCAATTTTTTTTTTTTAACCTTTATTCAGCAGTAAAAGGGTGTGATAGGGCTACGTTTTCGCAATGAGTATAAATGAAGAAATTTACTGCCAACTTGTCATGGAATTTGTGCTGCACCTCGTCCTCAACGGAAACCAGGTCGCAAAAATGCGGCAGAATTGAACTTCAGCGCACCGTGAGCGTTATAACTCTGAAGAGCAATAACACTCCTGGTATTGTGCAGGATAAGCGCTAGCTGCTTGCGTTTTGTGATTTTACGTGTGCGTTGCGTACGGGTATGCTTTACGAATGCTTAATGCATTATGACAGTCCCACAACCATGCATGTTCCGCCTGTTAATGTTTCCGCACTCTAGCCTATATCTTAAGCTCCTCTCCACGAGTGAGAAATTGCGCCCTCCATGTTTCTGCTCTTCATTTCACTGCTGTTAGCGTGACTGAAGTACCACGTCGGCTCTCCAGGACTGTCAGCCACGTGGGCACGTGTGCGTTGTTTGGGCTGGGCGTCACCCACAATATATGCCACTGTGTCGCTTCTTCTGTGACGCCATCTATTTACGCACGCACATGCATGGCCATTTTATCCGGCGCCACAATAGTCGCTGCTCTTCTCCTTGTCGCCTATCCCCGCCGCAAGCGCACTTCGTGCTCCTCTCCACTTCTAAGCCTCCCTTCCTGAATTTTTCTTCGCTTTTATTCGAGCCCCTTCTTCAATTTTCTTCATTTTATTATTCTTCCCACGCACCTCCCCCTAAAAGGTTGTAACTGCTCATTCCTGTGTTCGCGCACTCCTGAGGATGACGCCGATCGGCGGTCGGTTCTCGACGCGAACGCGGAAAAACCTGCCTATAAAAGCTAGCGCTGTAAGACATTAAAAGAAATGCTAAGAAATGCAATGATAACAAACGTTGCAGTTTATTAAAAGCTTCTAAATCCGAGGCTGACGGCGGCAGTATTTAGCAGAAAATCAAGATTTGTATTTGCGAAGTCAAGGTTTCTAAGAGGATCGCGTAAGCCGCACTCACACGAGGGTGTAAAATTACAATTGTAACTTATTGCAAAAGTGTTAACATTAACATTTATGTTAGAGTTATCACTAAGGTACGGGAGTATTTTTTATTGTGAAACTTAAAAACCCGGGAGCTATTAGTTGCTTCACTTCACTCCATAACGTCTGTTCACTTTTGTATGCTACTGTAAATCTGGTTTTGCCTTTAGTATAGTCTATATGCGGCAAAGCGTACTTTACAATGTTTGATTTGGTTATAATCAAATGTTGGCTCACTGGTTTTCGCAGTGGATAGGAAGTATTCCACGAGCTGATGATCTCCGAAAGTGTTTGACCCAACGGGTTCACGAGTCAATTGTACACTTTTAGACGCCGTCACATCATGGTCAAAGTTTTCACACCACTGTCAAAAAGGCTGACACGCTTTTGTAAAGGCTTTGCCACGTACACAAGCACTTAAAGGCGAAGCAAGCTTTACAAAGGCGTACAAAAGCGGTGGTGGGAGGGACGACCCTTGTTTTAAGTGGGTCAGCCGTGAACGCCCTCACTGGCAAAGGTGAAGGAAAAATAGTACAATAGAAAGTAAAGTTGGTCCTAAGAGACAGATGGACAGAACTCACCTCCACGTTCTTGGGATGAGAAAGAAGACTGAACTCAAGCTGACAAACCTATTTGAAGAAGAGTACATATTTGTGATGCTTAAAATAACGAACCTTTTTTTTTTATTCGATACAGTATTATGCAACAAAAACAATATATTTTGCGGCAGTTGGAAGAAACGATTGCACAATGCACGGGTTAAGAGAATGATGCCATCGTTTGAACTAAAGTGTTACGGGTTAAAAAGTGATCAAGCGATCAAGCATTTAGTTAATTGTTTTCCGATACTGAGGGTAAGAACTTCCACTGGAAACGTGTTCAGAATTGAAGTAGCGAGGAAGGGTGGTTTGTTTGGCCAGTTAGTGGAAAGTAAAAAAGAAAAAGAGCAGGAAAGACGCGTTCAAGAAGTACACTGGACGACGCCGGAAACACAACTGAATTTTAATCGGTAAACATTTACACACCAGAGCAGGGTGCATATGCGTATAAGCAGCAATGACGCCAACAAAATAAAAAATAATGAAATGCTTTGTGCAGGAGCTGAAAACGTGCAAGTGACGTGCTATGTATCGTTTATAAAATTGTATTCTGTTGCTGTAATCCTGACGGAGCCGTCGCTGACGCATTCAGTACTTGACTTTTTGATGTTGAAAGCACCTAGAATTTCTATATTTATTTTGTGTTTATTCGCGGCCGATGATGCTATCATTATTGAAGTTTTCTATTACATGCCTGCGCTCAAAAATTGATTTCACAACTGCACCATTTCCAGCGGATGCGCCATGAAGAATGACGTCGTTTGTCATTGGTCTCAATGTCACATTAATTACATAAGTCGATGTGCTCAATGGGTGTGTCAGTACTTGACCTCTTCAAAGAAGAAAATATTCTAAATTCGAACAACTTCCTGCCTTCTTTGCACCTTGAGACCCAAAGAGTTCAGTTTTCAGATGACAGAGGGATATAAATATGGATTTACGCATGAACAAGGCAAGCAAATTGTTTCTGATATCGCTTTATGTTGGTTGTTTATAATTATGTGCTCTGCCGAGCAGTAAGAGAGTTTTTGTTCGGGCGTACGGTGTCTCACACGACGACCAACGTGCACCCTTTTAAGCGCTTTCAGGGCACACAAGAAAGGATGATAAGGAAAGGCGCCAGCATATGTAGAGAGCGGAGAAAACCATGCAGAAGTGCGGCCTGACATTTAAAATATGCGAGCAGCATGGTCGGTCAGTTTCTTGCTAAGCGGGACAAGCGCTGTCCTGCATCGGTAACATGGCTGCGCTCGAGGCGAGAGCAGTCTGCTTAGTCTTAGACCGCTTTTCCTCGCGGCTGCTGGCTCCCATCTCGAGCGAGACAGCGTCTTTCGGTGGCTCCTTTCCCTGGCGCTTCACACGAAGAGGGACACGGACTCGAGAATGAGGAACCTGTGACCTTAATTAAATGCTCACCGCAAGTTTCTTGTTCGTGACATTCTGGGTTCGCTGATGGATTGGGGTTGAAGGTGCGCCCATCGCTCTTCGTTTGCACTAAACAGCTGCTGGTGCCCAAGTCGGCGCTCGGCACAGCGCGCGAGGTAGGCCGGAGCCAGGGAGAACGGACAGGAAGCAGCGAAAAGAGGTGCCTCTTCCCGGAGAAAACTTGCTTCAAGCCGACCGAGGGGACGTGTTTTTCTTCCTGTTCTCACGAAACTATCTGCTGTCCAGGCAGCTTTGTTCATTATCGACAGACTCGCGCTCCGAACTGCAGGTTACAAAAGAAATGATAGTGAAAAGAAGCGAGAGAAACAACGAAGAAAAGAAAACGACTCCCGGTGAAAGAGTAACGCTGTTAAGATAACAGATGTCTGCCAACTTGCTCTTGAATTGAAATTTCGCCACAGAGAATCTCCGGGCTTAAGTTAAAACGGATGATATATATTATCAAGAGTTGTGTGCTTTTTATTACTCTCTGCGTTCCCTTGTATATAATGTCGCGAATATTTCTAACATAAATTGACACAAACCGGCCCCCAAAACTGGCATTCTTTACAGAAAATAACCCAAACGCCGTTTACACGTATACACAATCTTTTCGCCTTCTTAGAGGTGACTGTGATGCACAGAAGAAATGGACTGACTGAAGTTTGCAAAATGCAAAGAAAGATTCCAAAAATCCTTCGCCGTGCCTCGACTTGAAAGGGAGCTTCCAAGGACTTTATAGTGAAAACCATGCTGGTAACAACATTTGGGTGGCGCCAATGCGGAGGCCTTCGGAATTCCAACTTGATACGTCTCTGTCAACAATAATGGCGCCACTGCATTCTAGTACAAACTGCGTATCTACTTCAAGTATGAGTTGAAAACCGCGCCGCCTTGTAAGAAGTGCATATGATTTATGTAGTGTTGGTTGATTTATTTGGGGTGGTTGAAAGTGTAATTGATTGATTAGCGAGCAGTGATGACCTGATTAGTGATTAGGGAATTAAGCCAGCGTGATGTAGACGAATAATTTAGTGTATGCGTCGCTGAGTCTGAACACTTGTGCGTGATGGAACCTGTGGCATCATGGTACTACTGCGGCAACGCCGTCTGGCACTGTACCAGCTGCGTGTAACACTATGGGGGCCCCCGTATGAGGATGGATCTCATCTGATGGTGGTGCTCGACTGTCAGGGAGACTTAATAAGACGGATACCGAGAAGGCGGACAATGCTCGGTAAGAGGCAGCTCCGTGGCTGAAGCGAAGGAGGGATGAATGAGCATTACAAGTGAGGCAGTGAATGCGCTCGCTATCGCGTCTTTTCCTAATGCGAAGCTCAAGCGTCCTCCTAATTTATTTTTATTCTTTTCACAGCTGCATTTCACGAGTAAAATGAACATCTGATAGTCCGCGATGAGGGCCACAAAGTAATTTTACGGCAATGCTATAGAAATCTACCGGGGCAGTTCGTTATTATTTTTCAATGCGCGTTTTTTGCTTGTACGTCGCCGGGCATTTTTTACGCCTCCTGAATGCGGTACACAATATGCAACTATGATCCTAACAGTGGTGCCAGATACAGGAGGTGAAACCCTGAGCGTGGTGGGAAGCAGCTTTCCGGCTGACTGCCGGCCACGATTGATAGAGCCTCCAAATACACTCTTCCTTGGAGAGAGAGAGGAGTCCCTTGCATGCGCATACTGCCCGTGTCTAACGCCACGTCTACTGCTCGCGCCGTCGGGCCTCTGAGGCTGTACAGACTCGATGAAATCGAGTTCGTGCCGTAACAGCAGGTACTCAGTTACACTGCCTGTGCTCGCCCTGAAGCAATACTGTATAGAAATAAATGTAAGGAACAAGCACGTTCTCTCAGCAGTTGCGCGATAGGCTTTCGGAGCACACAGATTCATTCACAACGGCAAGTTCGTGCGAGGACGACTGTAGCAAGGGTCACACGTAAATGGTACTGGGGTTCGGCTCCTGAATTGAATTCCAAGCGGACTGCAGTCGAAAGCGAAACAATTGCGAACCATGGTAGCTTTGAGCGCCATGTAATTATTACGCAAAGTGTTGCTTGCCGTAACAATTCAGCACGATGTGCGAGGTGTGCTCGCATTTTTGTAATCTCTCGACGTGCAGGAACAATCACCGCTGGCGGCCTTGACGCGCTCAAGCGCCCTGGAGGCGGGAGACGATTGTGTGCTATTTCGGTTGCACGGCGTGGTCGTTTTCAAACACAGGCAGGCAGTCAGTGATGAATGAGAAGAGAACTCTTTTGTTGCGTCCTGGCTGATCACAGACGGCGTCCTTGTTACGGTCGCTGTCTTGGCTCGACGGTGACGCCATCGCCTATAATACGCGATAATCGCTAATGCGACTTTTTTTTTTTGCCCCTGAGAGCGGCCCTAAGAAATGAGAACAACGGACAACGTGACAAGTGCAGTTGCAAACCGGACACCAAGGTGTAGAAATGCTGATATATTCGCCGCGAGATCGACCTAGAGGTGGCGCCACCGTCACTATACGGCAGTGTGGATCGGCAGCCGGCGGTGCTCATGCGGCGCTCGCAGAAACGCACGCTGCGTAGGTCTGCTTCCGAGTTTACGGCGGGTTTGTTGGCGATGAAAACGTGTCTTCTGCAGTGTTTCTGCAATATTGCAGAAAAAATCCAAGCATTTCGCCAATGCAGCAGAAGAAGAGCGGATTTTAGGAAAACAAAGCACGCAACCACCAGAATTCTAGATTTACTTTGCACGTTTCTTGCGCTGTACCGCGCTCACGCGCCTAATACTTGGGCCTGCCTAATGACAGCTTTGTTTTTCTTATCGACTTTTAAACATTTTGCTCGTGTCTCATGCGAGTGAGACTGGCGAATTTAGTGTCAAGCCCACGCAGATACCTGCAGTACTTTAGATTGAATCGTGAAAGCCTGGTTCATTATATCGTACTTTACTCGAGGATTAAGCAGGTTAAATGTAGCATTGGCAGCGCACTGCATGGCGAGTTGCTTTAGACTGAGTGCACATCAACTCTGGCCCCAGACAACCACGCATAAGTATTCCCCAAAAATGAGATCATCCGACACTATACAGGAAACCTCGCCGCACAGGAAAGCTGGTTGTTCACGTGTACAGCGCTGAGTGAATTGAATTTGCCGAGATGCTTTTTGAGGCCACTGTCATAGAATGTGATAGTGTATTACTGCATGCGCCACTAACTGTAAATGATTCCCTGAAACCGAGGAAAGTATAAGGGATTTCTTATGTGTGTGATGTTAATATATAACGGTAAACTTGTTTTGCAATGCGAATACATTTCACCGTGTGAGAGAACTTTTACACACTTGACAGAATTTACAATAATCAGCGATTAATTTTCAGTAACCTTAAAGTGCAAGCTACGAATTACTCGTTGCGAAGACATTGTTATAAACTGCGCATTGGCACTGTCACATTCTGGGAAGCAATTTTACAGGCTGAAAATTTCTTTATCACTAATTATTTAGCGGTGACTAAATCTTATGTGGAGTAAAATATTAGGGTTGCTTCCAAAGCAGATGCCGGATATAACACTATTCCAAAAGAAATGGAGGTCATCTTATCATGCGACTATAAAAATGTATTTATTCCCGAACTAAACACTGATATTTAAGCCCGCATGAAGCCGTTTTACTCCCCTTGTCAGAAACGACGAGTTTTCTCGGAAGACAGCACTTGGGCCAAAAGGGATTATAATGATTATAATAGGCTACCAGTACATTAATCTAGGTGTATTATGTAATATTTGTAACAACTAGGTGCAGGGAATATGTTTCCCAAGCATTCGAGCATTTCTCTAAAGCAAAATGTGCTCACTAAAACTTTTACGGATGCACAGAAGCCTTCAACAAAAGAAAAAAAAAAGAAAGAAATGCATATTGGCCCGGGTTTAACGCATGAAAGCGGCATCGGCTATGAGGGATGATTGCAGAGGCTGGTTTTGGTGTCGGTGTTTTTTTTTTTTTTCATTATTAACACCACATATACCACGTGGGATTGTTTATTGTGCAGTCAAGTCCCACAGCAAAGGAGCGCCTTTCGAAACGGTTGTGACTGAATCCCCCGTTCTCGAAATCAGCAGTCGAGCGCCCTTACGTACATTGAGACACCGCGACAGAGGTTTAAAAGCAAAAAAAAAAAAAAAAAAAAACAACAATGCACTCACACAACTGTATCGTGCATACAGACGGCATAGTAGGCATAGAGTGGTCGGTTCAAACTGCATTCTGCTATATGAAGCAGTCTGCAGTGGCATATGTTTTAGTAGCTGCGGTATTCCAAACAGAAACGGGAATATGCGATTTCTGAGCGTTTGCATTAACTTTTATTGACGGCAACGACCTGTTTTGCTTTCACACGGCGGTAGCGACAGTACCACTTCGTTTGAGACATTGCATGTCAAAGGATCTCAAGCGCCGAAGACCGCGATGGATGATGTCCTTATCCAAGCATGACATACTCAATACGGACAAGTATATATATATTTTTAATGAAGCGTGGGGTAATAGACTGTTCATATCTATTTTGCAAGAGGCATATAGGTAAGCAAAAGCTCACAGGAACCACGAAACAAACAAAAACAGTCCTGTACACGCCGCATGCGCGCGCGTAAATCACTGCGGGCTGGCACGCGACGCGAAAACGCATCCACACTGAGTAGGTTTCGCCGCTGAGCCGCAAGGTGGCGACTCTGCTCGATCTCGAGGCCAATACTCGTGCACATCTATGAACTGCCTTTGTGAAGAATAATAAATCAGTCCCTGCTTTATAGAATGCGTGCTTTACATTCGTGTCAGTGCGGTTTTTTCAATAGAAGAATTAACTTAAATAATTTTAAAATTTGAACAAGGACTCCAAACAGACGTGACCAAGCACCCTAAGGATTATTTCGCCCCCTACAAACAATTCAGTCATTGTTTTCTGCGTATTGTTTGCATGAAAGCGATGAACCTATTTCGATCTTTTGAGCGGAACAGTAGAGGTCTTTGGTCGCCACAGTTGGTATGGTTGTATTATTTCTTCAGCTATAAAATCTGAAAAACCTTTGACCGATACAACCAAGCTGCTCGCACACGGCCAAGTCCATCCGCGTTTCTCAAGGGTGCAATAACTGAAAAAGCGATTCACGCTTTCGACGCTGTGCCAGCTAGGACCACTCGACATTATCGTAGAACTTTGTAACGAGGCATGCGGATCTCAGCATGTGCACCAGACTTGTTATGCAAGTGATTTCCATGCTTCGTAATCTCTCTTGGCACATAGAAAAAAAAATGCTAGAGAGAGAGAAAAAAAAAAGAAAGGCTCAAAATTCTTCCCTTTTTATGTCACTCAATCGCGTTTTTATTTTATTTTTCTCTCTATGCCTGCCGGGCACCAGAGAGCTTGTACTATTCGAAGACCCAGGGAAGTCTCGGCCCTCTGCTGGGGCGAAATCAAACAATCCCAGGGCAGAAAGTGGGCCGCACGGGCCCTTTTATGCAGTGCCAGGCGCTGCTCGTATCCCACTCGGCTCAGCAGCGGACGCGCGAAAAATGAATAAGGGCGCATTACAGACAGGGTGCATACGCCAAGTGCAGGAATAATAAAATCATAACGGTGTACGCGCCTCACGGCGGGAGAAAGAAAAGTCGAAATTATTTGATACCGGGAGTAGTTTCCCCCAAGGGCGCGGCGGCGCACCCGAGAGAAGAGTATGGAGCCAGTTTCTCGTTTATCTCTCCTTCGTGCGTTGAGTCGAGCAGGGAGAGCGGGGCCCGGAGTCGGCCCTCTTCCCATTGGCCATTTGTTTCCCCTCGCGTTCGCTGTCAGATGCGCCTCCTTGGGGTCTTTCTGATTGGTGCGTAGACAGAGAGCGTCTACGATCGCTCTATATACGGCTCTCGGCGGCGGGACCTCATAATATCGCCCTTTTATTAAAAAGAGGCGCCGCGGAAAAAGAACGACGAGACAACGAAGAAAAAAGAGAAATTCCCGCTCCACTGTTTTCAATTATTCGCCAGCGAGATTTCTCATACGGACCCTTTCGGCGAGGTGCAGAAACGCCGCACAATATGCGCGAGTTGGGCTTCCTATCGCGCCACGAGCTGGGGGAGCGTGCGCGGACAAGGCGAAACGAAGGAGAAAGAAGAGCCCGGAGCTGAAACAAATATGCGCCAGAGTGAAAGAGCGAGACGCCTCGAAGAAAGTTTAGACTTTCATATCTTCCCCGGAGGAAACAGATGTCAGCCGGGGACGCGGAGACGAGGGCGCCAGCGAGTCGCTCTTCACTGCATCTCCTCGCGAGGCCGTGATTTTCGTCCCAACGGCAAAGTCATATGGAAATAATATCAGTAATAAAGCGCGGGGTGAAAAATTGATAACTTTTCGCGCGCCATATTCAGCCCCGTTTCTTCCATTTCTGATGAGAATTGTTTGCCGCTTCGTGCCATTTCTCTTCGGAATCTCACTGAGGGTCGGTTTACTTTTACTTGCCGAGCATGACAAGCACTCGAGACGATGCACGTTATGACTGTCTGCTTTAGTTGGGAGCAGTTACGTTTATAACTAATGCAAATGCAGTGAAAATCCGCAGCGAGCTTTTGGCTATGCTTGCGCCGCTCGTGCTTTTGCTCTGCGCCCCAGCAGGCGGCTTGCATTAGAGAGGCCAAGTATATTCGGCTGGCATTTTGTATATGTTTCATTTGTCAGGAGAGTAGTCAGGCTGTAGTTAGTTACTTTGATGAGCACGCGGCTTCTATGTCCTCTCCTGCACAGCCCTTGTAGCAGTCCTTGGATACTCTAGTGATTGAAATTTACACGCTAATGGGGAAATAAGGAAGGGGAAACATTTCCACCAGTCAAGGCTCCTCTGTACTCTGCCTATCGATGTTGAAGATAAAAATTAACCGAAAGAAGCGATAGTGCTTGTAATTATGCTGTGCGGGTTTAGGATTTTCAAAACATCGAAATTGATATTTCCTGAAAAGGCATACATTTTCGCATTAACCTTTCAAACGGATTAGCTCAGAAGAACGGCATTTATGGTAACTCTTACTATCTTGGCTCATGCAGAAGCATGAACAATCTTTTCTGAGAGAGCGAGGATTCCAGATAAGAAAGGAAAAGGCTGAGTTGAGGCAATTTCTCAAGCCTGCTGTTTTACGTGGAGAGGTAAGGGGTGAAAAGAGACTGCGGCGTCGAAGGCGGAGAGAAACTGGGGGCAAGTATGCGGCACTATACTCTGTGCTCAGAGTACGCACAATTTATGGAAATTAAGGCTTATATATGGTCGGACGTATAAAAGCGACTCAGGCTATGAGGGCCACCGTAGTGAAGTGCTCCGGATAATTCCGACCACCAAGGGCTTCTTTAACGTGCGCTGACAACGCAAAACGCCGAGACAAGCAAACTGCAATGTGCTTTATTTGCGATTGTGCTTAACCTCAGCCACGAGCAAAACGCGGCGACATGGACCCACCAAGATTATGTTCACTGCCGCGGCGAAAGACAAGACGTATCAAACCACGCTCCAGCTATCGTCAGCCGCCGTAAACGTACCGAGGCAATTGTTTCGGCTCCAGCGGCTAACTCTTCGCAACACTAGGTCAGTATACGCCACGCTACCCAGCGTGGTTAAGCGTGCTGGTGGCTGTACGCGGACAAGGATCCGCAAAACGACTCGCAGACAGGAGCCATTAACACTATCGCGCCAAAACATTTCAGGCGGTCTAATTTTGTACTGGACTGAAAGCTGACTTTCTTAGATTGACTAAACTCGCATGGTTTCCTGACCAAACATAGCAAAAAGCCCTTTTTCCCCTCCTGGTGGCGGCACCCGAAAAAACTGCTCCTCGGAAGCTGTGACGTCCCTCGTTTCCTTGCCTCCGCTACACGCCCGACGCGCTCGTTCGCCGGCTCATGTTTCTCTATGGGCTCGTCTTTCGGCACGTGTCTGCTGCACCTCCGCAAGGGTTACGCGCTACGTATAGGGGACGCGCTGAGATTGCTGTTTCTTTGTGCAGTCGCTTGTGCGCGGAGCCTTTTGAGCTCAAATCCTACCAACGCAGCTGCCAGACCAGCGAGTAGGAAGGTGGCTTAAGGGTTCTGTTTTATACTCAAGGAACGTTATAGCATTTCTACGGTGCGGTAAAGGAACATGTCATTTGACGCACTTCCTAAAGATACTAAGCATCCAAAAATATGGATCTGTGCGGCGCGGCCATAGCGACAAATCTTCCGGTTCCGATTTTTTAACGGGCCCACTTTGTCGTCAGCAACTATGAAGCAAACCTTACGTTCGGCTGAGAATCACCAGGAAGTGACTGACTGCAGCGACAGCACCTCCCACCAGACGCAAGGCCGTATACATGTCGCCTGGAGATCGCAATAAGCATGACTGTCGCCGCGCCTTAGCGAAAATGGCACCTGAAATACATGAAAATTACAGATGACATAGTTTCACGAAGCTCTAGCCAATGATTAAAAAGAAAGGTGGTGTAGTGCAGTTTTTCCGTGAAACCAACGGCACATATCGTGTGCCGTCATGTTGCGCTCCTAAGAGAAATGTTTGATTTGGTTTGATTTAAGGGGTTTAACGTCCCAAAGCAACTCGGGCTATGAAATAAGCCGTATATAGCGGAGCGCCGCAGAACGTTCGACCACCTGGGTTTCTTTAACGTGCACTGACATCGCACAGCACACGTAGAGAACTAAATGTTTGCATTTTATTGATTAACCAGTTTACTAAAACGAATTATGCAAGATGCTTAATATTTATTCAGAACTAGGTCCATTTCATCAAAGTTTACACGCGGATTTAAGTAAAATCTATCCAGTTTTTTCTGCCAACGTACATGTACTTCAAGGCCACGTGGGCGTTTTTCTCAGGCATTTAACGAGAGCCAGCGAAATATGAAAAGAAAAAAAGAAATACACCATGACTATACGCTCATGAAATATCCCTTTTCAGGCTCCTAACCGTGTTTTGAACCAAGAAACGTGCGCGCTGAACATGCCCAAGTGAGCGACCGAAGTCCGTATCGATAGCCTGCACGGTGATACAAAATAAAGAGAACGAAACCTATCCTGAATTACACGTGTTCAGTGCTTTTCCTTCCTCTTTTAGTTTGTCAATTTCTTTTCTTGCATACAAGAAGTTGCTTACAGCATTCCGGTAACTTTCGAAAAAGGAAGCGCGGAAAGCTGTTAGACGTATATGTGTCATCACAAAACACAAAGAAATAGCGACCAGGGAAATCATCGAAGCATTTCTAATAAAAAAAGGAGTTAAAGTTATATTTAAGCATTCCTTTCGCATCATTAACAACAACAATAAAAAAAAGAACTTGCATATTTGGCTGGCCATGCGCCATAGCGGTGACCATATAAAGACAGTGCCAAGTTTTGATTTTGTTTTTCCTATTACGAATGGCTTTCTTCTTGCAACTTGATACGTGCGGTAATATTCAATTGCAACAGCGGCGTGTCCGTTTCGGTCAGCGTCTTGGTACTGCGCTGTGGTGCGCATCATTTCAAGAAATCATCCACCAACTCGTCCACCAGTCAATTATAGAGGGGTGAAATTTGGCCGCTGCAAAGTAGGGAAAAGCTCAGCGGGTGATATGCGACAGCTCGATCACTCGGTCAGGTGAATGGGTGCAGGGAAAGTCGATTTAGTGACTCAAATGAGGCAGAAGCAGAATTATAAAGCCCTTTACGTGAAAGCTAAACGGCCTGAGATGCACCTCAAAACAGCAGAGCGACAGACATAATTCTACTTGAGCGTCACGCGGACGCTGCCGAGAGATGGCCTCCCGGCATGTTTTCGTGTTGGGAAGGCGTGCGCATCGAGGAACCCCATCTTCGTGCCCATTACTAATGAGACCAGTTTCGAGGTGTAATGTTCGCATATGGCGTTACCATGAACAAGTGGTATATTTGTTTTAGATCCGCTGCTAGTGCCGGCTTCTTTGAATGTAATCGGAACGAACAACCTAAACGGAATTATCGGAATTCCCGTTAAAGCAGTAGTGGGGCCTAACGGCTCTTGGACACTGCTGAGAGAAGCTCGAGAAAGCAGCGTGCATGTGATACAGGGTTCCACCGCCCGCCGCGCCTCAGTGGAGTCGCCACCGCCCAACTGCTGGTCCTCTGCTACAGCCGGTCACGCGAAAGGGAAACGTGCGCTCGCTTTTAGCTCCGCCCGCGTCAGTTGCAACCGGCAGGTTCTGACATTTCGCCCCTTATGGTTTATACAAAGGCCGTAATCAGCATCGAACATTTATCGTGTACGAGGAATAAACTACAGTCAACAATCCGCTCACGCGCGCGCTCCTTCGTCAGTGCGGCCGTACACGGTCGAATGAAGCTTCGGGTACACTTCAACATTTTTTTGCCCCTAAGTTTTGTACAAAAATAAATTTACCAGGCTATATGCAATGTCCCTTTGAATGTTGTAAGCAGGTGTAGCGCGACCTGACGTGAGTGCATGGCGAACTGTTGGGTGGAGATTCTGTCAACCGCTACCGTTTTCGTTTAGATCAAAAGAGGCACCGGCGAAAATTCATGGCGCGTCTCAGATTCAGAGTAAAGAACAAAAATTTACTCATATAGTTAAAATTTCGCTGGTCTAATAGAGTAGGCTGTTCTAGCTTCGTTCAAAACATATCAGTCGGTTGACAGACCGAAGATGCATATAGATGCGCGACTACTTTTAATCAAGGAAATGGGCATAAACAGTTAAGCAGAATTGAAAAGAGCGGCAAACAATAAAAAAATCGTTCTTCAAAGTTACACATTGCACTACATATCCATCGTAATGCGACCTGCGTCTAGAAAATTCAGTCTCAAAATCTTCCTGCACGGCTTGTGCACATAAGGAATTCGCCTCTCGTTCTTCTGTCCCGTTCCTGGTACAATTAATTGAGAAGAATAATTCTGAGAAATTTTTCAAATATCAAAGGAGCGGACATAATAACATAACCATTGTCAATTCCTTTCAGGCAACTCAGTGTTGAATTCTCAAGTGCTGACTGAATAAGGATCTTAAGTACAGTACTTCGAGAACATTTGTGTGTAATAGGTGCACGGCAGCTTTTTCAAAAAAGAGAAGCTTGTCCAATAGGGCAACAAGCTTGAAGATGAACAAGCTCTGGTTTCGGATAATGCAGTCCACTAGAATATTGTCCTCGTAGAAGAGTGTACTACATGGGGCTGCTTCTTTCGCTAGTTTGAAGAAAAATAGCGCAAGCGTCACACCCGAAGTTGATAAACTTAATATATCCATCGACGTAAGGTAAACCGGAATATGTGACAGTGGGAAATGGGATGGTAGGAGATTCCATCACTTCCTTCAGTTCCTCGGTTACTGATTGCGGCGCAGCAGAAATGATTTTTTTTTTTTTTTGCATCGACGCAAGGTGCCTTGATTTTGCTCTCAGATGAAACGTCCGTCTTGACAATGTAGTCAAGTGCCGCTAGATGTTACGGCCCTCGCATCTAGCACATGTCGTTCCCTTCCGCACATTAACCTTACGTTCGCGAACAGAGCCTCAGTAGGTCGCTATATAGGGCTTAAAATGAGTCTTCAGTGAGACTGTCCTTCATTAACGCTTTAGAAGTTTTTGCATACTTTCGAATATATATAGCAGGTGAACTCATTTGTAAGTCACAGCATCGAGTATCACCTTCATCATTTATTAGCCTCTTTTTACCACTTCCAGCACAAGTGGTGTCATGAATATCAAACCATTTTTGATTGTTTTCATAATAAGCTTAATATCATGTAAAAATTTCATTAAAACAACGTGTATTTGCAAAATTAAAATAATATGTTTAATACCACACAATATATGAATTGTAGCAACATTTAAAACTCAACCCTAGAATGTTTACTTTGACTGTTATACTAATACTTTATATCATGCAAACATTTTGCAATTTACATTAAATTTTTGTGAAATTATTTTCATCTTCGGTGCTGCACGGATGGTTTCGCATCTAGCGCTGAAAGACGGTTTTGCTGTTGCAGACGAGATGCTGTCATGTTAACCTTGAAGAAGCTTCGATGTGATCACTGCTCATTCAGTTTTTTTTTTGTTCCTATTCTTGTACAGGCTTAGGAAAAATTCGGATTAAAATGGACAAAAGTAGCTACCATGCCACAGTGTATATGTCATGCTTGTCGAACGTTTGCTGAACGACAGGGTTTTTTTATATTCGTTCACGTGTGTAGTACGTTGACGACATGCCGCTGCAGCATCTACCTTCTGTGTTCTTTCATTTCGGGGCTGCACTCACCACAAAACTCGCGAGCGACAGCGCGAAACCAGGCAAAAGCCACCCGCCGCCGCTGAAGCAGACGCGGCGCGAACAGTGAGCAGGTCGCGCCCCTTGCGGCGGCGGAGAGCGTGACTCAAAGAGAAACGTTCCCATTTCTTTTTTCTTTATTGCCTGACTTTTTCAAGACAACACAAACACACACAAGACATTGATATAATAAGACTGCCAGGGGTTGGCTTCGTCGTTCTAAAATTCCTATAGATCCATCAAAGGTTGCTCCCGCGGCGATTGAGAAGGCCGTAAGAAAGAGCGCCCGCTCTCCCTCGAGACCGGCCGTGGTCCGAGGTAGCTCGTGAGCAATAGTGAAATTTCTCTGGAACATCTTTATAGCCGGAACACAATACAAAACAACGCGGTGGACAGAACAAAAAAAAAGGGGGGGGGGGGGATTGCGGTGACAACATCGTCCTAGGCCCTTTTCTCGTCGTGTTTTGTGCTACTTTTCTCATGTTGCATAAACTGGCCCAAGTAACTACAGATTTGAATCTTTACTAGCAATAATAGCTAGTGTCAACGGTCACTGGGTTGCCGCATGACCACGTGCTTACTATATTATATGATCGCGTGTGCCTTGGAATTGGAACATTTACACAAACACGAAAATGCAAATAAGGCCAAGTAATCAATCCTTGAAATAAAATTATTTTAAATATACTGCTCCTTTCAGATTTTGCAACAAGAAAATGGGGGAAAGCCAAAGATAGTTACATGGCATGACAGCAGACGATGAACAGTGTCATGACCAGGGACCGTATTCCATAAGCTTCCATTTTCCATTTCAGAACCATTTGGTACTCTGTCATTTTTCACTGCTTTGTGATGAAGCCACGGCTTTCAAGTGCCCGTGCAAGGGCCATTGACTCATTAACACCAGCTACACAGCATTTCCTGCACGAGGCAACCAATGATTATTTGCTGATGCGTGCAGTGAGGGGTGACTGGTATTCCTGACAGCGGGACCCGCTGTCGTGTGAGCTTTATCATCGGCCTCTCACTGATTTCGTTTGATGCTGCAGTCCGGCCAGTGAAATGGAAGATGTAAATTGAAGCTTGTGGAGTATACGGTCTCAGGAGTGCGAAGAGGCATCGTCCGCATGCTTTGCCACAAGGGCGTTACTATTTTACGCAGAGTTACCCTATGCTTTTGGCGTATGATACAATTGAGGGGGGTGGCGGGTCGCAAACCGCATGAAATAGGTCATCATCCAAAAGCTGCTATAAAACGCGTAGCATTAATCTGCGCGCAAAGAGCGCGTGTAAATGAGGCATTAAAGATGAGCAAAACGCAGGGCGCAGAAGTGAAACAGTTAAAGAGTACAAGGATTAATACGTGGTGCAGTTACCGGAATAAGGTTCTCTTGAAAGCTAACAGCAAAACAAACAGAGTAACGCACAAGAAACAGAAAGACGCTAATGGCTTCGGCGCTCTACTGGCTGCTATCTTTCCGAGACTTCTCGCACTCATTGTTTTAAGTGGTGCGAGACAGAAACTGAGCAGGCACAGTCTTCAAATCAAGGCAGTGAGGGGAAGAGGAAGCACATAGACACACGTGCGCGTGTGCGCACATGCACAAACTTGATCTCATATTGAAAATTGAGCCTGACACGCACGCTCCAAGCGTCCGGAAATGCATTAGAATCAGGTCTGGCGCGGCAGAAAACGGCGCTTCAGCTCAAATAGCGAAAACATTTTTGTACAGTATACATTGTGTCATATGCTTATGACCGACAGAATGCCCCAATGCTTGCCGAGAGGGACAATAGAAATGCTGAATGCTTTCGTCACTTTGATAATAAAAAGCAGATAGAGTGTGTTAGCTATCCTCAAATAGTTTGCTTTGTTGTTTTTTTTTTTAACTTTATGTATTTATTCTATTGTAATTATTTTTCATGTGTGTCTAGCTGCACTGTGAGCCGAAGGATGCATGGTATTCGGCGGGAATCGACAGTCGCGATGACGCCATGAAGCTGCTCTTTGAATCGACAGTCGCAGAATTTTATTGCAACTTAATATGACTGTGTGTTAGGAAAAGATCCCCGCGTAGTTTCAGTTACAATCATCGTTTCTCTTTTGTGCTTGTGTGTGTGACTGAGAGACAGGGAAAGGAGAGGGCAAGAGAGAGATAAAAGTTGAAGAAACCTTTGTGGGGCCCATACGTATATGGCTATCTCGCATATGATCGTCTAAGGGAAAGAGAAAACCCAGGGAAATATATCATGACTGTAATGAAAATTCGAGAGAAGGTCCATGCGTATCCACTATAGCGAAAAATAACAGGCAATCGCAACACAATTATGTTCAAAAAAAAAAATAAAGACTGGGGAGGACCTATATATAGTAAGTAGAAAAAATAAAGAGTATTCCTGAAAATTAGCTTTCCACATTTGGTATTTAATGTGGTGTGCCATAATCAACGTTTCTTTTTTTTTTATTGTAATTCTCTCATTGGTATAAAGACTGGCCTCGATAGCATATCCATGCGCACTATGCCCATTATGAAATTTGAGTGCACTAATTCATACACATGCCAACATAAATTCACAACTTTACCTTATTTACTCTTTTGATTCAGTGTTCAGCTGGTTATTTCTGCGCTTTAGTATTGTTCAAAAACATTTTTGTTTATGAAGAGAAAACGTACGTTACAAACAGGTTTTCTTTTCCCTAAGTACTATAGCATAAAAATGATGAATGCAGGGCTATCGACCCTCTAAGCAATAACAATTTTCTTTGGTGCTATTAGGCGTTCTCGAGTCAAACCCTGTGAATAAAAATTTTCCTTGTTTCCTTGAAACTACGAGCACTAAAGGAGCGCAAGAGTATATGCTCGTAGACCCACGCTCGGGTATACGCAAAACCGCACGCACATGGGCACAGGCGCGCGCGCGCGCACGCATCACGCGCACACGCGCAGCAGCGATGGGAATAGTCATGACTTGTAGGAGCAAGCACGACTGTGTCGTCAGCCGGCATTAGGGGAGGTCAAGCTTCACTCTAGAGGCACATTCCGGCCCACCGCAGCCCCTCGTCCGCCCCGCATCCCGGATGACTACTACCACTCGCGGTCGCGGAAAGTGCCCCAAGACCACTTATCAGAGCGTACGGTCAGAAGGCAAGAGCCAGCCGCGTCCTGGGCAGCAAAAAGTAAGAACATGGTGGCAAAAAAAAAAAAAAAACAAGTGGGGTCCACGCGACTGCTGCGCGATGTCTCTTCCTCGTCTCTCCCACGAGAAGAGAGAAGAACGGAGGAGAAGGGGGAGAGAAAAAGTCGTTCCGGCAAAAGCCTACAGCTCCTGATCGACCACGTCCGAAATCTGTCCGTTCGATTTTTGTCCCCATCCATTAGCGACAAAATAGGCAAAAGAAAAGCATCGCCCCGCTTGGACCGTCGCCTAGGTGTGCGTTAACACTACTGGCCGGCCCTCTGCGTCCCCTCCTCTTCGGGAGCCCAGCCACAAGGATCATCAAGGCTCGTCGCCCGGTTTCCGAAAAACATTATGCAGAATTAAATCCCCATCTGGAGGTCATTTGCATGGCGCGCTCACCAGGAGACATCATCCCAGCGAACACTTTGTTCCTCGCCATCCCGCGGCTAGCGGAAGACGTCGAGACCAAAGCCTGCACATCATCGCTCTGTGCTCGCGACGGGTGTCGCGCGGTTCCATGCGCGTGCCAGTTGCGCCGCCCAACAAACGCCGCGCTGCCAGTGAGACGCGCGATCGATGCGCGACTGGAGATGTGTCCGTCGATGCCATCAGGACAGAAGGGCTGTTAGACGCCCCGACTCTTTTCTCTTCTTTTTTTTTCAGGCGCCCTGGTCCGGAGATCAAGAGTCGGGTTGAACGCAGAGGCTGGCCGTGATTTCGATGCTCGTCCGCCACCCTTGGCCCCAGCACAAAACGCCTTGCCTGCGCCTTACGTCGGAGGAAAACGATCCGGGGCCATTAGAAAACGCTATATACGTCCTGGGAAATAAAACAGAGGTGGCTTTCTTTTTTAGGCGTAATGGACTCTTGATTACGAGCCCGGGCCCGAAGCCGGGGCTCCGGCGTCGGGTCATAAGGAGCAGCCGAACATCAGTAGCGCCGGCAACGCTGCGTGGTGCCTTATGCGAAATCGAAGATGGAGAGCTTAACAGCTGTGCCCCGCTGGCTCGCGGGGTCTCGGGGCTCCCGGAGAGCCGCGCCATCGGCCCGCGCAGTGGCGCTGTAGCCCTGGAGACGACCAGAGGGCGCCCACAGCACGGCGGGCAGCGCTGGTGCAGCGCCATCGGGCTCCAATTAGGGCCGGCGGGCGCTGCGAGACTCTAATTAACGTCCCTCGTCGGCTGGTCACGGATTACGGCGGAAGAGCAAAGGCGAATGCGCAACAGCCACCTCATCTTGAGTTTGCGTGCGGTTAGCTCTATCGTCGAAGATGGGCTCTTCAAGAGGCACTGTTCCGAGTGGGTAGCTGCTGTAAAATGCCCTAAGGGACATTAAAAAGAAATATCAAACTAAGTATGTCGCATCCGCTACTCTCCGGCAACATAGCAACGTTAATAAATTTATTTTGCACGGAAACGTGGTTGCTTTGTCGAGAAAATTACAAATGAAGCCCCGAAACCCTTTCCCATTCAAATCCGCGAAGTGTGAACTGCGAGGACATTATTTTCATGACACATTTGCATCGGAGTACGACCAATCACAGTAGCGAATTCCAAGACCGTTTGAAACGCGGCCAGGAACCGAGACTAGCCCAGCAGTCTCGGAACGGTGGAGTCATCCGTCACGGCAGCAAGGTACAAGTGTTGGTCGTCTCAACCCCCATCCCCCCTCCCCCATTAGCTGCCAATATGAGATTGAGATAACTTGAGATTATTTTCTGGCTGTATTAAAAAAAAGGAAACCAGCACAAAAAGTAAATTAACAACCTTGTATGATTAGAGCGCATTGTCAAAACGTGCTCTGGAGTACTTATTTTTGTCTTCTGAAACAATAAGCAAATGATGAGTCTGCATGCATACCTTAGCAAAACTTTACATGAAACACATCACATGTGGCAAGCAAACATATGTTCGCTTGCCAATATGTGTCATATACATGCCACATGTGTGCCATGTACATGATGCATAGATTATTTTATTAGAAAAAAGCTGTCAGTAATTTTGCGTGCTTTTTTCATTGAGGGGATGCTCTTAATTTCATTAACATTGAAGTGAATGCATAGTGCTTGCCAAAAGCAGGCCGCTATACACTGTCTGGATTTGGGTCGACAGATTATTCGAAAGCATCACATTACGATCTAAAATGCCTCGTAAGATCAATCACTTGAGTTAGTATACCGCTATTGCTGCGCTTGGCAACAACAGCTTTGATCGATGGTTTCTTTATGAAAGTAAAACGTTCGCAGAGGGTGGACAGCTAGTGCCCTTGTGCGGCTGTACATTTGTTTGCCTTTTTAATCATCTAGAAGGTTGCTCAAGTAGCCTTATGACGTCGTTGCAGTACCTTCTCCAATTAAGACATGTTTCGCCTTACTGTACTATCCATTAGTCAGTGACTACAAAACTGCGGGATGTGACAGCCGCCTGTAATCCACGTCACGAATGTTCTTTATGCGGTCGCCTCAACGAGTCCCAAATGTGGCGCCCAACTTTTGTCATTCACGGTAATGACGGCACAGCCTTTACGTCATGAAAAGTCCTTTTTTACATCTCCGTATGATGTTTGTGTATGAAGTTTTTCCCACTAAATAATGTCAGCCAATCAGAGTTCAGGCAGCGGCCCTTGCCAGTAGGCAGTTCATTTCACCTAACCCATAATACAAGCAAAAGGAATTTCCTCTGTGTCATCTTTGCCTTCGTTTTTCCTCCATCATTATTTATGTTTACCATCCATGCAGGCATCATGAATGGTTCTGCTAAAAATCCATTTTCAAGGTCTCATCACTTTTACTTCGCCGCAAAAAGCCATTATGACAACTCGCAAGCTCGTGCCGCAAATTTGAAACGTGTGACTATTCTGAGAACTAATCAGAAAAACAATATGGCGCCGAACGGCGGCTATGCGTGTCGAAAATAGGGCTCCCGGTCGAATGCTATTCTCGTGGGAAATCCTGCTTTGTGTGCCGGCGCCTCACATATTGCATGGAGGCCGACGCGGGGAAATATTTTCCATTGACAAGTCAAATAAGAGGTGATGATGCGTACATGCGTTTGGTACTTCTCAGATATTTTTCAGCAAATCTCAAAGCATATTCGTTTTTTCACTGCGCATAAAACTTTGGAGACCACGCGCTCGCGTGGTGCTTCACGCGTTAACGGCGCGTGTGCATGAAAAAAAAAAAAGTCGTAAACAACTTCCGATTTCAAAAAAGCAATATATTTTGCTAATTTCCACTCTCGTCTTTCATATTGCATTTTAGTTTGGGGAGTTACAACCATCCATAATTATAATAAACTCGAGCGGCTACAAAAAAAGGTGCTACGAATTCTTGACAACTTTTATGAAAACCCTAGCCAGCTATCTACTGATCCCTTGTTTACTAAACATAGTATGCTTAAAGCAACTAAATTATATGATTACAAACTGTCTCTGTATATGCATAAACGTAACCTTCCCAATGATACGCACCGTCCCTTGCATGCTAACAGCTTACGCAGGGAACTAACGCCAGTGCCACATACACGAACAAATTATGGCCGGGCCACTCTTGACTACCGCATACCATCACTTTATAATAAACTTAAAGCCCACATTGACTTTACTGCCCCGCTTAACACATTTAGACACGAATTAACAAATTTTATGATGAGGCAATGAATAAATACTGCGATGTTCATATTCATTTCTGATATCTGATGTGTGTATAATTCTTTTGATTTTGATCTCATGTACATATCAATTTTTTGACTGTGTTGTGAAATCCTCTGCGAGATGCTGCCTGTAGGCCCCCATGACCCAGTCAAACTGTCTGTGACAGCTTTTTCCCTGGGGGCCCCCAACTTGTAGGTTGGAAATAAAGTGGATTTGGATTTGGATTGGATTTGGATTTCATAACACTTACAGCCAGTCTATGCAGCCGATTCGATGGCTGAAGGCAGAAGTAAACTGCTTGACGAGCCGCTTAGGAGTAACAAGAGAGAGTGAATGCCAGTGAATGCCGTTGACGAGTTACGCTTATGAACGTGCTGCGTACAGCGGCCAAATGCAGCCTGAGTGCACAGAACGCGAGGAGAAATATTAAGCGCTCATGTGCGTGTCTATACGGCCTTTTTCTTTGTCGCCTCCTTTGGGTTATTTTAAAGGGACATAACGCTGATCAAAATATGTCATGAGATTATGGTGGAAATGAAAAGAGCTTGCTTCATATAGTACAGATCCAGCACTACGTTATCAAGGAAAAGAGGCTTAACAATTTTAGTTTACCATTGAAAATCGCATAACAACAACTGAGGCGCAAATTTGAGGAGAAACCCCATTGCTATCACCATAGCACCCCGCATGACTATACATCTCAGCAAATTATCGCTGATTTTCATAACTGCACACTATTTTTTTGTAATGCTTGTCATATTTTATTATATTTTGAGCCCTCTCCAATGCGTCCTTAAATAAAAACTACCCCTCCTTCCGCATCGCGAAGCATGCATTCAGCTTTTGTCACTAGATGACACCACAGTGTTTTGAATTCCATGGATGAAGCGGTGATAGTGCCCACTAAAACTTTCGTCTGCGGGGCGTACGTTATTGTGCTCTTACAGCCTTGAGTATGAAAACTGAGAAGGACGCTACTCTGCGCTAAAAAAGCCTAATTACTGTTTGGAAAAGGAAATATATATTTATTTTCGGTACGTCATTTTTGTCCACCACCATTCGTCATCGCGGTCGCTGCTGATGGTTTCTAGCATCGGGCTACATATAAACGGGCTCGCTGATAGAAAAATTCTTCGTAAAAATTTTCCACGCGTTTTTAACAAACCCACCATATATCGACCGCAATCTTTCCTATGCACGAAAAAAATTCGATGCCTAAATTACAGTGTTCTGTCTCTTTAATTATACGACTCTTCGCTCTCTTGGCAACGCTGTGCCCGCTGCTTTCTTCGTATTTGGACGGTGATTACCCCCTGATGGATAATTAGCCTCTGTTGAGATTGCGCATGAACTCGTCACCGGCTCTATATATCTGTATGAATCCGTATGTGGCGGCGCCATGCGCGAGTCATTTTAACGTACTTTTCTGACTCGTCAAAGCTTTCTGTCCGATAAACAATCACGTGCATATTATCACGTGACGCTAATTTATCGGCCTAAATTGTCGTTTAATGTACTTTTAAAGTAGGACGCTGCCAAGCTCGATGTGGCCCAACTTTATAAGGCAAATGAGTCGCTTTATGGCACGTGCGGCTGAGTAGCACGGGTCAGTACTCTCTCTCCAAGGTTGTGTGCAATTCGACTCGTATTCGGTACATTAAAATCCGTGTAACATCGAATTCCGTGAACATCGAGAGTGCAGCGGTGGCGTAGCGGTAGAACATCCGCCTCGCATGCAAGAGGACCGGGGTTCAAATCCCGGTGCCGCGCAATTCTCCACCGGATTAAAAAAAAAAAAAAATCCGCGTGTCGATGAAATTGCATAAACAGGTTTGGGGTGCGACCTGATGCCGGTGAACACCTCCGGCAACGCACTCCCTCACCAGAACAGGAGTTGGCCACCCTGGTGCAGTAATTGGCCGCAACCTCTCATGATAAGCTCCACAAAACCCCGGCCCTCAGTCACCAGCGGCTGCGGAACAACTGACCACGGCGGCGGTCAGACCTGTGACGCAGCAGGGGGTGCTAAGAAAGCCTGGCTCCGCTGGACAGGCCGCCATTGGAAACTGACCCTGGCAGCGTTTAATGCTAGAACCCTAGCTAGTGAAGCTAGTTTAGCAGTGCTCTTGCAGGAACTAGAAGGTATGAAATGGGATGTCATAGGGCTTAGTGAGGTTAGGAGGCCGAAGGAGACATATACTGTACTGAAGGATGTACTGTGTTATCGAGGTTTACCGGAGAGGCGAGAACTAGGAGCAGGTTTCCTTGTCAATAAGTATATAGCGGGTAATATCGATGAATTCTATAGTATTAATGAGAGGGTGGCAGGCATCGTAATTAGGCTTAATAAGCGGTATAAACTGAAATTTGTACAGGCCTATGCACCTACATGTAGTTATGATGACCAGGCAGTTGAAAGCTTATACGAAAAGTAAAGACGCAGTATACTGTACTAATGGGCGACTTCAATGCCAAGGTAGGGAAAAAGCAGGCAGGAGACAAGGCAGTAGGTGACTATGGCATTGGTTCTAGGAATAGCAGGGGGTAGTTACTAGTTGAGTTTGCAGAGCGCAATAACTTACGAATCATGAATACCTTCTTCAGCAAATGGAAGAACCGGAAATGGACATGGAAAAGTCCGAACGGGGAGACTAAAAATGAAATCGACTTCATAATGTGTTCAACCCCCGCCATTATGCAAGATGTAGAGGTAATCGGGAAAGTGCGATGCAGTGACCACAGGATGGTGAGGTCCCGAATTAGTCTAAATCTGAAGAAGGAACGCAACAGATTAGTAAGAAAGAAACCCATTAACGAATTAGCGGTGAGGGGGAGGGCAGAAGAGTTCAGGATCTCGCTACAGAATAGGTACTCAGCTCTAACCAAGGATGGCGACATTACCCTAGAAGCAAGGAACAATAATTTCAGAGATATCATTACTGAGTGCGCGGTAGAAGTAGGCGGTAGTACAGTTAGAGAGGATACCGGTAAGCTGTCTAAGGAGACGAAAGATTTGATTAAGAAACGCCAGAGAATGAAAGCTTCCAATCCAACAGACCGGATCGAATTGGCCGAGATATCAAAGCTAATCAATAAGCGCAAGGTGGCCGATATAAGGAAGTATAACATGGAGAAAATTGAGCATACTGTAAAGAACGGGGGAAGCCTTAAAGCGGTAAAGAAGAAATTGGGCATAGGCAAAAACCAGATGTATGCGATAAGGGACAAGGCGGGCAACGTCATCACGAATATGGATAAGATAGTCAAAGTAGCTGAGGAGTTCTACACAAATCTCTACAGTAGCCAAAGTAGCCAGGACCGTAATGATATTGGCGGTAGGGACAAACATTCAGACGTTCCACCAGTGACGAAGGACGAGGTCAAGAAAGCATTAGAAACTATGAAAAGGGGGAAATCAGCTGGAGAGGATCAGATAACTACGGGTTTGCTGAAAGATGGGGGGGGGGGGGGGGGGGGATATCGTGTTAGAAAAACTGGCCACCTTGTATACGCAGTGCCTGGTGTCATCGACGGTACCGGAACCATGGAAGAATGCAAACATTATCCTCATTCATAAGAAAGGGGACTCTAAGGACCTTAAAAATTACAGACCAATCAGCTTACTGTCTGTTACGTATAAGGTATTTACTAAGATAATCGCTAATAGAATCAGGACAACCTTAGACTTCAATCAAGCAAAGGATCAAGCAGGGTTTCGGAAACGGTACTCTACTATCGATCATATCCATACCATCAATCAGGTGGTAGAAAAATGCTCTGAATATATCCAGCCCTTATACATAGGATTCATTGATTACGAAAAAGCATTTGACTCAGTTGAAACCTCGGCGGTGATGCAGGCATTGCGAAATCAGGGGGTAGACGAGCCGTACGTGAAAGTGCTGGAAGATATATATAGTGGTTGCACAGCAACCATAGTTCTGCATAAAGAAAGCAACAAAATTCCCATAAAGAAAGGTGTTAGGCAAGGAGACACAATCTCTCCAGTACTATTCACAGCTTGCTTAAAGGAAGTATTCAGAGACTTGAAATGGGAGCAGTTAGGGATAAGGGTAGATGGAGAATACCTCAGTAATCTGCGATTTGCTGATGACATTGCCTTGCTAAGCAACGTGGGAGATGAACTACAAATAATGATTGATGACCTAGACAGGAAAAGTAGAAAGGTAGGCTTGAAAATCAATATGCAGAAGACTAAGGTAATGTTCAACAGCCTCGGGAAGGAGCAGCAGTTTACATTAGGTAGCGAAGTACTGGAAGTAGTAGGCGAATATGTCTACTTAGGACAGGTAATAACCGCAGATCGGGACCATGAAAAGGAAATAACAAGAAGAATAAGATTGGGATGGAGCGCATTTGGCAAGCACTCGCAGGTTATGTCTAGCAGCTTACCGGTATCGCTAAAGAGGAAAGTATATAACAATTGCATCTTACCTGTACTCACCTATGGCGCTGAAACGTGGAGGCTAACCAAGAGAGTTCTACTTAAGTTGAGGACAGCCCAGAGGGCTATGGAACGAAAAATGGTAGGGGTAACATTAAGAGATAGGAAGCGTGCAGAGTGGGTGAGAGAAATAACTCAAGTTACCGACATTCTAGTGGACATTAAGAAGAAGAAATGGACATGGGCAGGACATGTAGTGCGAAGAGAGGATAACCGATGGTCGCTTAGGGTAACCAACTGGATTCCAAGGGAAGGAAAGCGTAGCAGGGGGCGGCAGAAAGTTAGGTGGGCGGATGAGATTAAGAAGTTCGCAGGGGTCAAGTGGATGGAGCTAGCACAGAACCGGATTAAGTGGAGAAATATGGGAGAGGCCTTCGCCCTGCAGTGGGTATAGTCAGGCTGATGATGATGATGATGATGATGATGATGATGATGATGATGATGAACATCGAATTAACGTCTCTCCTTGTGAGGAAGTGCTGCAAAAGGGTCAGTATGCAATAAGTAGAAATACATACATATGCGGATAACATGACATATGGCCTTTTTCGAATCGAAAATATTTCTCGTCTTCCCACAATGATCAACATTCGTGAAGACCTAACACGCTACATAGCTTCAACGTTGCGGATTTGCGCAAGTGGGCCTAAAAGAAACCAGCACGCAGAGATGTGATTTCAAAGGAGGCGACGCATGCGCCTCACTCCATTCAACAACGCAGTATAGGCGCGAAAAAGTAGCGAATGGGGCAAACGTGACGTAATCCCGAAGTACTGCGTCCTATAAGACTTGCAGCTGCATGGCATTGCCGCCGCACCTCTTAGGCCTTTTATGGAGGCGTGGACGCTTGTTTCCCGAGCGTGCGGGACGCTGGAAAACGGGCGAAAGGACGACTGCGGTCGCATCGTCAAATTGTGGTGTTTGCCGACGGCTGTAAACAGTGATTGCGTTTTTGTGGTTGGCCGTGTCCTGGCTCTCTTTAATTTGGGCGACAGCGGTAATCCCCGTTTTACGGTTGGTAAACGCCGGAGCCGTACCTGGGATACGGGAGGCGCATGCGACGCGTCGTCGCGAAAGCTGGTGCGTTGCGAGAGCTGCGTGGAAACAAGCGATAATCACGTGGACTTGTAGGCGGTTCATGACTACTTGCGAAGGAGAAAATGCGTTTTAATTTATTCACTGGCAAAAGGTATAACTTGGGCTAAAATAGAAACGATTTCAACCCTTGCCACAGAGATCGCTTTGTGCTTGCTTGCCCAGAAAGTTTTGTACAAAGCTACAAGGTCCAATCTTTAATATTACAAATTAAAACGCATAATGCGCCCTAATCAATTCTTTGACAAGCAGCTCTCAAGTACAACCATGCACGACATTTTGCAGAGTTTGTTTCTTGAGAGCGTAAGCTCCCCTTCTCCTTTTTTTTCAGCAAACATCGTCGTCTTCATTCTACAAGGTCATTCACCTGCTCAAGATAGGCACTGCGCGTGTGATAGTATTGTAGGCGATTTTGATTACTTGATGGGGCTGAAATTAAATTCAAGATGCCTTTTTTGCTGCTTCTTCAAACTGTTCATTAACAAATAAACTAATAGGCGATAGCTACACGGGTACGAATACTGTGTGGACTCTGGAATCCACCTTTCTTCTCCTCTCGGTCGTCGTCCTCCCCAGCGTTGCTCCTTCTCCTTCGCCAGGGTGGCTAGAAGAGACTTCTTTTTTCCACCGAGCTCGCTCGCTGTGCATCGCGCGGTGGCGGCTCGCTAAGAATATTATGCACTCCGCTACGCTGCGCCGCAAACAAGCATTGCCGAGACTGGGTTTCTAACACGCGCCTCGTGTGCTTGTCCCATATACACTAAAAACATTTACACTTTTCAGGGAGTAACGCTGTCACAGGGCTAACAACTTTTGTTGAGCCGCGCTGCTTCACGGTGAAAAAAGTTTCGCTGTGTGAATGTGCTTCGTTTGGGGTCGAAAAGCGGGTGTTCTGTTGAGGCCACAGCGCGCGGCAGCCCTCGAAGTGCTTATAGTACACTGCTACAGCGGTTTGTAACTTTGGGATCGCACATTTTTCTGTCTTTTTCTTACATTACACTCTTTCATTGTACACAACGCAACCTAGCCAATTGCATGGAACACCTGCTGATTTACCGCGTTTCCTTACCTCTTCCTCGCTCTTTTTAGGTTTTAGCCCTGGGACACTCGAGCGCCCTGTTTACACCTGGAAAGGTGTGAAAATTAGCTAGTGCGCGTGAAAAGCTTCGCGAATCGACGGAACTCATCCTTTCATATACACTGCACGGGAGCTAACATTTCCTAGTGGCCTCGCTAACAAAATGTGAAGCGCATGGCGTGCACTCGTGCGTTACATGGACGATGCGGACCTCGCGGCACCTCGTGGCACATGCGCAGTGCAAGTGCCAATCTTGTACCATGCTAATCAGAGCTTTGAAAACTAACGCGGCTAACCCATCTACGTGCCTCCTTTCTTGTGTCGCCCGATAATTTCACTTCACACGCTATTGTATGTCCGTCGCATTTTGTACTTTCTCTCCTCCATCCCATCTTACCAGGCTACTCTTATCTTAAAATAGGAGGAATGCAGTTACCCTTAAACTTGGGGGCATGCAGTTACCGGACGGACCACGCCACTCCCACGTGTATTCAACCCCCCACCTCCTCATACTCAGCATGTTATTCCTAATGAATAATCACTTCTCGTGCAAAACACATTCTCGCGCTTTGGAGCAAACTATAGTTGCTTTCATCAAGTTCCCAACGGGAGGCACTTGCAGTGAACACCGTCGTCTTCATCGTCGTGCCCAGGCAGGACAGCCCTATGCTATTGCCGCAGCCGATCACGCCTCGTGTAAAGCTACAACACACTCTCACGCTGTGCTGCAACCATCGTGTTCTTCATCAAGTATATCGCAGAGACAGAGAGAGAGAGAGAATAGAACTTCTTATTTACATCAGCGAATGAAGAAGCTCCGGTCCTCCGTCGCTTGGGACAAACGGGGAAGGGTGGGGGGTTCAGACGCAGGCTGGCAGACGTTGTTGGTTAGTGACGTCCCAGGCCAGCTGGATGGCGGTTAGCTGGAGCCCAGGGACCGAGCAGCGCAGCATGGTCTCCCAGAGTTGCAGCATCAGATTTAGGCCCCTCCCATAGATAACGGGCAGTCCCAGATGATGTTTTCGAAGGTCCCTCCCGAGTCACAGTTTAAACAGAATTCCGATCTTTCTCTCGGGAGCATATGGCTCATCAGGAGCGGGTGTGGGAATGTATCAGTCTGACGGCGATGCTGCAGGCGATGGCCTGCCTGCAATTTAGGGTAGGGGCTGGCGCAGCAGTCACCTGCCTACTCAGTCGATAGTGCTGTGGAATTTCGCTGTAAGATTTGTCACACATTACGCCCCCCGCTCCAAGCCCCTCTCTCTCTCTCTATCTCTGCCGCCGGCTCGGTGGTAGAGCCCTCAAGCCATTGCAGGTGCGGATTCGTTGCCGGGAACGCCAGTGTGCGCCGGAGTCCTAATCAGTTGCACAAGTTCGCGAGATTGGAGATTGGTGTAATATTCGATTTGCCTGGGGGGAAATCAAACCACGATTGTAATTTCGTATGGCAGTCTTGCTGTTGCAGACCACGAGTCGCGCCTTCGTCTGGGCGCAGGCTATAGCTACAGCCATTTCCTCAGCTGTCTCCGGAGGCTATAGTTTTCAGGGTGACCGCGGTGATCGGTCTACCCGACTCGCTCGTTACCGCGGCAACCATAAAGGTGCAAACTTCTTGTAAGGCATTTGAGCTCTCTTTACCCAATGATCCTTATGATGTGCAGGATGCATGTTTCTTGGCAGTGGGGTATTCATAGCTTGTTCCGTACAGCCTTGAATATTTCAGATTTTGGCGGGGCGCCTCCGCAAGTGTCGATCCTTAGTTTTTCCAGTATGAATCTACCTGTGGATGTTAGCCGGGGCCGCTGTATACCTGGGAGGCACGCACCGCTTCCGCGATCACATCCCGCGTGTATGGATACCCAGTTGCAGGAGGCTAGTGGTGGAAGTACAGCGCGGGAGACCTAAGTCTCTTTTAATACTTGTGTGAATGAGGCTGTCCAATTTCTCTCGTTCTGCTGTATGACGTAGAATAGCTGATTCGACTAATGAGAAACGCCTGGATTAGGAGCAGAAGATTCTTTTCCTTAAGTCCTCTGCCTTTGCTTGCAACTCGGCGGATGAGGCTAACTGGTTGAGGGACATGTCGCTCAATTCTCTGAATAGTTTCCTCGTTATAGCCATTATCATGGACGGGGAAACCTAGTATGCGGATCTGCGATACCCCGGGAACCTGTTGTCTTTGTATCGAAATCTGTATATCCACTTTGAACACTCGCTCCGCAGGTACCATGGATTGTAAGCAAAGAGGTCTGATCTTTCCCGCGAGCATGCAAGCCCACGTTCTGACACGAACCGCACGACCGTGTCCATCGCCTCTTGGAGCGTGTTTTCAATTTCGGCATCGCTGCCCCTGCTGATTCATAGTGTAATGTCATCAGCATAATTACTAAAATTCAAATAAGGACAACGTCGTAGTTTTAGTAATTTCGCCATTGCTACGTTGAAGAGAAGAGGCGAAAGTACCGAACCCTGGGGTGTACCCCTACTGCCCAAAGGGAAGGATGATGATGTGCTATCGCGAAATTTAAAGCCGGCACTACGTCCAATCAAAAAGTTCTTGACATAGTTATATCTTTTTTCCCGTGCATTCAATGCCGCAAGGCCGTCTATGACTCCGTGGTGCGAGATAGTATCATATGCCTTCTTAGATCAAGCCCATGGATGGCCTTAGTATTTTCACTTTTAGAACAGGTCCTGTGTCGAGAGATGGGAGCAGAAGCCTATCATTTCCCGCAGGAAAAGGTCGTGTCTGTCGAAGCATTTGATGAGCCTGATGTTAAGGATGGCGACAACGAGTCGGGCGCGGGAGCTGCCGCTGTCGACCATCAAGGCAAGAATTCCCGACCGAAAGAGGTGGAACGGTCAGGAACGGTGACGGCGAGACACGACAGGAAATGGCCCTTTCAAACATGGCTGGAAAAGAAGGCGGGGTCGTTCGGCCGGCCAGAGACAGCGGTAAAAGACGGGCCATCGGGAAAAGAAGGTTCAAGTGGCACCCGGTGGCTCCCGCATGGGTCGGTACCCTCAAGGTGGGTGCGCGGACATCTTTTCAGAGAAGTCGAATGGAGTGACAGACGCGGTCATCTCTGGCTACGCTTCTCCAATTCCTCTTGCAGGTATGTACTAGATATGAGATGCCACAGACACCGAACTCCTTTTGTGCCATCATCTACACCGCCACAACGGCTTCCTTCTCACCACGAAGTCAAAACAATTTCGAGGGGGCGTGTCTGCGAGAGTGACAGTGTGTTAATGTGAGTGACACTGAAGTGTTAAGGACACTCCCTCCCCGACGGGCCCGCCCTTCACCTAGGAAACCTGGGAAACACGAACGCTATAAAACTGTGTGTGTGCTCGAGCATCGTAGTTCTTCTCTACTCCTCCTAAAAATGTAAATAAGCGTCTTTGTCCTTCAACTTCTAACCCCTTCGCTCAGTGGCACTTCTTCCTGGGTGGAGCGGGCGTCGATGCGGCCGAGGATTCGTCCAGCGGTACCCGAGTCCCACCTATAACACTGGTTAAGATGACATGCCCCAGTAGGTTTCCCAAGCATGATGTTAGGGATATTGGCCGTAAATTGCCTATCAGAAGCGGCTTACCAGGCTTGGGTATAAGAATAATGTCCGCTGTTTTTCATTGCTGAGGTATTTCTCCTTTCTCCCAGCACTCCTGAATCAGGTGAGTTTGTGCAGCTGCCGATTGGTCAACTATAGTTTCGCGGTATTTTATTGGTTATACCATCTGGGCCTTGCGCCGTGTTGGTTCTAAGCCGAAGAATCTCTGCTCTCACTACTGCGCCACTAACAGGGGCATCAAGCTCATCATTGGGGTCACCTAAATAATCTGGAAGGGGTCTCCTGCTTGTATTGTCAACGTATGAGCCTTGTAACTGTCGAGAGTAATTCTCATCATCGCCTGGAAGTAAGTATCTAAGTTTCATGAGATTAGTGCCTGCTTTTTCGAGCTCGGCACAGTCCCGCGCTGCGGAGTGAACATTGTTGTCCTCATGAAGTTGCATCTGCGCCGCTCCTCCATTTACCCAGGTAAATACGCCATACACATACGCCCTCTGAGCGAGTGCGGGCGAGGTCCGCGAACGTAGTGTTGGTAGAATCCGCCAGGTTTCGCGACAAAAAGAGGCGGAGTGGCGTAGGCGAAGTCACCCTCCCTAAAGACAGCGAGCGCAGGCATGCCAGATATATGCTGCCGACAGCGTGCAACAAAGAGGAGTCAGACTAGCCAGATGCCGACAAACTTACGGAGTACGGAAGCGATCGAAGATTGAAGCGGCGGCAGAGACTGCCGCTGTGGCCGATGGCTACGCTCGTGAAACTTGGTTAAAGGGGAGCAGAACCTCTACTATCTTTTTTTTTATTTCGCTCGTGCACGTGCAATGGAGAGAACAAAACAAAAAGAAAATGAAAAAAACAGTGGGTTAATCTGGTTACGCCGGTAACCATAGCGAAAGTACGGTTCATTCGGTGCATTTATGTTGGTTCATTTTCGGGTGTCCAAGGCTAATTTTTATAGTTCATCATCATCATCATCATCATCATCATCATCATCATCATCATCATCATCATCATCATCATCATCATCATCATCATCATCATCATCAGCCTGATTATACCCACTGCAGGGCGAAGGCCTCTCCCATATTTCTCCACTTAACCCGGTTTTGTGCTAGCTGCATCCACTTGACCCCTGCGAACTTCTTAATCTCATCCACCCACCTAACTTTCTGCCGCCCCCTGCTACGCTTTCCTTCCCTTGGAATCCAGTTTGTTACCCTCAGCGACCATCGGTTATCCTCTCTTCGCACTACATGTCCTGTCCATGACCATTTCTTCTTCTTAATTTCTACTAGAATGCCGGTAACTTGAGTTATTTCTCTGACCCAATCTGCACGCTTTCTATCTCTTAATGTTACCCCTACCATTTTTCGTTCCATAGCCCTCTGGGTTGTCCTCAACTTAAGTAGAACTCTCTTGGTTAGCCTCCACGTTTCAGCCCCATAGGTGAGTACAGGCAAGATGCAACTGTTGTATACTTTCCTCTTCAGCGATACCGGTAAGCTGCTAGTCATAAGTTGGCCCGAGCCAAATTTGTGTGCGACCATTGAACCGGGCACTGTCTTGCATCTGGATATCAATTTTAGTTAAATTTGGCTGATGGCAATTATCTAATGACCGGGGCCAAATTGCGTTGCACAGTCGAACTGGGCACGATCCATTATACTTCAATATCAATTTTGGTCCAATCTGACCCAGGCCAATTTTTGAGTGACCGGAACAAATTTGGCGGGGGCCGGATCCAAATTCTGGTGCAACAATAGAACTGGGTGCGGTTTATTGTACTTGTGTATCAATTTTGGTCCAATTTGGTCGAGGTCAAACTTTGACCTGGTCCAAATTTTGGGGCGGACAATTACAGCATTGCTATGGAAATGTTGCTATGCTCCACAATCAAGCAAGATTTTTCTCGGGGTATAGTAGGCTCGGGGTTTTTCGCACTCACGCAGCTTGCCTGCGTGAGACGCTGCGCAATAGTTCTTACTGGCTTTACTTCCCCAGCCTTAGTTGAAGCGCTGGACAAAATTATTAAATATGATCCTAACAACGCCCTGTAATGAAAGGGCGACTTCGCTTTGAGAAAGTATAGGACCCCTAAAATAACTAAGATAAAAACCAAAATTTATTCTTTTTAGCAATTGCGTCTATAAAATAAATCAGCAGAATAGCCAATCAGGGTGCACATTTCGGGTTATAAGCCTGTTTCGTGTCATTGCAACGGCAAAAGTAATGGAAAGCAAGTATATCATATACAAAGAATTTGCCTCAATTTTACTCTTCGGGCCTAATAAATGCGCACTGGGATTATTTATAAGTGTGCAATGAAGAGCCGCAAAGAACTGTCTTTATTTCATGTGGTAATACGTTATTTTTTTCGCCTGATACGTTTTGCTGAAATCGGGATACAGATAAAACCACGTGGCTATCTTATTTCGTATTTCTGCGTCGCTCTGCTTTCTTGGCGCTGGCTTTATTTCTTGCAATTTCCAAACTACATAAATTTGAATGAGAAAATGCGAAAATTCGCATTTAACTGGCGCTTGTTCGCGTTATATTGTGCCAGCTAACGCAAATGAGGGCTGCTAAAGCCCTATCGGCGCCAGGTCATCTTGTCGACCCGCAGCCGTCCTCACCCACAAGCGGAAATTCGTCGACCTAACCGGTTCACCGCTTGACACCAGAGGCGCAGGCATTAGCAGAGGCACTCGCTGCACATTTCCCCCGCAGAAGGCTCTGAAAACTGACCCGCAGCGTCCGCAAGCTTTGGCGTCCCTTGTCCAGTCGCGGCGCTGGCCACCGCAACGCGCCACGAGTTCGCGTGCTGCTCGGAGAAACCCACTTTCGCTTCACATCGTCGGCTGTGTTCAAGGCTCCAAATCATGACGTCACCTTGCGGGCTACTTTTGTTTCCCCTTCTGTTTCCGCCATCGCAGAGCGAAACTTACACCGCGCAGCTAGCAGCGTGGAATTAATAATTCCGCGGCGACGATTAAAGCCGCCCGGGGCTGCTATAAAAGGCGATTATGATAAATGAGCGCTCGCCCTGGCGCCTCTCGGAGTGGGCGCGCGGCGGCTGCAGCCGCGTCAGCGGCCTCTCCGGGCATCCCTTCTCCTCGCGCGCCGCCTCTTGCCCCTCGAGAGACAACGTGGCCAATCCCAATGCATCCCGCTGTCGTGTCTATCTTCTTTTCCGCTCCTCTCCCCGGCGGCACACAGGCTCTTGACAGAGCTATGCCGGTGACTTTTTCTCTCCCTTGGTCTCGACAGAAGCTTGCTCGGTTTCTTTCTTTCTCGGGTTTTATTTTTATTACCATCATTCCTCGCCTCCCCTTCACCCTCTTCCTTCAGCTGTCCCACACTAAGAGCTACCTAGAGCCAATCCCCGCCTCTTCGTGGTTTCCAAGGTAAAAAAAAAAAAAAAAGCGAGAAATTTACAACGAATACAATTGAGGCTAAAGGCGTGAAAGCCCTGTCCATATGTGTGCCCACTTGCATCCTGGATCGTGTAGCACTTTAAAGCTGCTTGAGTAGCACCCGGCTAATCCCAAACAGATTGAAAAATACGACGCCCCGAGCGCGCCGGCCGCAGCGGCTTCCAGAAAAGCGGCTTTGTCCGTTTGCTTCTTTCTTGCTTGGCCTTGTTCTTTCTTTCACTCTTTCTCCCCTTTATTTCGTGCAGAGTCATATTTGGGGCTTGATGGATTATTTCAATAGCCTGATGTGATCGTGCGATCGCAAACTTCTGTCACTGTTTTGTCTTCTAAGAAGTGGAGTAAAATGGGGTATAAGTATTATGCGCCTTCGTGGGGGAACTTTTGAAGAAAGAAACAAGCAAGCGAAGAGGAGAATATGAATGATCGGCTGAAACCAATGCTTAAAACTGGTAAATTTTTTATGTAAATAAGATTCACAAAATGAGCTCGCAAGTCCCATTTTGAGATCAGAGGGGTACTGCAGAAACTTTCACTCTTTTATACGTTTTCTCTGCATACAAACGGAAATGAAGCTAAACAGCAGACAGCCCCAGCTATTCAATGTATCATTTGTAATCCCTACCAAGGCATTTAAAAGACATAGACTTATTACTATTGACAATGCTCAGGTTGTTAACGTTCGTTTAAGACAATTAGATTTTCACACGTTATTTCAGCACATGTCCCATGGTAAAATAATTTGACAGTGCGCTAATGCACATATATATATAATATATATATATATATATATATATATATATATATATATATATATATATATATATATATATATATATATATATATATATATATATATATATATATATATATATATAGCACAATAAATTTACTTGCTTTTCATACGTGTACCCTGCGCTATAGAGACGTTTATACTTTTTTTTTCCACGTAATAAATTTCTAATATAGTTTCATACTCTTGTGCCTGAATTAACCAAGCCGTATGCTGTGTTCAACGTCCAATGATACAGCGTACTGCACTCCATTTCTATTTCGACAATGCAAGTTGTAAGCAAAACTTCACTGCGTAAGCAATACTGTGCGAGGTTTCAGCCCGTCGTGTAAACCCGGCCGGTAGCCACGTTTGACCTTTGACCTTTATAGAAGGTTAGAGAAGAAGAAGAAGAAGAAAAAGAAAAAGAAGAAAAAGACCTACCGGGTTTAACTAAAGCTAAACCCCAGCTAATTTTTTTAGAGAATAAGCCTATCCGGGAATTGGATTGCTCAGCTTAAACCGGAAAGAACCTGTAAAAGATTGCCGAATATGTTTTCTGAAAATAAAGGTTAACCGAAAAAAAGGTAAGCATTCCTAGCATGCATGTTTCAACGAGCTGGTTATTTAGCGCCAGTTACAGTTCACCACCAGAGAAAATGGAGTACTGGAGTCAGGAGAGCAGAGAGGAAACGGTATGTTTGGAACTTAGTACCCTGGATGCGTGTTTTGAGGCATCGATCGGGAACTAAGACATGCTGTCGCATGGATGCTGAACCTCCAGCCAAGTGCTATCGGCTTAGGTAGGTTGTTCCACTGTTCGTAAGGGCACTGACAACTTTAGATATCACAGCAAGCAACCGTAACTCAGAACGAGGCATAAACGGCGAGAAAGTGCCACGCTTGAGCATCCGCGACGGTTAAGCGGCAGTCCCATCGTTGCCGTCAGCAAGCGAATCAAATGCTGTGCAGTCCTCTCTTTCGGCACAAGACCGTGGGAGCAAAGCTTTTAGAACTAAACTTCCCTTTATGTTCTTGCCGTAGGGCCCGATCATTAACCTCGACATTCATAAATTTGTATTTAACTTCACGACTTCCTTTTGCAATTATAATTTTTAACGGGGACATTCGTGCGTTAATTACTTAATTACTGCTACGTGAGCTACTCGTATATAGCAAAAATGCCAAGATAAACACTACGGTCCTTTTGACTGCGTAAGGGCATCCATATATTTCACCGCTAAATAACTAAAACTTTTACCTGGGAATTCAATTTCGCCGAAAACATAAACGGAACATACGTTCTGAAACGAATGCTCTAATTGTTAGTCGAATTTTCAAATAATAGGAATCGATAAATTGAACCCCTTACTAAAATCTACGAAAAGGACTGAAGAGTATTTCTGTCCCACTGCTTAGTGTTATGAAAGCTAATTCTCTCGTGTTTCCCAAGTCTTCTCTGAAAATTGCTGTACTTGCTGATTAGTGCAAGCTTGACTTTCACCAAACAGTTCCGTATCACTAATTTAGTCAGATATCCCCTAAAATGTTGATATACAGAGATTATAAAGAAAGTGCATATACGAATTGTAATCATTCGTATATTTTGCTCAAACACGAGCAATACTGGTAGGTTGGCTTCCCTTACCGCATGTGTAATGAACAGTGAAGCAAGCTTGCAGTATAAAGTAGAGCTTATTTATAACGAATTTGACGGCTACTTGTACGTAGTATGCGAGGTTCGTAGAAAATGCACTTCCTTTAATTCGGCCAAAAATTAAGATACACACCGGTAGTGCTTATTTCTGAAAACAGTTTATTATCCCCGTCTGTGACAGCGCTTTTCAAGCTCTCCAAAGAAGTCGTGCGCTTCTTGTTGAGACCGTTTGTCACCAAGCAGCTTTAGGGACACAAGATAGCTTTCACGGTTGAAGCGCTTGTGGCAGAGTAGTAGGTCAGCGTCCTCATCATCGTCCTCATTAAATCCCTGGCAGTCGGGGAGTGCTTACACTTGGCGTCCAACGCCTTCGTCAGCGCATGGGACAATATATCAACGAATGGATCCCAGGCGTTATCAGCCTCCACCAGCTCTGCATCAAGAATGGGTTAATACAAAACAGCATGCGTCTATTTACGTGGTTCTCGATAGCATCACTTATTGTTCCTGCCCCCATAAGCCTTTCATTACGGAAGTCATTCGTGATGTACTGCGCTGTTTCGTCCATGCGGCCTTAATCTTTTTTTCTGGTAGAGAACAAAGAGCTCAAAGGTTAGCACCTGCTATGTCTGTTGCTCTGAAAATACTCTGGATGACGCGCCGAGGATAGGACATCGTGGGCTCGTGAATGATGCCCTTATTCATTGGCTAGAGCGTGATACCCTTCCAGCTCACGTTGTCTGCTCACAACGGGTGACCCTGAGGCCAGAACAGATGGAGAACATGGCACCGAACCGACAGGAGAACATAAAAAAACTTCAGCAAAACTTGACGTCTCTACCCGAGTGCTTATACTTACATGCTCTGATGCCGTCGTAGCAGCGAATGCATTTCCAACAGCGTCATCCTCGTCCCGAGATGGAAAAAGGGTGAATAGTTTGGTGGATATCATTTTCCTTTAATGTACAGCGAGACTTTGGAATTTTAGAAACTAACATCGCGTAGCGGAGACTTAAGAGCGCTGACGTATCCTATTTTGCGGACGACCGTTGTGTACGCGCAGTGAAACTAATTGGATGAGGTATGGCTCCTGCGCGCGTGTAAAATGCTTCCAGTAACTCTGTATACGTCGACAATTGTATAGGCTAAAATCCTCTATACTTAGCTAACCCATATACCTGCGCTATCCAGCCATCGATTCTGAATCAATTATGGATTCCGAAGCCATTATGAATTCAGAAACGAAATGTCCATTCTATGAAGTCTTTGATAGTGCTGTTGTATGCGCTATGTTGTGAACAGCCTCCTGTGAACAATGCATAGTTCTGTAACATTACTGTGTCCGTGTACATCTCCGTAGATACAAAGCATTGCATCTATAGTGCTGACATGCGATTTCAAGCGGTCTATGGAGTACTCAGAGCCCAATTCTGGGGTCTGCATATGGCATTGCAAGGGATGCAAAACCATCTTCTTCACATTGCCAACACACGAAATAAAAAAAAAAATGTGGCTCAGGTAGCCCGTGTGAATAAGAAGCTTTCCAGATTGGTGCACGCTGCGAGGGCTGCTTTCTTTTCTGAGAGAACATTCCCGTCTGCCATGGCTGACTGACTATGCCTAACAGGGGATCACGAAAGTGTCTGACAAACTGCATAAAGTGATGTCGACACATCGTTGTATTCACTCCCTCCTCCTGCGGCTTTCTGCAGGGCCGATTGTACTAAATTTATCCCAAGATGGGGCATGCGATGGATCAGCCACAAACAACGTGTTTTCTTCTTTCCGCTGGGCTGATCATTCGCGCACAAGAGTGTTCATCAGGAAGAAAATGTTTCGTTTGGTTTAGAGGGTTTAATACCCCAGAGCGACTCATGCTATGAGGGACGCCATAGTTGAAACCTCCGACAGGGAACCTTATACTTTTCCCCTCCATCGAAATGCGGCTGCCGCGGCCGAGATATGATTCCGCATCCTTGGGTTCAACAGTCGAGTGCAGTAAACACTGGGCCACAGCTGCGGGTTAGAAAGGGAAAGTTCGTAATCTTGCGCCAGCTGAGATATAACTTCGGTTACTTTTTTCACGTGGGGCCATTTTGTACCTCTTTCTTCAAGCACTGTATACGACGAGGTAACGTTTACCCAATAAAGAAAATAAGAGGGAGCCGTCGTACGGGCGGATGGATAACGAAGTTCCTTGTGTGTGAGGACTGTGTCTCAGATGGATATTGCATGATGGGCTTCGGTGTGTTTTTGTGTGCGGTGGTGGAAAGGATGCGGCAGGAACTGGATACATTCTTAGGAAGCTCGTTCGCTGTTCTCACAATGGTTTGTTTCTTCCATGGCTATTAATCGGTGGCTTTGAACTAGGCGTCGCAGGTAGTGTTGTCTTGTGCAAGATTGAGGTCGGCTATTCAGCTCGCCTTTCTTCAACTCCTCCTTCTGGTCGCGCTTTGAAAGGTGCACATTTCGGTCCTGATTAGCAAGGCTAGAGTGGACCGAGCGGCGCAATAGGATCAGACACTGATGCTTCAGCATATAAGTGTGTATTTCGGCTGCCTTCTCTGCTCAATGTTAGGTCGAACAAACCTGGTTTAGTGTATGCTGATGTGTCTATTTGTTGTTAAATAGAAACTGACGAGAACTCAGTACATCTTTGTTCCCAGTAATAATCGATTCTTTGACCCTTTCTGGATGGGTTGACATCTGTTGAACACCGAAAGGTGCTTGTATTAGAAACTGACGAGAACTCAGTACATTTTTGTTCCCAGTAATAATCGATTCTTTGACCCGTTCTGGATGGGTTGACATCTGTTGAACACCGAAAGGTGCTTGTATTAGTGTTACAATTAAATTTTAAAATCTTCCCGCCACTTGCCTCAATAATACTGATGCCAAGACCGAAAATGACTCGCTAATTAGAGATAGTAGTGAATGGCGGTATAACATAGTTTCCGAGATTCACGCCGCCGTAAAAAGTGTCTGGTCATGGCTGTACTTGTAAATCTTTTTTGAGCCCTAGCTATATAGCTCATTACACAGGTATATATATATATATATATATATATATATATATATATATATAGAGAGAGAGAGAGAGAGAGAGAAAGAGAAAGAAAGAAAGAAAGAAAGAAAGAAAGAAAGAAAGAAAGAAAGAAAGAAAGAAAGAAAGAAAGAAAGAAAGAAAGAAAGAAAGAAAGAAAGAAAGAAAGAAAGAAAGAAAGAAAGAAAGAAAGAAAGAAAGAAAGGAAGAAAGAGAGAGAAGCTCTTTAATGAACAAAGAATTTAGCAGGCATTTAAATCCACTGACTTGCTATGCAGAGCAGGGCGCTACCCACAACACATAATGTAAGGAAGACGATGAAGCTTCAGTCACGCTTTGTCGTTGCTGCTGGACCGCGCACGAGTTCGTTGCATCAGTGGCCCAAACTCGGCGGTGTGGGCCCCTAGAATAATCCTTTCCGTGCCCTTTCACTTCAGTGCCATTGTCCCTTAGTGACAGCGCCGTCGGCGTCGACGATGTCCGCAGCACAGACATGGAATCGAGACGAGATACTCTGCTCCAGTAACCGTGCGGCGTGTTCATGTTTTAGCGGAAGCGCCGGCTGGTGTAGGTGGCTCTATAGACTAACGCTGCTGTTCGGCATGGTATGTGTGATATAAAGGCGGTCAGACTGTTTTCAGAAGGTGCATATGGCATAGCGTTTCATCTGCAGTACATGAGCTTGTGCGTCAGAGGAGGGTCTACTAGCTTATGCTAAAAGGCTATAAATATTCTTGGCACTCACCCCGCATCACACTCGTAATTCGCATCAGATTCCTGCACCCTGTAAGTCAGCTCATACAATCACTGTTCATATCTCACAAAAATTTCTCCATTTAGAGCTGCGGCTGAGTCGATTGCAAAGGCAAGTTTTGAACAAATAATAACGATGATAACTGATTCGCGAAAAACCCAGCTGCATCAGAGGCCTTCGCGTTCTGTTTCGATTTTCCCCAGCTCCTTCTGTCGGCTTTGCTTGGGGGCATTCCCTCCTCCGACTGCGGCACTACAGATTCGCACGGAGGCATAGAATTTAATGGGTCATAAAATCACTTATCTGCGCACTATAGGCGGGTGGCATACTACTGGCGACTTTAGTTGAACTTTGTTCGCTTGAAATGTTTGTTTGGCCTGACCGTTGTTCTCTTAAGTGAATCAGAACAAACTTAAAATTTAGACTTCAGATGTAGCATAGGAAATGTGACATGAGGACGTTTGCTTTAGTGACATTTCTGTAAAAAACAAAGCAAAGACGGGCGGTAGTTGTGCGCAGTTTATTTGCTCAGTGCGCCCTGGTATCACGAAGCATTAACGAGTTAGAGAGCTCTTTTTTCTTCTATTGTTCCTGCGAAAGAAGCTCAGCATTTAACATTCCTATAGTTTTACGACAACGTAAAATAGTTCATGTTGGTCAATTTGCGAATGAAACAGAGGAACAACCGCACAATTCAGTATCAGATAACCTAATGACGTTCAGCAGCAAACGTAAATGGCCTAATTCAATGTCGTCACTTGTGCTGTCCTTACACGTGCGCTAGCTTCGTGCGGCTACGTAACGTCTGGGCATGTTATTCTGCTCGGTATGACGCTTGATTATGCGTGATACAGATGAACCACTCTTGAAAGGGCACTCGCTTGGGTCCTGTCACCGTTTCCACGTCGTGAGATGTTCGCGGTCGCGCGATTTTACTTTTATTTGAGGCACCGTTACACTTCCTCAGTCCCTGGTCCGTACGTGCTATAACAAACCAACCAGGTCAATTAATGGCTCTCATGCAAAACGTAACGACTGTGCTAAATGGAAGATGGACCATTGAGTATCGACCCTCACAGCGTGGAGTAAGAAGGCACGTTGAGTATGAACGTACTCGCAAGGTGAGACGGTTTCGTTCCGCGCTATTTTATGGCGTTTTAAAGCAAATGATGCACTATGCAGCGTGTGCTATAATCTATTTTTTTTCCTAGTTACTTCAGCTTCGCAATATAGCTCCATATATATCTACGTCCATTCTGCTGAACGTTTCTCTCCGAGTTCTATTGCTCGCTGCAGCAGTACAAAAAAGATTCACGCCGGATAGAACTCCGAAAGGATTGCTCTCAATATGTGGGGAAGACAGGCGGCAGTGTGATGTAGTGCGCACGCACGGCGTAGTGTACACCCGTTAAACCGACGTGCGCAACAATCGCATAGTTATGCGGGAGACATTCCACGCATGCCGCAAAGCCGCGAAACGCGCTTGCCGGTGCATTCGCAGGGGCGGCCGACTCCGCGGGGTGCCGCGTGCTCTCAGGGCAACCGCTGCTCGAAAGGGCGCCTCCCCCGGTACGCCGACCGGCAGCGGCGTGGCCACGACAGCCGCAGGTGCGCGCCTCTCTGGCCGCCCACATTCGCCGCGCACCGAGGCATCAAGCTGGGCCGGCCATAAATCCAGCGCATGGGCGCAAAGCGTGCGCATAGAACACTGCTTACGGGTCCACGCAACGTGGCTCGAAGAAGGCCGTTCTTTCGCACCTTATGGCGTGTCCATTCGTTTGCCGCCTGTTCATATATGCGCAGACGTTGGGGAGAGTGCTTTGTTGATAGTTTCGGAGCTGTTTTCCTGATAACTGTTCCGGAAATGAGATGTACTGCAAATGCTGTCCGCTCTACTGTCGCTTATTAACTAGCAGAGGCAAATGTTTGGGTAAGGCGCTCCGGCTTTTAAAGAACGGTTAAGGCCATCTAAACACTTCGAGCTCTCAGTTAAAATCATGCTGTTTACTTTTATGAAGCCGTCCACGGTAGAGAAAAGTTTTAGGGGCCGCCAGGAATAATATTGTAGTTTAATGTCCACGAATTCATGCGTCCGAGTGCAGCGTGCGCGTTGTGCTTTATTTTCTGAAACGAAAAGAAAGATAGAAGGAAGGAGTATTTCCCTTCTCATCCAAATGGCATTATAGGAGCTAAGAGGAATTCCAAAAACCGCTGATGATTGTGCTTTCACGTTAGCACTGCAATGAGATTTACTTAGACACTTTCTTTTGAGCAGAAATCAATCCACCATGAGGGATAAATTCTGCTTTGTGCTGTATTTCGTCAAGGAGCGCAGCTTGTTTTGAGCAGCTGTTGCGCGATTTGCGCCTGCGCAGTCAATGCATCAATCACTTTTGCGTTGCGATGTCAATTGTAGAATTCTCGGTAAAGCAGGTGAGGGGGACAAGTTGATGAATGTAACACTAAAGGCTGTAATATGTTTTAGTGAGCTGAGCACAAACTGCATCCATCTATATATATAGAAATGGTTACACTTTTCCCGCGATGCATTTCATGCTTACATATATTTTGGACAGCAAAACAGGCTACACATTTTTTCATTCTACGCATGCCTTGAAAAGGTTACTGTTATGATGAAATCACTCGGGCCCAGTCGATGAACAGAAAGAAAAGCTAAAGACCGAGAAGAAAATATATGGGGGTGAACGAGACGAGACACCCACTTGACATGAAATTTTTGAAATTTCTAAATGTGTACGACCTCTTTGCTTTTTATTGCAGTCAGTACATGCGCGGAAGTGCCTCCATCTTCTGTTTTGTTCCTTTTTTTTTTTTCTAAGGGCGTTGTAAAGTATCTGCATTGAATACAATACGCGAGTCAAGTTTACCCTTATGCTGTAAAAAAAAATCTTTCTTGTCTCTGACCATCAAATTCTCTGGATAGAGAAACCTCGGCGCGATTTGGATAGATGTCGTGGAGCTCAATTTTGACAACAGTATAGGTGAAAGAGTTAAGACGTAAGGAGGTGTGTGGAATGCTGCCGGAAGACGATTAACGAAGCCACTAACTTCCGTAGCAGCAAGGCTGCGAGCAAATCTGTCGGATCTAGAAATTTGTTGACGTATCATTGAAATGGGCTTTGCAACAAAAAAATAAGAAGTAGAGTTCCAATATACATTGGCAGAACGCAATTCTTTTCTCTTGATCGCTCCCCAGACTCCCTGTGCAATGGATACTACGACACACAATATAAAAACATGCAGTAAAAAAAGTCACGCTGATCGGAGACAGAGCCGACATTTGCGCCTAGAGCCCCCGTGACAGTGGGGCGACCGTATGCAGCCGGCGTAATATCGCACACCTGAACGACAGTCAAAGAGAGTGTTGCTTGCTCACCATCAAAGCAAGCGGAATATAAAAGGAAGAAAAAAGTCAGCCTCTCGTTTCAGCTGCTGGGCCCCGCATGGTGGAGAATAGAGGGCACTATTATCTCACACGTGAATATGGGGCAGCGGTGTATACACGCAAAGCAAGCGGCTTTAGCCGGTGTGCAGCTTTGTGATCTCCAACGAAGCCCTTTGGATGCATGCGTGCCGGTCGACAACTGTGGGCCCTGCACTGCCGCGGAGCTCATTCACATCGACACGGCTCGTTGTTCGACCCGGCAACCGCGAGAGCCGCCCTGCTTCGAAAAGGCGCTCTGAAAGCGGAGCATTTTGTCCGCGGGACCCGATCTTTTGAGGAGAGAGAGAAAGAGGAAAAGAGAAAAAAAAAAGCATACTCGAGGGGGTAAGGCCCCGGTCGAGAGGTGTAACCGAGAAACACGTGCGCTCTCCTGAATGACCACCGACTATCACAGTACCCGCGAGCACGGAGCAAAGAGCCACAAAGGAATTGTCACACTGACTCCGGTTAGAGCTCGCTGAGCGTTAGTGTTGTTTGGGGGAGGGGGAGAAAGTCAAAGCGGGGACTACAGCTGAACTTGTGCCGCACTCCCTTCTACCCTCCCCTCTCACCACCACCCGGCGTAGGGCTATTCTTCGGCGGTAACACGAGAACTGCTGGGAATTTGGAATGTCGCTCGACGACAGAGGGGAAACCTTTAAGAGCATCGTTTTGCGCATGTGTCAGCATATTCTTTGATGTATTAAGAAGAATATAAGCGGCGGCAAAGGCTAATTCCAAAAGGGAAAGGAAAATTAAATGCGCGACGAAAAGTAACCTCACGACGGCCAACGACATATAGTACGGATAAACAAAGGGGTATACGAGTAACTTAAGCTAAATCTGGTATTCTTTCTGCTCGGGTTCTGTATCAAAAGCGGCCTCGAGTGGAAAGAAACGGGAAGATATTGAAGCCGAGTTGGTTCGCTCAAGCGCACGTCCTCTCTTTTCTATCTGAGGATATGAATCTGACTGTTCAAACCGACAGAAGGCGCTGGACACAAATTCGCTACGGTTCTGGGAAATATGTCAACAGCTTAAATGTCAACAGCTTCCTTGTGCGCTGCTAGAGGCACCAAAACTAGTCGGGTTTGCGACGGGATAGTATACGCGCCGCTTCTCCCAGCGCACAAGCTCGAGCGCGCATCCTCTCAAGAGCTGCACAAAGAGACTGTCAGTCAGCCTGAGAGTGAATGCCCCGAAATGAACTTCTTTTGCATTCTAGCGCCCCTGAAGTCCGTGGAAAATTTCTTGAGCAAAACGTTGACTCTCAGTGTCTGACTCTGAACACACAGTTCGGCATCAGACTTTTGAGAAGCATTGCGAACTGCCTCGGTGAACAACTCTTGGCGGAAGCGGATGTTCGCTTGCTGAGGCGTGGATCAGTCGAATGAAATGACATGCGAAGCCATACTTTTATAAGCAGCACATAGTGAAGTGCCTGAACACAGGCTGTCGAAAATATAAAGGAAGGCACAGGCGATGTGGCGAAGAAATAATAGCGTGTTGTGCACAGTGAAGGACCCCACGAAAGAAATGGAAGTAGCACGACCGAGGCATGTATAAAATTATAATGTATTAATTTCTTTTTTTTGTATAGAGCACGACCTATAAGATCTTATTGGGATTTGAAATTTTCTCACGCTGGCAATACGTACACGCATATATGCATGCACACATTATCTTTCTCTCTCTTTGACGCAGTATATAATAACGGTAGGGTAACCATAATAACATGGAACATCATGACGTTGAAAAAACTGCCTGGAAAAAGGAAAGAAACTTTACGCGATGTTGGGGGATGATTGTTTTTCCAGCTTCACTCTCCAGCTGCAAAGTCCGAATTGTGCACGGAACCAACCGACTCCTTCTTCACAAGTATAGTTGCGCAAAGCTCGCATATTAAAAGACAAGAAAATGTGACTTTTGGAAGAAAGGGAAACAAAGCTGTCTGGCGCATAATTTTGCGGGCATGCACTGAGCGGCCTCAACTTTGCCTATCGATTGCGAGCAAACCGCATCTCTATTGAACAAAACATTCGCCATGCACGCACTAGCTTGTGTTTCTTGCTCGCGCACTATAAGACCGCCAAACACGAGGCAGCGCGCATCTATCGTCGATATTTTGAAGTGGAACGCAACTTTTATGCAGATTTATCGCGTCTCCTCGAAACGGCCACGCAAGCAGGCAGGAAATAAAGCTGCCCGCGTGCTTCTCCCCGAGGCGCGCAGCGGCGGCGTTTCCCGCTCTGCGGCCGCACTCTATTGCTCACTGCTTTAAAAGTCGCTGCAGCACGTTTTGAAATGCATAAAAGCTCATCGGAGTGCAGGGTTCTCGGAGGCGCTCGCCAGAGATGCCGGCGGCTCCGCTTGCCAGCCTGACGTCTGGCTAGAGAGTGATGTCGAAGAAATTGCAACGCTGCAGCACGCCGCGCGCAATACCGACGCACATCTATCACGGAGCGCTTAATATTGATTCGCAAGCGGGACTCCCAACAGAAATCTGAGTTGAGCAAAGCTGCATGCATACGGAATCAAGCGCCTCGTACACAGCGCGTCCTTCGGCGAACGATAAATCACGGCCGCCCCAATATGCGCAACACTTGGCGCGGCCTATACGGTGCACCCCGGCGCTGTGTTGCACCCCCTTCACTCGGCCTGAGAGAGAGCGCACGGCACCCGACGCGGGCAGCGTGAGCACGTGCGGGGAAGACGACTGCACGGCCGGCACCGGCCAGTTGCTTCGCTGCAATTCACGGACACCGAATGACAAGCGCTCTCCTGTTGCTCCTTCAACAATGAGATTGACCATGCAGACCGTGTGCCGTGTGCTCTTCGTTTTGGCGAATTCCTATACTAAAATGCTCAGTGCAAAGTGTCGAAGTTTATTGGGATGAATATGGCAACGCTTTGCCCCCAAAATTATTTCATTATGACATAAGCAGAGTTATTGGATTATTCACGCAACAAATGCTTCCTACCGTCATCTCTCCCTCTTTCTCATTTAAAACAGGCGGCATGCACGCCTAGACGTTCGGTAGGTTTGTGTTCACGTTCATAGTGCGCTCGCGGGGAAAAGCGCAGGATGCAAAAGCAATGCAGGCACGTAGAGCGAATTTTATTAATACAATAAGCTGTTCTCAATTAGCAAAGAATAAAGAAAAATAATGCAGCCCTTAATAGAGCTATCCTAGCTTTAGTGAAAGACTGCGCGGATACATAAACGTTTTGTGCACGCTTCAGGTGAGGCTCAGACGAATTGGCAGCTGCTGATGTACATAAGATCTTGAAATTAATTATCGCTTGCTTCAACAATGCACGTGTACAGTAAGTATTAGATATTTAAATATCGTGGCGTATACGGCGGCGTATATAGGACACTGCCCTGACAACTGCCAAAAAACAATGATAGGTTCTCTAATCATACTTTTTATCGAGGCTTACAGTGCATGGCACAGGACATTGTTTTCTTACTAGCAGCATCACTTGCAATGTGCCACTTTCTCTTCACTTTTCCGGTGATCATTTCACCACCCTCAAGACTTCATCTTCAGAATGTTGCTCGGCATTTATAACACCTTAGTCACTCAGAAACACTACGAACACGATGTAGCATTTCCACCTGTCATCATCAAGTCACCTCGAAGTTGTCTGTCTTCAACACGCTTGTTTGTTTAGCCAGATATGTTTCAATGTTAAAGGCTTGACCAGCCCAGAGAGAGAGCACCGTATATAACGAATTAAGGGCGACAATCAGTGTCCCGTTAACTTTCGCCACTCCCTTGGCAACTGCACAACGGAGACAACCTTCTGACGGCGGGCTCCAGTTTACCATACTTATCAATATGGCGCGACGTCCACATGCATTCTCATTCCACAGTCATGACCCCTGCTGATTAGCTGTCGTATGAAGTTGTCATCTGTGCTACTCACCGTGACCTTTACCGTGCAAAATGCTCCATGTGCTGCTCTCACGCCTCCAAGACCGCCGAATGTGCAGCCGCGGGCTATTTAGGCATATTTAGGCACCAAGCTTGGTATATATAGGGCACCTATTTTTAATTAAAGGTTAAGATATACTTGTGCAATAGTTAGCGCTAGACCTTCGTCGCACAAGCACGAAGATGCTTGCACAGCTCGACTCCGATGTTGTGTACCTGTTCCTTTTGTGCATGTGCCCAAGAACACAGTCAATTTCCTTGCGGGCAGGGTTAAACGGATTAATATATGGACCATTTTAGATAGTGTATATACGAGAAAAAAATCTTGATAATGCCCCTATCAATTTTCATTCTCTTGGTTATGGAACTCCCGCGGGAAATGATGAACGACCAAAGTTCGATAAGCTTTCAGCGCAAATTCTTCTCGCTGGCAAAAATGTCTAGAAATTAATGAATGTCAAAAGCCCAAAGTTTCACTGGTAAATTTCTTTGCACAATGCCGAGCACGTTCTTAGTAGTTTTCGGGTTTTAGGGAGCCGAAATCACCATAACGAGAGCAGGTAGTCAGGTGGGTAATGGTGACAACTACATTGAATTGATAGGAAAATAATGAACTGAGGGTCCACTTCACTCCTTTCTGCACACTATACGGAGAACACAAAGGTAAATAAACGAAGAAGCGTTAAGAGATGTGTGGTTTCAAGATACGCGCCGAATAACGGCTAAAGTTATGTGCAATACCCCAAGTAATTCGTTGCAGTCATTTTCTGTGAACGAACGTAATATCTACAAGCGATATAAAAAGAGAACGGGGAAAAAATAAACATGTTGTATTGTTTTGAATGTCTGCACAATTCTTGTCCAATACAGGAAGTCTTGCGCGATAGCTTTCCTTCAAAATCCGAACAAAGCGTATTAAACGCCATTCTTACATTCTCCAACCGTTTTCCCTCCCGCATCTTTTCGCCGCATGCTGTCGACATCTTTTCCTGTGTCCTTTTGTCTCCTCCATTCGGGGCTTGTTGAGAAACAAGAAAACTCCAACACACCCCTCTTCACTTCTCCTCCCTCGCTCCTTGTTAACACCGCGGACTTGTTTTCCGCTCGACCATGCCCGCCCCTCGGCCCCCCCGGAGGCCGCAAGCACCACCGCGACGGAGGACTGCTCGCCGTGCGCACCTCGTAAAGAGCGGCCGCGTGTCGACACTCGCCGGATGAAAAGAGAGCGCGTGTGTGCGGGCCATAAATCAAAGGCCCGGCCGCCGCTTATCAGATCCGGCGCGACCAGCCGCTCTTCTGTTTCGCCAACCGCTAGGACAGTTTTGATCGCTTAATCCCGCGCAATTTCCTCCTCATGTCCCCTCGCCCCGACAGATCGCCGCCGCTGCTGGAGTCCACAGCGGGGAGGGGGGCTCCTCCCCCGCTCAATCGGTCCCCCCCGTGAAGCCTGTTAGGGGTGCTGCTCTTCTGCCAAACCTTGCGCCAGATGCTGCCAGGCAGTCGCCATTAGCTCGGAGCTGCGTTTGTTCTCTCCCCGTGGCGGGCGCCCGCGTTCTCCTTTTACTTTTTTTTTTGTTTTGTTATCTAGTGTTCTTCAAATAATAGCAGAAACGAGGAGAGACCTTGTGCCGCAGTGTTATTCGGGGTTCGGCGACGAGGAGAAAAAGATCAGTGGCAATTGAAATAATAATTTTTTCTGAAGCAAACGAAAACAGGCACCCGAACAAAGCATTGCATTTCCATTCCCGTGGTGAGCAAACGCAGCATGGGCAGCCCATGCAAGCACGCGAACAGTAGAGGGATGCTAAACAATATTAGTTGGACTAGCGCACAATTATCGCTCGCTCCCATCAGTTCGCGTTCATGGGACAAGACAATAATGATAATAATAATAATAATAATAATAATAATAATAATAATAATAATAATAATAATAATAATAATAATAATAATAATAATAATAATAATAATAATAATAATAATAATAATAATAATAATAATAATAAGCTGACGGACGATCATTTCTGAGTAAATAAAGCTTTACATTGCAAAGTGCCAAAGGCTGCAGACCTCGTTGCGAAGAGCGTTTGAAAGCGAGAAATCAGACGAAATTATTTTCGTCTGAATCGCGCAAATTTACATTTGATGCATTCGAACGTATATCTGGCTGATCTCGCGTTTATTTGAGGTTTTGGGTTTTTGAAAAAAAAAAAAAGTGAATTGTATAGTGCAGTCGTGAATCGCTAGTGAGATTCGAATGTCTTTTTTTTTTTTTTTCTGGCGTTTCTAAATCCCCTGGAACAAGCTTTCCACTTATACATGCATTGCGAAATATATTTCTTTTCGCGGCTACGCACATCTTTTTTCTTAAATGTAAATGAAAGCAAGTGACTGAACTGGCGATTACATCAGCACATGAAGTATAACGCGCGCCAATTTGGGCTAAACGCTCTCATACCAATGCGGACCTAATGCCATTTAGCAGCTACTGCAGTTAATCCTTTCGCAATGATTAACAGAACTTGTCACCTTTCGTCCATTCACCGATAACATTGTGCGGCTATCTCTCATCTTCAGTTCTACACAAATGAACAGGATCAATACCTATCTGAAGGAGCAGGAATGGAAAGAGACGCGAACATCGGTCGGAATGGGTCATTATGAGTTGCCCTAACGGTGCAATATTTAATGCATATAATGAGCACCATGGAAGCCGCAACGAACGTTTTAAACGAGCGCCTACCTTTACCCATCTGTCATCGAAACGCGATTGTCGAGGCCGCAATTTTTTCCGATCGTATACAACGAATTTTGAGCTCTGGATGAGTGTCATAGACTCATAATCTATGATATATTTTCCGCAATCATGACTTAAGCAAGACCCATTCCTTACCTGCTGTGAAAGTAGGGTTCGATAATCAGGAAGTTAGTGCGCAAGGCGATATATAAGCACAATCTCTCCAATAGTACATGGACTAATGTGGCAATAACTGTTACTTATAATCTTATGATACTTATGATCCCAGATACACAACAGCGCCTAACATCACCCCCAATGCAATAGGAACAACCAGGCAGTACGGTATACGTTATTTCATACAACCTGACATACAAAGAAGCAGTCCTAACCAGTTTCTAAAATGCCCTTTGTTTAAGAACTTTGCAAGGCGCAGTGCCTCGTAAATTCAGCTGTATAGCGTTTTATTGCTAATCACACAATGTTTCTTGTTTATATTTTATTTACAAATACTGCGGGCAGAAGCGCTCCCCAAGGAGAGGGCTACATGTGTTGCAGGAACAATTCAGCAAATATATTTTCATTAAAACATCCCACAATAAGTGGAGGCAAACAGTTCCAGTGATGTGTTTGTGAGCGGAACTTATGAATTGTAAAGATTGGTCCCGGCGAAATATGGGCTAATACTTTGGAGTGGTTTAGTCTACTGGGTCACTGGGTGGCTGCTAAAATATAGGTATCACATGACAAACCATATTTATTGTTATACGGCACATGAAAGAATTTCACCCGACACCTGAAGGCTTATTTTAAGGGGTTTCAAGTTGAGCTGACTCAGCATATGAGTGGCCGAAGGTGTTTCACAGTAATCAGAAAGAAAAAATCTGGACGCTGGATGCGCTCTATAGTTGAATGACGTCCTTATCATAGTACGGGTCCCATCCCTGAGACATATACACGAAACTTTGTCTGGCTAGCGAACGGTTTGGTTTAGTTTATGAGGTTTAACGTCCCGACGTGGCTCAGGCTATGAGAGACTTCGAAGTGGAGGGCTCCGGAAATTTCGACTACCTGGAGTTCGTTAACCTGCGCTAACATCGCACAGCACGCGGGCGCCTTGCTTTTCGACCTCATCGAAAAGCGGCTGGGATTCGATCCCGCGTCCTTGGGCAAAGCGGTTGAGCGGCCTAACCACTGCACCACCAAGGCAGGGCGACAATATAGAATTGCATGCTTCAACCTTGGCACTGTAAATTGCACCTCTTTATTTACGGCGAAGAAAACAAAGCGTATGAAATGCCTTCGTGCTAATGTTGCCAATGTGTTTGTCCCGTTTGAGGGTGTCTTAATTAGTCATCCCGGATATTTAACCCTCTAAACAGAATTAATAACTAGCCAGTGTGTGATGGTTGCTTAGGATTTGTAAATAAACAGTAGCTTTTGCGGCACAGCCTCTGAGGTTCCGCAGATTACGCCAAGCTGACAAATACAGACCTAGCATGACAGCATTGCAAGAGAAAGAGAGGAGCTGGTTAAGAACACCGAAAGCGTGGCTCTGGCATCGCGCGGTGCGCATACCGCTGAGCGTGGCAGCTTGAGAGAGCCCACGCACGTGCCGTTCTGCAGGGGTGAAAGTGGTCACGTGAGCGCCGGACAAGCTGGCTTAGGCAGCGCGCGATGCCATTACGGCAGCCGAGAACACTGCGCTGTCTTCCGAGCCGCGGATCAGAATACGAGTGGACCGGTGCTTATGAAAAAGCGGCGCGGCCAAAGATGGAAATGGGGCGAGCAGAAAAATGGGGATTTCCCGGTGATAAATGGCCCTGGCGGGGAAGAGCGCCGGGTCGCGTCAGATCGAGCCGAGGACGCGCCGACGCGCGCAGCTCATTTGGAAGAAACCCGCGCCACGTCTGGAGCCCTTGGAGATTTACTCGCTGCCTTCCTTCGGGGCCACGGCTCCCGAATAATCGATCGAATTATTCGTCTTCATCGCGTCCCATTTGCATAGAGAGCGTCGTGGCGCGTTATGGGTGCTCGTGCACGGAGGAGATACCCGCACTCCGTCGCCGCGTGTCGAAGGGCGCGTGAGGACAGTGTTGCCGCCTTCTCAGAAGAAGAAGAAGGAAGGGGGATGTTCGCCAACCAGCCACCCTTAACGGCGCAGTAGGGGCATGTCGCGGAGCCACCCCCTCGATTGGCGAGGCCGGGCGAAACGTGCTTGCTCTTGAAACACGCTTCACCTGAGGGACCGCGCCGTATAAACGCGTTGTTTTAGTTTCCTGAATTGCCTTGCGTGCGTGTCAAGGCGAATAGGCTGGTGCTACAGTTTGCTCTGAAGTGAATGCTAAGTGATCTAAAGATGTTTAAGTGCGTGCTATAGAGCCCGTTTGTTGGATCACTATTCACAGTTGCAGCATCTGTTCTCTGCAACATGTTGTTAGCATGGTCACTGTGCTCTGAACGCAAGCTTGTCACCTGATAAATACGTTTAGGTAAAGTTGTACTGCTGAACCTGTTTATACACATAGTGAATTTACTAAAAGCTGGAATATAGGTCGAACGTTTTTACTGAAAACGATGGCGAGAAGTTGACCCTTGTTTATGTTACGATCATTCGCCGAAAAACTACGGATGTCATGCAACGTTGGGCAGGTGAATTAGTACTCTTACTTATACTATACCACCACCATGATAAGTAAAACGGCCTGAAAATGTTGCGGCGATGTTAATTAAGTGACTCAATAAGGCATTTAAGGGCAGAGCGAACAAATTTTAGAATGGATGCTGGGTGACAAACAGACCACGCCGGCAGGCACCCGCGATCCCTGTTGCTTCCGATTGTTTGTGCTGGATCTGGGTGTTGGCATGGAAATCCGTGCTCGCGAAGAGGTGGCGCGGAAACATTTTCGATAATTTGGCCCCATCAACATGTTGGAAGGAGCAGAGGACAACCCACTGTACGATTTAGACATCAAGCAGTACTCGTCATTCAACATGTATTCGGATGACTCCAGGTAACGTTTGTATACTTCGCGGCCTTCTGGCACGCAGTGTACTATAGGGGTCAAATTTAAGTTTCCGGGACGCATCATTAGGAATCGTAGCAAATGGCTCTATTGTCAGCCGGCGTCCGGAGGCCAGACTTGCTGCCCTCATGTTGTGACACCAGCTAGTAAAATGAAGAGATTGCCAAGAATATGAGGCGCTTGTACGCTAATTTTATTTTTCTCGTGTCCTGGAAAGTTTTATCCCCAATAGTAGACACAAATTAGCATTAAGATAGAAATAAAAATAATATCACTAGTAGGCGCAGTCGGTTGACTTCTATTTGTTTCAGTGTATTGTTGCTCTGGAGTAGTTAAGCCATTCCGACAATTTTTTTTTTTGTGTGTGTGTTATAGAACTGGTAAGCTCAGGGAGTTCAGGCAGTCGACCTATATTTCGGTCCAGGTTTTACGGTAACCGGAACAATTTTCCACCAGGAAAGAAAATTGTGCTAGTTGGTGTTGATTCGTAATTTAGAAATACAAAATGCACACGAACTGACTGCAGGTATAGATGTGCTTATAGGGAATATGCCCATACGTCACAGTTGATGCCATGGTGGTCTATATATGTAGCGCGGCGACAGGCTCCAGCTCATCTAATCGACTTATCGCAGCCTGATCCGGCTTGCAGTGCTGAATCTATGCTCTGCTCTACAAAACGGCAACCGTGACGCCACTCCACTTCCTATAAGCTCCTGAAGATGTGCAAATAAGGTCAATACGGCCATTCTAGAAATTCTTTTAGACCCTATAAGCTTTGTTACTAAGTTCTTCGAGGAAAGCTGCTGATGCAAGGGTTGCGACGCTTCTGTTAGCTTGTATCTCAAATCACCCCCGTGTCTGATCGGGCTGCACACACACACACGCGCGCACGCACGCACGTACACGCACGGACGCACGTGCACACACATACACACACACGCACGCATACACACATATATACACACACGCATGCACGCACGCACGCACGCACACACACACACACACACACACACACACACACGTACACGCACGGACGCACGTGCACACTCATACACATATGCACACACACGCACACACACATACACACACATGCACGCACACGCACGGACGCACGTACGCACACACACACACGCACGTACACGCACGGACGCACGTGCACACTCATACACATATGCACACACACGCACGCACGCGCACATACACACACACGCATGCACGCACGCACACACACACACACGCACGCACGCACGCACGCACGCACACGCACACGCACACACACACACACACACACACACACACACACACACACACACACACACACACACACACACACACACACACACACACACACACACACACACACACACACACACACACACACACACACACAGACAAACGTGTATCACATCTCGAACGGTTATGGCACAGATTAAGTCTAGTGCGGTGTTAGACAAAGTATTCCTGCTTGAGCAAAGATCGTCCCAAGTCCCGCTAGAGGTTCGGCACGCGCAGCCTTTTTTCCCCATGTCTAATGTTCCGGTCGTGCAGTACGTCTACCGAATCAAGACAAATGTGTGTCCCTGGCAAGTAAGGCGAATGGAAAGTCTTGTTTCACTCGGCTTCTCACTTTTCTTTCTACAGAAAGTGGCGCTCATAAATTGAACTACGTGCTTTATACGCGCCAAAGCTGTGGGCTTTTGAGGCGGGTGTTATCTAATGCAATTCTCACGATACGAGAACGGTTCCTGACTGCATGCTTTATGCGAATTTAAAACCAAATAAATTTCTTGTGCCTCTAACGATCATACTTGGAAATAACTATGATCTGTGTCATTTTCCTGTCATATTCGCTTTGCATTGTATCAATAACGCCAGTACTATAATTTCTCCTTTGTAGAGCCTATAGACAGAAGGGCCCCAAAACAACCACATGCAATATTATGCGATGGTTTAGGCCACCTACAAGGCGTTTTCTTTTTCGATATCGCAAAACGCGCCCGTTTGTTTCCGCCTAAACATCAACTGGACAACTGCCGACGCAATACCTATAACCTCCATATTCCTGGCTTGTCGAATAAAATTGACCCGCCTCCTCTCTCGCTTAGTCGGCTTCTGATCGCGAAAGGCTGACGCAAAAGCTCGATGTTGCGAGCTATTGACGAAGGGTACGCACTAAGGCGAGGAAGGAGAGCGCGCTAAAAAGTTAAAAATGCAAAAGAAAACGGAAAATGGGAAAAAAAAGGGGGGCGATAAATTACGTGCCTGAGTGCGCACGGGACGGGCTCCTCGAGGCATGCACATCCGTCGGGGGAGCATTCTTGGGAGGCGAGAGGAGAGCCGTGACTGCGTTTCGCTGTAGCGCGCACCATTCGGGACGGAGGGGCCATAACGAGGCCAATGGCGCAACGCAGAGGTGGGCCGACGGTGCGCGCGCCCGGATAAAGAAGGCCCCGGCAGCTCCTTCCCGCTCCTTTGATTTCCTGCGCACGCTTTCTTTTTATGCCCACGCCGCGTACGTATACACGGCCGACGACAAGCGGTGCAGGCGTTTTAACAGGAACCCCTCTTTTGCTCCGCGGTCATTGAGCGAATCCCCCGTTGCGAATGATTGTCACCTATTCAGAGCCGCGGGAGGTGACAAAGGCAAATTGCCGACAATGCTTGGTAAATTACGAGGCAGTTTCGTTGCAATCGCGGCCGGTACCCGAAGCGGCTTCGCGCGCTAAACCCATGTCGCGTTCGACCTCCGCTAGCCCCGGATCTCTTGCGGAAGAGTGTAAGAAAAAAAAAATAGGTAAAGATCACACATATGCGTGCGAGCCTGGTAGTCGAGAGAAGGAAGAGCAAGAAGAGCTAGGAACGCGGCGAGCGAGCCGCGTCAAAACTCTGCTCATGGGACAACCAGCGTGGCGTGGCCGCATGGCAAAGACCGCACGAAGCCCCCCCCCCCCCCCCTCATTTTCCTGTTCTCATATTTGGCCCCTTATTGCACGAATGCGTTCAGAGTTTTGCTATCTCTCTATCAGGAACAAAAGGCGGCACCAAGCAACCCCTTGAGAGTGCCCAGGGTGCCTTACGGTTCGGTAACCGCGACCGTTCCCGTTTTATTATTCTATAGGCGTGCAGCGACCAATGTGTTCACGACGTCTGCTTCTGTCTAGCTTTTCTTTCCCCTCCCCTTAACCTTCCTTCTTTTATCCTGATTATGTGTACGGGCTGCAGTGAATGCAGAGCGCACGCAGGAAGCCACTTCCTGCAATAGGAAATTGAAAGAAAGGCGTGGCTTGCCTCTCAGACCCCCCATTGTATGCCGAATAAAGACTGCTGATCTCGGCCTAATCGTGACACAGCGCCACTTCCACTCCTGCAAGCATTAGTTCATCTTCAAGTTTGCATAATCTGTTTGCACTTGCGCCGTGAAAAGTCCTCTCTCTCTCGATGTCTTTCTATTAGTGAACATATTTCTGTTTTTTCGTCTCGAGTATATACACCTGCGTTCAAACGGGCTGTCTGAGAGGCTTCCAAACTAATCTTTCACTTTTCACTGCACTTATATTACTTCGCACATATCTGCCTCTTCCTTTGTCTCTTTCTATTTATTTTCTGCTATAAAGACTGCACTTCATTATTTCAGATTTAATCTAAGATCTCTGTCACACACACACACACACACACACACACACACACACACACACACACACACACACACACACACACACACACACACACACACACACACACACACACACACACACACACACACACACACACACACACACACACACACACACACACACACACACACACACACACACACACACACACACACACACACACACACACACACACACACACACACACACACACACACACACACACACACACACACACACACACACACACACACACACACACACACACACACACACACACACACACACACACACACACACACACACACACACACACGCACGCACGCGCGCGCGCTTAACCTCACGGAGGGAGGTGGCGTCGGGAACAGGAGAAACTTTTGAGTGAAGCCACCAAATTAAACCTCAACCTCATGCATAAGTTTCTGGTGGAATGAACTCGTCTTTCGGAAAGGTCGGCCTTTGAGGACGAGCTTTTTCGTAGTTGCCACAGAGTTCCACAAAAAAGCTCTCCAGCGTAGCTTTTTGAAGCGAAAGCTCCACTATGCTGTAAAGCCAAGGTCGCCGTGCGGAACCGAAGCCCCTACTGCGCAAGCAGCGAGCAAAACATGCGAGGCGCGTGACGTCAAAATTGCCCCCCCCCCCCCCCTCCGTCTATCGAATCACCGTCTATAGAATTAGCAGTGCGTTGTAGCTGACATGACTTGCCTTAGTATACGCAAAGCCCTCCAGCAATGTTGCAGGCTTTTCCGTGCACGCATGCTAAATGACAAAACCCATGAGGATGCACATATCTGCACTAACTATTGTATACACAGTATTTCAGGAGAGTTAAATCAAAGATTTAAAAAGGCTGCTCACTGCAGCTTGACGCAATAAATAGGGAGTTTTAGAATAGGTGAACCCAAGGCTTGCCCCCCCCCCCCCCAAGAAAATAGCGTGGACCCTATCCGGCGATAGGGTCCACGCTATTTCGCCGAGATAGGGTAACCGTCGTCCGCTGACCCAAAAACCCAAGGCACGCTTGGGTTCTGCGCATGCGCACTCGCGCCCCACTATTACCTTATCCCCCTAACCGATAGGGTCCCCCTATTCTCAAGCTCCCTAATGACACATCGTCTCCCGCCGTGTTGCGCTCTTGAAACTGTTTTTAATTCGAAACAGTCAAATAATTGGCTAGGATCAATTATGTATCTTTGTTGTCTGATTAGTGACAATGTTCTTCGTTGACTAATACATGACGTTAAAAAAACGGACAGGATTTCCTCTGCAAGCGTACTCCATACCCGGTTCCAGAATTTCATTAAAATCCACGAAATATAGAAAAAGAGCAAAAAGAGAGAAAAAAAAAAAAACATGTAGTTGCCCCTTTAAAAGAGCAGTAACATGTCTTCCCCCCCCCCCCCCCCCCCCATTGCAGCGCCGCGGAAAGCGTTTTGAATCTACAAAGCGTGCTCGTTAACTTGATATCTTTTTTCGTATTTTGTGGGTTCTCAGTAAATGTCAGAAAAGGGGTCACGCGGGATGGTACATTGATAGAAAAAACGTGGATCAATTGCTTCTTAACTGCAAGCAGCTAGCTCAACAAAACGCATTGCGTCCTTTAGAATACTTTAAAAAGTGCGTCATTACTTTAATTATCTAACATAGACTATAAAAAATACTCTGATCAGCGCCGCATGACAGCGAACAATGTGCATGTAGCTTCCCAAGCAACAGTGTCCCGCTTCTTAAACCCTTGGTTCCAGTTATCCGTAACAAACTAGACAGGGTAACCGTTATTGTCGAAATGCGTAGTTGCAAAGGTACCAACATGAATTTTGACAGGCTGGTAATTCCCGATATATAATATTAATTACAATTTTTAGTGCTTAGTTCATTGAGAGATTTTTTTTTTTTCTGCTTTAAGGTGGAGCCTCCGACTTCAATTGCACATTAGATTGATATGAGGTTCAGCGAGAATTCTAGTATACAGTCTACAAAATTGAGGATGAGGTCGTCTCAAGGTGAGGTGAGGTGACACCAAATGCACACATCTGCCCTCGTACTTTACAAGTCCCCCCTCGTGTCTATACGTAAGGGGGTGAAAAACTTTTATCAATGCCTCGAGTCCGGGACAGTACATATACGCGATGGATTACTTACTGCTCGAGATGAGAACGAATGCAGGCGCAGTAGTGTCGAAGGGTAGAAACAAATCTACAGAATCAGTCGCGCGTATAGCTTGGCGAATGGCGACTCTGCTTGCTTCCGCCTACGCCGAGGTAAACCAGAAAAGAAAAAAAAAAAAAGGTGGGTGTTAAGCATGGCTTGAATCTAGTTATACAGCGAAAGCTCTGTTAAACCCCGCACGGTGGTGCTGTTGTTAGGGCGCTCGACATCTGTGCCCAAGGATGCGGGTTCGAGCCCCGGCCGCGGCGGTCGCTTTTCAGTGGAGGCGAAAAGTCAGGCGCCCGTGTGCTGTACGATGTCAGCGCACGTTAAAGAACCTCAGGTGGTCGAAATTTCCAGAGTCCCCCACTATGGCGTCTCGCACAGCCTGTGTCGCTTCGAAAAGTTAAATCCCATTAACCAAAACATTAACCGAAGGCTCTGTTAAGAGTGGTTTTGCATAGTTTAGCATTGTTGCACACAGTAATTGACAGTTTAAATTAGGAGACATTCAAGCTTTGCTGTAAGAGTAGACACGATACTGCCTTTATCATCGCCGTTTCATTGCGAGGTTTCTTTTACATTTGTTTATTAATTTTGTTTTTGGGGAGAGGAAGGCGCAGTACCTGTACGTCACCACCGACTGTTTAACAAGTCCAGCGCACTCCAGCAACCTACGTCACAACTGCGAATGGGTGATAAAGGAACAGCAAATGAAGCTGCGAGCGTAGGTTGAAATTGAATCACGTCGTGTTGGTGTCCCCTCGCCACTTTGCTCATATCCGTGCGCGCATCTTCATTTCTGATCCTTTATCGTCCGTCTGGTAAATGTGACGCTCGCTGCTGGGAAAGAGGGTCATGCACCGGCCTTGTTGAATTCTCGGCGGTGATGTTCTGTCTCACGTTTCGGGGGACACTTACTCTTAATTGGGTCAAGGTCACACCAACTTATTATTTTGCCTTTGTGGTATTTTTTAGGTCGGTTTTGGGGAAGAAAATCACAGTATTTGTCTTCACTAACTGAGGCCTTTCAGACCAAACACGTTGAAATCCTCTCTCGAGTAGCACAGCTTACGCGAGAATGTAGTCGCGCTTTCCCATCGAACGTGTACTCTTCTACTTCGATATACCGAAGGCTCACATCGGCCCACAAAATCCGTTTACTGTGATAGCGTTTCTACCTCTGTGCGTGTTCGATACAAGAAGTAATTCTCTGCGTCCAACTTTGTTGCAACTGGGTGATCTATAACGCTTACGTATGGCTACTCGACGGATATGTGCGAGCAAGCGTCATTGCGGTATGCTAATATGCTACAGTTCTTATTGACTCACATCGAGACATTTTGAGATTTTCAGACCTTTTTTTATTCCGTTCTTCACACAAGTCGGATAGTTCTCCTGGTCAACTCAGATACGCGGTCTCAAATTCTAAAGCTGACGTATCTTTTTTTTTTTTCTCGAAGTCAGTCTGACACACCATCGAAGTTAATATGCTGAAGTGAGGTATTGTTTCGTCGCTACATCTTCGTCCCGTTCTCAATCGATTGTGCTGTGGAATACGCACAGTTCTGCGACACTGGATCCCACGCACACGTATGTGAAAAACCACACGACATATGGATGTGTAAATCACCTCGTGCGAACATGCCTGCGTACCCTAGTGGCGCTTGCCACTCGCGATGCAAGGCTCCTCCTGCTGGTGGATTGCTATCTCACCCTTTTAGCTCAAAGTATATCTTCCCGAGTTGGCAGCCCCTATGACGTCGTGTGATCTCATAATCTCAAACGAACAACCAGTATATCAATGTTCGGCCCTTTCACCTGCCAACTACCATCCGCCAAAAGCATGCCCACAATTTTATATATATACCCCCTCATAAATATTACCCCCTCGTTATCTATATACGTGACCTAGAGTAATATTGCGCTGCTATAGATAGGGCAGCGTTGCTGCGGTTTCATTTCGCGCATACTCATTACACTACGTTCTCCGCGGCATGGCCTCACTAACGCTGAAACATTAATTCCGCAGTATCAGCAAATATACGTTGTAAAGAAGCATGAATATCAGCGAGTTAATCATTATTCGAGACATGGATCAAATAATAATTAACGGCAACCCATCAGGTCAATGATCGTTCTTCACCGCGCTGAAGAGTAAGATTTTAAGCATTACTTTGCCGCTACTTTTCACACATGGTGTCGCTCGCTACGGAATGCATGTAGGAGAACGAATTCATGGTTTCAACCTCTAGTTTGCGATAGCTCGCATCAGTTACGAGCGGGCCTCCGCCGCGGTCCAACTCGCATCATTGCCAAGTCGGCGACCAAGCTTGGGCCCACAGGGAGAGCCATCAAAAGCAGCGCGCCCGCCGCTCCCCGCGCTCTCTCCTCATTGGCGCATCGCGCGGAGGTCATAACACACGCGAGCATCCCCCAACGCGAAGCGTTTTGCGCGATTGACCATTTCGGGATTGGAAATCGCGATCGGACGCTGCTAACGAGGCTCCGTCCAACTCGCAATTTGGACGTGAGCACCGGGGGAGGGTCTCAAAGAACGCGCGTGCTTTGCGCGCCCATTAAATCACGCGTGAACAGAGGGCCGGCAGAAGAAGGGATGCTGGCGTGGCCCGCAAACAAATCGTCATTATCATCAACCCGGGAACCCCAGCCGGCCGCCGCGTGTAATGCGATTCTCCGGGAATCGCCGCCGCTGCTGCCGCATTGGCGAGGGCGAGGAGAGACGCGTATAATCCCGTTTGTTGCCATGGGGAGATCAGTCATTAAAGTCCCAGCCGGGCGAAGCGCCAGCAGCCATCGGCGCGCGTGCGGGCGCCAGCCGAGACGCGGAGAATCACGGCGAAGCCATTTAATTACAAACGAGTCTTCTCCCCGGCCGCGCGAGGCGAGAAGAAGAAGGGCAGGCGCCGTTATCGGCGGCATGATTTACAGTTCAAAACGGTCGCTTATCGCGGAATGCTTGGCGCGGGGCGCAGCCGGCGCCGCTGCTTTCCTTTTGGTCGTTACATGTTGCCAAAGATCGAAGCCGCTTAATTAGCGCCAGATTAGAACGGCTCGCCGTGGCGTCGGAAGCACGACGGGCTAGGCTAATGATCCTCAACAATTTGTTTAAAGAGGTTTAAAAGGTTAAAGAGTGTTTTATGCACGGTCCGACGCCTGGCGAGCACGCGTGCGCGAACTCTCGCTCAGGGAAACAGAGGGCTGGCGGTTCCCTGCTGGGGCAAAAGTTAATTAGAGGCGCGCGGGGCAGCCCATGGCCCACCGCGGCGCGCGGCCGACGCTCGGGCGCCCCAGCGCTGCGCGTGTGCAAAGGCGCCATCACTGGCGCAGACAAGGACGGCGATGCACGCGGCCTGTAAAGTCGGATGCATGCATGCATGACGCCGACGGTCGCTAAAGCGCGTGCACGAGTGCTGCTGGGCGCGTCATGCCCTCGTTATGAGATGTGGTATGGTGGTTTTGAGTAAACCGGTCTCTCTGCATTTGACCCCCTGTCCGCACATGCTGACTATATACATATAGTAGCCGTCGTTATGCCTGCACGTATTTCAGCGGTAGACCTCGTTCTCAGAACCCTCTCTCATGCACAACGATCAGGATGAATAAACTGCTGTTCAAGTCACTGGTATAACTTTAGACGTACCCCTCTGTGTATGAGTTACTATAATTAGGGCGCATGAAACAAAACGAACAACTTTCCTGCAATGGCAGCGGTCATGTAACACGCTCCGGTGTGCATCGACACCTGCGCTGGCGTAGCTTTTCCTAACCTGAAACACCCGCTTTCCCCAGTATCGCATTTCAAACACAATTCGGCGACAAGACCTCAACCACGAGTTACACGCATATATACTCACGTAATTGATGCACCTGTGATCTTCAAGCCCAGGGGAGGTATTTAGTAATATATTTTCATTTCCCCTTCATCGCAGGCAGCGGCCTCCAGTGATGTCAGGGCTCATAGCCTGGAAAGCAGCGTTTAACTCCGCTTAAACCGTTTAAGATGTATGAAGACACTGTTTTCCATGGTTCTGCTTGGCGGTTGAGCACTGAGAGACTGAAACAGGGTCGCAACGTGTTAAAAGTTTTTATTGTACGGCATACAATTCGCGCTATCACATATAGGTATATATTGCCAATTCCAATCCCTATTGCAGACTAGCCTCCAATTTCACTAGCAGATGGACGTTAAACGGGAAGCGAAATGGTATGACACACCCCTGAAAGCTGCGCGAAGAACGGTGCGTCACGCTCTTTATACGCACATACAGCAATCTTTTAACATGGCCTTCAAATCGAGGTTTCATAACATGGTGACCATTTGAGCTAGTTGGTGCGAATCTAACAGATTGAACCAGCGAAAGACATAAACACAAGAAAAAAATTACTCGGGACAGCGCTATAGACTAACAACTGAGGTTTACTTGGAGAAACGGTTGGCCAAGGAACTAAATCACATATGCGTATCAAACGCTCTCAAGAGGACCAGTAAGAGTCGAGTCAACGTAGTATTGAGAGGAAGAGAGGACTATACTACTCGCTATACTATGTTGAAACTATGCTTACTGGTCCTCTTGTCAGCGTTTCATACGCATATGTCATTTGGTTCCTCGGCCGGCCGTTTCTTCAAGTACACCTATGTTGTTAGGCCAAAGCTGTCCTGCGTACTTCTTTTCTTGTGTTTGTGTCTTTCGCTGGTTGAATATTTTAGAGGTTTCATAATTTTGTAGTCTTTCCTGGGGTGTACTCGGGCTTCCTTGAAGCGTAATGGTAGTCGGAACGAGATTGTGGAGTCTGCCTACAGCTTGAAGTTTAAGCGAACTGTAATCACGAATATGTTATATGGTTTATGGGGTTTAACGTCCCAAAGCGACTCGGGCTATGAAAGATGCCGTAGTTGAGGGCTCCGGAAATTTCAACCACGCGAGGCCCTTCAACGTGCACTGCCATCGCACAGAACACGGGCACCTTGCTTTTCGCCTCCACCGAAAAGCGGCTGCCTCAGCCGGGATTCGATCCCGCATCCTTGGGCACTTCATTGCCCTAACCACAATTTCTTCAAGTACTGTTGCAGTTAAACAACCCACCTGCTTTTACATTTTGCACGGCAGATTTGTGCCCGAAGTGACCTCCGCAGCAGGCTCGCGCTTCAGCGCACTGCCGCAGCGGCGAGTTCCCCTCCTCGACTCAAAGTCACGCTCTTGATGGGCGCACGCGTGGATGCGGAGTTGGTGCCGCTCGGCAGCCATTGTGTGTGCCTGCCTCCTTTGTACCACTCTCTAAATATTTGTTCTAACGTGAGGCGCTATAGCAGCGCCTAGTCGCCTCGCGCGAAATGCGCTCCGGAGCCACCTGCGTGGCGGCGCCCAGTAGACACCATATAGGCGTCGAACCTCTCCCTCCAAGTCCTTTAGTTTCACCTACCTTGCGAACATGCGACTTGCACGACAGCACTATCCCCCGCTCCACCCATCCGTTTCTCGGCGAGAAGCAGCTGTCTTTAGGCAGTTACAAACCGACACTTTCCCGACTCCCCTCTTTTACTCGTACCTGCACCCCTATCTCGGTCGCCCTGAATGTACGCACTGAATGTACACCAACCCTATTCCACATAATATGGCAATGTCAGGTAATACCCTCTCTTTCCCTTATCCCTAAACCTTTTGGACGGAGCGGCTGACTCCACGGCTGCTGGGCAGAAATGCATGGTTGGTAGCACGAGCGGAGTTGATGTCCGGCCCCTATGGAGCCCCGGAACAGGGGCTCCACCTGGGAGGCATATATATATATATATATATATATATATATATATATATATATATATATATATATATATATATATATATATATATATATATATATATATATATATATATATATATATATATATATATATATATATATATGTCGACAATACACTTGTTTATATATCCTACCCTAAACACCAGCAGCGATCATATATAATCTCTCCGTTCGAGTACCTGCTGTGCACGTGTCCCGCCCTCGACTAACATCGTGCCACTATTAAAGGTGCCAACCGCAAGCGCGGCCTGCTAGCTGTGCCACTTAGTGCCGTCCAATTTCCAAACTGCGGTCCAGCGAAACATAACGTCGCCTTCAGACTGCTGCTGGAATTTCTAGCAACAAACATTCCACTCTGGGCGTGTCACACCCCTGCAACAACCACCCTTCCCTCTTGCCGACACTGAACGCGCCTCCACTCTACCTATTCTGTAAACTCCCTGCACAGCCCGGTAGAAGACGTGCAGTTACAGAGCTATGCATCCTTCCTTTCTGTATTCCTGCACAAACACTTTTATTCCCCCCAAGAATTTCAACTATTTGATAAGCCTCCTCGCAGCTGCGGAGTAAATACAATATCTGGACCAGCCTTAATCCTCATCTCAAGTTACCTTGCGTGATATCCTAATTCCACTGGCGCGCTGCCGCTTCGTTATTATTATCATTTCCGGTTTTCATATTTTTTTTTTTTTTTTGCATTCGTGCCGTTTAGCAGATTTTTGTGTTGGCGAAGCTGGCAGTGCCTAGTCTGAGCGTACTATTACATTTAAGCAGTGGAGTGCTGGTTCTATATGTATCTTTGCAGCCGTCGGGAAGTGTGCATCAGTGAAGAGCAGCATGCAAGCACGGAGCAACGCCGTGGTTGTCTGCGTGCAAGGACTCAACTGTAGGAAAATTATTTTCTCGCTCTAAGCAAAAAGTACCTTGAATAAATTTTCACAAATAAATAGCACTGAGCAGGGCTATGAAAATTAGTGTCTGTTTACTAGGAACACTTCATTACACAATTGACGGTATAATGTGCCTCAAAAACGTAATTTTCTCGAATTTAGATTTTCCTTACTCTTTTTACTTTTTTTTTTTTGCGGATGCACATTACGTTGTTTGACCTCTAAAATATTTTATATGATTCTTTGACTTCTGAAGAACTTAGAGAAGGAGCTAAGGTGACTACTATGAGGACATAAAATATGATTTAAAAATTAAGTTTCATCTTTTACTGCCTTCTTTTAAGATTTATATTTCAACGGAATGAGACGGGGTTGGTTTCATTTGCTGCATATGAACACAGAATGCGTTTTATATGTGCGAACAACATTTGATAGTTATGCGTCAAAAAGTTTATTTTTTACATCTTTTTTTCGTGTGGCTATATTCTGCTATCGCTTGCAAGCTTAAGACGTGGAGGCCATTGGCGGCAAAACTTTTTGTCTCGACGAAACAAGTTCGGAGAATGTCCGTCATGGTAACACAATGCGCCATGATTTTTGAAAAAGAAATCGAAGATGGTCGAGTGCACAGCCTAGATAAGCTGGCGTGAATGATCGCACAAAAATGAGGGGACTATTGAATAAGGGAGTAACAAGGGGAGTGTGTGTGAACGAGGTGCTGCAAAGGGACCCGCAGACAGGAGCCGTTAACGCAGTAACATATCCTACCTTTAGGACACAGCTTAGGTGCCCTTCACCTCCCCCCCCCCCCCTGCCCCCCATCCCACACACACACACACGTTTTGTTGGCCATACTTTCCATATATAAAGAAAATATCTTTCTAATCTACATTAGTAACAAACAAGCTTGGGACTGCAACCATTAAGGGCGTCTGTATGGTTTTGCCTGGGTTTATGTGGCGGTGTGATTATGCAAGTATAACAGAATCAGTCATCTTGAGAACTGTTTTAGCTTTTGAATGTGGCTTATCTTGTCATTTATATAACATGACTTATGACCTCTAACCAAAAAGTAATTACTTATTGGGATCCACGCAAGCACAACCATATGGCTACACGGAAAAGCTGTGCAGCTTTCGAAACACATCACAGTTGGATAAAAATTTGCCCTCATTGGGGGGGGGGGGTTGAATCCAGGCCCTTGGGGGATTCCTCTAAGCACTGAACTGACTTAGTTAACTAGGGGCTTGAAGGTGTAGTACGATAAGTGGATTCGTGCCATAAACTGGAAACTACAAATTTATTTATTTATTTATGGATACTATGGAGTCGCTTGACCCCCAGAAAATAGTTTTATGAGGACAATATAGCTGCTACCTCCAAATAAGGAAAATACATTTATTGAAGTTTTTGCACTCTTGCTATACCATATGTTCAAATATAGCTGTATAAATACGTTTTCCTGGACAAAAATTGAAATGCTGTAGATAAAATTTTTAAAATATCAAGACGGAATTTTTCTAAAAACAAACAGTAAAGTTAGAAGTGCTTATAATGGGAGTACAAACTCAGAAATTCTAGAATATACAAAATGCGCTACCATACCTTTTCTTTAAACTTCTAGGCAAAAAAAAAAAAAAAAATATGGCAGGCATATACACAACGTTCTCTATCCCACCGGCATTCACCACTTAATTCTGTACTCGGTGCTCATTTCACTCATGCAGAATTCAAGAAAATGTCGGAACAGGAATTCGCTTCGCTTTACTGCAAGAAATAGTCGGACCTAAATTTTCTTTCGTTTGTAGCACAGCTTGGAGCGTTTTCGTTTCTGATTTTTTTTCTTTTTTTCTTTTTTTGCTCATGACACGGATGTTTCGCAAAGGGCATTGAAAGAGGGCAGGCTTGCTAGGTATCATCAAGATTGAGAATCTGAAATCTTCCTTCAGGCATATACCTAAATTCAGTCGTATTTTACGCATTTTTCTTGATTTGTTCAGTCAATCTTTTAGACATATTTAAATTTTGAGCGTACATATTATTAGCCAGGTGGCATTCTTCATATACTATTCCACCCCTTGTTGCCCCCCCCCCCCCCTTTTTTTTAAGCAATCGCGGAAATTGACCCAGAATGAAGCACAACCACGACTAACGTCAAAGGAGCAGTTTCTTTGTCTACAAAAGTGGCGGCGGCCTTGGCGAATGCCCTCAACGAATATAAGTTCTCAGCTCTCCATTAAGAGTGAAATTTGCAATTTCGAACAACTACCTTGACTGCCTTAATGAATATAAAACATTCCAGTTATACAGTGCTAGTACCATGCATGAAAAAATGGTGATGAATGATGCTTTTTTTTTTCTTTTTTTTGCACATGATGGCACATACATCATGCCGTATCTATCAAATGTGAGTCAGAATATCTATCTAGGAAGAAACGGAGTATATTTTTTAGAAACTGCACTTTGCGTGAGTACAAGGTTAAAACAAAAGTTCTCTAAAATGACAGCAATATGAACAAAAAAGAAAACGAGGTATTATAGACAAAATTCTTTTTTTTTAATTACCGAATAAGCATTTACTAATTGTGTGCGATTGCATAACAGCATTTTATTTTGCAAGATAGTATAGAGAGAAAAGTTCTGTAGAAATACAGGAAGACCATGGACAGAAACATTATCTACAATTACAAAATAGTCTATTTTTTGCAATGTACTAGGGGCAGAAGATCTCTGCAGAACTTCAAAAAATCATTAACAGACAATATATGAAAAATTGCAAAACAAAAAGACAAGAACAGAGCAGTTATAAATGACACAAAATTTGGCATGCAATTTTCTTTTTTTTTTTTTTTTTTTTTTTTTTGTTGAGTATGGGCTTTTACATCGCCCTCCGAGTCGTTCGTTTGCTATCAGCCAGAACAAGACCAGGTTGGCCTGTGCGCGCCAGCCCCGTTTTAACCCGGTCTGGGCCTTTTAAAAGAGTGACCTTTATTACAGTCGAGTTGCTCGATGAGTCCGGTGCACACGCGTCTTCCTAGCAGCTTCTACATGGTGGGAATGAGTGATATATAGGTCACAAGCCTGAGATGACATTGGGATGCCTTGTCCCCTTTCCGCATTTCAGTGAACCGTGATGGCAGCCATTACGATACTGACCGTTGGCGGTCTATGATATACTCTGATGCAGACCAGATTGATGGCGTCCTAACCTGAAAATAACGAGATTTCGATATTATGTGCGCAACTCTAGCAGATACCGAAATGGGTGACACTTACATATATCTACAACGTTTTAGAGTAGTATAGAGGCACTGAATTTCTGCTGAATGATTTACTCTTTTTAACGATGCGTAATAAAGTACTGTAGTATCTCCTATACCGCTAAAAAATTTACGATACGTTTTTTTTTTCCTTCCCCTGTCCAATATCGGTTTCAAACTTCAAGCATTGGATACGATGCCAAAGCTGCGCATACGTCACGGGAAGCATGATCTTTTTGAACATGAGCTTTTGCATCATTGCAAGGACGTGCAGTGAGCTAGCTCTAGTGTTTGCTAAAAGGCCTTTCTTTGTGTACCTCATGGCATACCTATAAACCTCGCCATTTCTGAAAGGATGACAAAAGAAGGCTCCTAAATTCCCGAGCAGGTCACCACAATGCCGCAGCAGCATAGCCTCCCGCAGCCTCTGCTTTCCAGCCGACGAGATATATATCTTCGCCCTCGGTGGACGTTTACGATCGTCGCGCTTTGCCAACATCCCGTGTGAAGACCTGGGACACCCATCCTGTGTTTAAACTACCCGTGCCATTTTATCTGCAACAACGCCAGAAAGTAGCTGGAATGGAACCATGAAGGTCGAGATGCTCATAAAAAAAAAATAAAAAAAAAAAAGGGAGAGCCCACGGGGATGGCAGTTCTGTCCTACATGAGTTATTTTTTTCTGCTTGTTGAACTTGTTAGCGAGCAGTATCTTTTTATTCTGCAGAGCACTTTTCCAGAAGGAAAACAGGCACATTTCTAATAGCAAATGCGTTGAATATGTGCAGATCAAGCGGTAAACGGTGATTATGGGGATATTTTTCAATACTATTTTCTAGATTATTATATATATACTGCAAACCTTCACAGTGACAGAAACTAGATTAGGAGACTACGCACGTTTTCCTCCTCGCAAACCTATGAAGTAGTACTACTTTGCCCATTTCAATGACATATAAAGAACTATACTTAACAGCTCTAGCTGCTTGCTTGTGTTCGTATAGATAATTCTCGATCTTCCGCGCCGTAATTCATGACCTAGTACTTATCACTTCATCATAGGCCTCCTTTTGTGTTGTTTTCGTGTGCTTCATTGTTGCGGAAAGAGTGAGAGCTTATATGAAAGCTAGACGCTATATTGTGCTGCGGCTGAGATAGTGTTACATTTCCTCTTTACAACTTTGTTCTCTTCCCCCTTTTGCCCTTTCTTCTGCTTTCATCTTTTTTGAGTGTGAGAAAGGGGTGAGCAAAAGGGCAGATACATGTTTCCCTCAGTAACTTCTTCACTATAGCTCGCGTTAGTATTTCTTCGTCGTTAACTTCCTCGCCGATTTCATAACGAGGACATCCAAAAGCTCATTACATCATAATGTGAGAACACCGGATTCCACAGTAAGGTAAGAACAAACCTTAGTGACGTCACCAGTGCGTGTAAACATCGCACCTTTCTCAATCAAAGACAACCGAAAATTTGACAATTTGCGATCTCTTGTCAACTGACCCATGTATATGGACCGCGCTTGCCCTAAATACCCAGGAGGCGGGCGGGTGAGCCTTCTTGTTATAGCCAGATAGGAGATGATAGAGATGGGGAAAGCTATATTTGGGAGGATGATTGCGACCTCTTTTCATGCCGAGAGGGGGCGTAATAAGATTTCATGTAAGTACCAATGAATTGCATAGTTTTATCATTTCTGCTTTCTTCATGTATGTAATATTGTTATTGTACATATATCTTGCAACTTCTGTCTTTACTCATGCTAACAGTATGAATAAATAAATTAATTAATATATAAATATAATATATAAAATATATAAATATATTTTGTTTTCTAAATTAGGGAGCTCCTGCCGAGCGTTTGTTATGTAAGGTGGCAATATTGAGAATCCCCCCTCCCCCTTTTTTTTTTTGCAATTATAATTGCAGCATGCATTTTAAATGGCGCATAATGAAACGAGGGGTCTCGAACTTTTAACTGGGAAGAACCGTGATTCTACGGATCCTGTATAAGACAAGCCGCTTTTTTGAAGCTTCGCAGGGCACCAAAACGCAAGTGAGCAGCGGTGACCTTCAGAAACGAGCCCCTTTTATTCTGCGATGCAAAATGGACTTGGAAAAAACAGTCCTTTTTTTTTTTTTCGTAATTATCACAGGTCTTCTACAGGTTCTTCGTGCATGAAAGACTGACGGATACTCCAGTTTTTCTTGCGGTAAGGCAGCATGAAGTGCAGTGGCAGTTATTGCTCTGTTCCACGCATTCTTATGGCATATAGCCCCGATCCTTCAAGTGCGCCGAAGCCTCGATGTACAGCGATGCTCGATGCAGACATACCGATCGAGCGCGGTGGCTCGCCATATGAAGGAAGTGCGCGCCTCAACCGCTCCATTTATGGGGCGCTAATCTGCGGCCGCGGGCCCGTCCCCATCGCACGCCCGCGCAATGTGTCGCCGCCGCTGGCGATCGCTCATTGTGCGCTCGTTTGGATGCAGAGCCCGGTGGGGCCTCCGTGAGGCATCGCCATACACTTGGACCGTTGTTTTTTGCGCGGCCTGCTCGCGTTCTCCTCGCGCGCTACCGGAGTATATTGCCGTCGGCCGCCTTGTACGCTACACACGTCGGCATGCATAAAATATCAGTTACGGCGTGTTACCCACCTTGGAAATAAGCACCGGGGCGATGTTTTCGGCCCGCGCGAGGGAGCCGAGTCCCTGTTTTGCTGCGCGCTTGGTGTATATATCACCGGTGCCTTGGATGATTGCTTTTAATATTAAACTCGACCGGGCCGCCGGAGAAACAAGCGCGCAGTCTCGGGAGACGCCACCGTGGTGAGCGCTCCCTCGCCTGACGGCTCTTTCTTCTCCGGCGGCGAGGTACACGTGTACGTGGCGCCCGCTTCCCGGGAGATCGAGACACCGTCGTCGCCTACGTCGGCCTCAGGCATGTGCGAGTGTTGAATGCGAGTGCCTGTCAGCGAGGCCCTCTGTATGGTTGTAAGCACTCCGTTGTTCTTTCCACGCGGGGTCCTCAGAAAAAATTAAAATAAAAAAAAAAACTGGAAGGGCCGAATCTGCCGCAAGCAGCTCGAAGTTGCAAAAAAGTGAGGAACTGCCAGTGGATATATTTTTCAATTGACAGCTGGCATGACAAGCGGACTGTTATCACTGTCGACAAAATGGCTGTCTGCGCAATTGGCGCTTAGCGGGACCCCTAGGACAACTCCACCCACTTTTGTTCTAAGCAGCGATCCATTCTCAAACCGACTCTAGGTTTGTCGACGGGTGCCCGGCAGCGAAAGACGCGTATATGGCGGAGAAAATTGCGATTGAAAGTTTTCTCGCATTCGAGTCTTTCACACCGCTTGGAAATAAACGGCAATGAGTAACCTACGCCTTGTAGGGTGCGATGATGGAGAGAGAAAAAAAAAGGACGAAGAAAAAAAAATATATGCGTGACGCACATCAGTTTATTTGCAAAATCGGTCGGTGATATGAAGTCACTTGTAATTCATTTTTGCGCTTCATCTAGCTTGTAAACGCTCCGTTTTCAGTGAAAGTAACGTCGTTAATTGATCTTAGGGCGCAGTAATTTATCGATCCCCAGTGTCCGTTTAAAAGCGGAAACACTGCGTGCACAACGCTACACATGAAAACTTGCTTATTTCGTAATGCACATAACCATGGGTTCTCAAGGGTTCTTAAGACATTGGACGGCCTACCGTTTGCTATATATTATATGGGCAGGGACACCAAATATTTAATTGCACGTTTCTTTCGTTATTTTCAAATGCGCGTAAGCCACCGATAAAAAGTGGATAACGAATTGGAATTCGACAGCTCAAAAAATAATTCTTAATTTTTATTTTTATTTCTTTTTTGTCTTGCTGTAGTTATGGCGCCATAGCTGGGGCTCAGATCACGTGACATACACCAAAAATGAGATGACATTGCTGCTTCGTCATTCTGATTCGATCTAACTCTCAAGCATACCGCCCCAATAATCGAAGCGAACAGCGATGATAGCGCACTTTCCGTGCGTCTCACTTCACCTCAGTTTTATACGATTCCACAGCTATAATACGGTTGCTGAAACCGAAACTCGATATGATAAAAATTTGAACTTAAACGAAAAGGCCACAGGCGAATTACACGCCCGCATCATTTTAAAGCGAGATCACGAACGTCGTTTTAGAGCGCAGCTCTTTGGCGCTCGTTCCTGGGTTTTGCGTCGGCGTCGGCGTCGGCCTCGTAACCAGCGCCTCCCCACTTTCATCCCCCAGTTCGAGCCGGCGCTTGGCAACCGAAGCCTCGCAGGAAGCGCGGAGCAGCCGGAGAACACAAGGAAAGGAAGGGGGTTCGGGGGGGGGGGGGGGGAGGGGTCGCTGGAGGAAGCGCTAGCAGCGACTGTCTGATGCCGCTGCCGCCGCTAGCGAGTCAAGAGAACTTGACCGCGTAGATAATAATAATAATTGGTTCACAGGAAGGGAAAGGCGCAGTATCTGTCACACGAGTTTGTGGAAACCTGAACCGCGCCGTAAGGGAAGGGAGGAAGGTGGGAGTTAAAGTGTAAAGAGAGAAAGAGGAGCCGTAGTGGAGGGCTACGGAGTAATTTCGACCACTTGGGGATCTTTAACGTGCGCTGACATCGCACAGCACACGGACGCCTCTTCGTTTCGACTCCATCGAAACGCAGCCACCGAGGTCGGGTTCGAACCCGCGTATTCCGGACAGTAGTCGGGCGTCTTACCACTGTACCACCCCGGCGGGGCATGACCGCGTAGAAAAACTGATTTATTTTTTATAGGAAGGGAAAGGCGGGGTAACTATCTCACTTGTTTTCTGTGGACACCGCAACCAAGCCGTAAGGGAAGGGAGGAAGGCGAGAGTGAAAGTGGAAAGAGAGAAAGAGGAGTCGTAGTAGAGGGCTACGGAGTAATTTCGACCACCTGGGGGACCGTGCGCTGACATCGCACAGCACACGGACGCCTCTTCGTATCCCGTTCCTCTCGCTCGTAACGCGTCCCACGGCTGTGACAACCTCGCGAGGCACTTGTATAGATCTCGTCTTTGAGAATCAAGCATTGGTGTACCAAGTCGAACATATATCAGTCTATTTCTCCGACCACAAAGCTTCCTTCATGACTGTCAAGAACTGTTAGTGGAGTCTTTGTTAAAGGAATACGTGTGAAAAATAAAAAAAAAAAATTCTGTGATAGCGCATACATGTGTTGCTCGATTTCTTTGCCTCAATCTATCGAAAGGGTGAAACAGCTTATTTGCTGCGCTCAAATTTCGCATTAGGAAGTAACGTAATCGTCGGTAATTTTTTGTATCGCCATTTTTTTTTAAGGACAAAATCTTATGTCTTTTACTTTTTTTTTTTTTGACCAACTTATCCACATTGAGAAGCCCCTAGATTACAACCGGTTAGAGCAAATATTCTTTTTCATACAACCTGTTTTCCCTCGAGAACTGCTTCGTTTAGAGGCCTTGCAAGGTTTGAATAAGATATACAAAGGAGAAAAAAATGAGCTAGTCATTACATCGATGATGACCAAGTCATCTTCCCGGAAAGCGTGTTTTGAAACGATTGGCACAATTTTCCTTGCCCCTGCCGAAGAATATGAATTTGCAATGAGGGCAGACCTTTAAAGCATGGTGTGAGCCTACAAAAAAGAAAAAAAGAAAGAAACGACAAGAATAACAGAAAACCGGGAGTTGAAGCAGCTATAGAGCCTACAAGTTGACACTTGTCGAATGGGCTGCAGGGCTGTGGCTCAATATAATGAACTTCTGAAAAAAGAAAGAGTTTCCCCAACCTTAACTTTGCTTGTTCCGGCTGATCGATGTATATATTCAGTCTTATAAACAAAAGAGTAACAAATGATAAGGCTAGTTACACAGCGTATAATAATTGCAAACATACGAAACTATCTTTCACTGTAGACAAGAGAAAACATTTACGAAGGTTTGAGATTAACGGTTCGCAATGCATTAAAATCTCCGGCGAGGAGCGTGGGAGCACGAATTAAAAATTTTAAGCGACGTGTCACTATGCTGACACGCGCTGCGGAGCGCTGAAGAATTAGTCCCCCGTTCGTCTTTCTCGGACTTGATCTTAAAAAGGCTTGTGACAACGTATCGCACCACACAGTGCTATGCTGCACATGGCAAAACGCAACCCGAAAAGGAGAGCCTTTAATTACATCAAAGGCTTTCTGGGGAACCGCACAGTGCAACTTCAAGTGGGTTCACTCCAATCCAATCCGTTGAAATTCAGGAACAAGGGTACACCACAGGAAGAGGTCCTACCTCCCATTCTGTTAAACTTCGCAGTCTTCAAGCTATAGCAAATAAACTGAACGCCACCGGCCGTAGTGGTGCAGTGGTTAGGGAGCTCGACTATTGTGCTCAAGGATGCGGGATCGAATCCCGGCCGCGGCGGCTACGTTTCGGGTGGAGGCAAAAAGCAAGACGCCCGTGTGCTTTACAATGTCAGAGCACGTCAAAAAACCCCAGGTGGTCGAAATTTCCGGAGCCCTCCACTACGGCGTCCCTCATAGCCAGAGTCGCGTTGGGACGTTAAACCCCACAAGCCAAACCAAACCAAACTAAACTGAACGCCATCCGCAACGTACACCATAGCCAACCATAGACATGCCATGGGGTGATATTACTATATGCATCAATCAAGGCTCAGATTGAGAGATAGAAGAAGCGCTACAGAAGGCTGCCAGGGCAGTTGAAAAAAAGCCAACGAAAGCAGGACTTCAGTGCTCGCCGAGCAAGTCAGAACTTTTGGTTATTAGAAGATGCAAGCCAGAAGACAGAATACCGATTACGGTAAAACTCCAAGGTAATGAAGTCAAAAGTGAGGGAAACGAATGTTCTTGGACCAAGAATACCTAATGAGCCGGGTAACGCAAACACACTGGAATCAGTTACATGATCTGTCCACCAGTCAGCAAGAAGTATTAAGCGCATCGCTAGTCGAAAGATGGGAATGAAAGAGCACGATCTCTTCCAAATCATTAACGCTTTCATACTGCGCAAAATAGCGTATGTGCTCTCCAAATGCTTAAGAACGAGGTCGAGAAGGTCGATGCTATGCCGCTCACATCATACCTTACACCACACACTACAGACTCAAGAGAAGAACATACCCTGCACCACAGACACAGCTCATACTCCAGAGAGCAACAGGAGGTGTGGTGAAATCTTCAAACTGACACTTAATTTCTCTAGCCCATACGTTTTTTCCCAAATTTCATAATTCAGAAAATAGCCTGGATTGTTGCTTATGCGATGAAATAGCATCATTAAACCATATAATTTGCAATTGTTGGGCCCATCTACCTCCCAGGGAACTCACGCCTGATCCCTTCCTTGACACGTGGAATAAGGCAAAGGCTAGCGACGACCCGGGCATTCAATACCGAGCTATGGCATGGGCCTGTGTCGCCTGGGATCTTCATGGTCTCGGATGCATGGTCTGGATGCGTTGTCCCATCATTCGATACTCTAAACATTCCTCAGGTCTAGAGCCAAGGTGTGGAGGAGCCGCGTACATTTCTGCTGGAAAATAAAAGCTTATTCCTCCTTCACGGTTTCGGAGGAATCAGCTTACCACCTTCCCAACTCCTATCTTTTCTTTCAATAGTAAAGTTTTACTTCTTTCCTTACCATTCTTTGTTTCTTACGGTTTCGCACCTACATATTAGCGCTATGCAAAGAGGTTTCTGTTTAAGAGCGAGGAGCTTCTGCAACTTGGACTTCCGTACTCCGTTCTTACCTTCGCCGCCGGGTTATGGTGCCTAGAAATATACTTCTAGGTACAATAGCCAGGTGCAGCATACAGGGTACATAGAAATCAATAAACCACATCTGAATTAGGTTACCCGCTTGCAGCTCCACTTCGGCTGCCAATTTAAACCCAGAACTGTAAGTATCCGTAATTTTTAATTTGACACCTTTTTATGCCGTAATAAGCAAAAAGGAGTGATAAATAGTAAAAGCATCGTGCCATGCGACTTTCAATAGTTTGTAACCTTTTTTTTTTACGTCGTGCACAGCAAAGTGTTTGAAGATCCCACATTTTCTACCGACTTTCCAACTTTTGAGTGCAATTTGTTTTGCTGCTCATATGGGCATAATTCGTCTGCTGACCTTGCAGTTCTGGTCCAATCCGACCATCGGATTCACATACGCGAGCTCTGTGCAGAGTTTTTTAACTGATGTGATCAAAGGGGTGTGACAGAAACTGAATCTGGGTGAGAAAAAGGTTTCATTCAATTACTGAACACATACTGTGCCGTACCTGCTGCAGCTCTATCACTCCCAAGGTTATGCGATAGATACCAGAAAAAGAAAGAACACTTCGGCGTCTTTATATAACTAATAGCGCCAAAAAGCGCTTTTACTTCGTGGATTGCAAAGGGTGTGGCGGACCATAGAATTAATAGTGCGGTGCGGACGGCATTATAATTCGCGCAAACTGCCCTGTAACAGCCGAGGCTGTAAAATAACAAATTGCATTGTTTTCTATAGACCGGGAATCCATAATCGGAACGTAATAAATTGAAATAAATAGAAAAGCAGACGCCGAAGAGAGGTTATAAGGCAATTGCCAATGACATGACCTTAGAATAAACCATGCGGTGAATCGAAGTTTTCATATATACATCTATACGAAAAAATGGTTGGTTAGGGTGGTACATAATTTCGTCCATAACGACAATGCGGGGAGACGTGATTTCGTATTTGGCCTGGCAATAGTGTTGTCCCAAAAACATGTATTCATTCATAACAACACGACTTTTGTTCATAAGGCACAAATTAATTCCTTGATAATTGCACCACAATTTTAATTCCAAACAACAGCTTAAGATATAGTTTGTATATAGCTTAAGCTTAAACTAATAAAAAACGGTCAATTGAAATTAAATTTCACAGGGTAGAGACCATAGTGGGCACGGTGAACACCTTAATGTCACCGTGCCGAGGTGCAGTGATATTGTAGTACAATTTCCGGCCAAACATTTGCCAAGCTAGATACGCAACCTCACCTTCCCGCTATACGCGTTGGATGAAGCGCTCTTAAAAAAAAAAATAAACAAACGTACAGCACTGAAGAATCTGCATAGGAGTAATGTGAAAGCACGGATGCTGCTGTTGGTTGCTTCTGGTTGTAGTTGCTTAATTCACTTTTTGTTTGCCTATTTTATTCTTTGGCACTTTTAAATTGCGCGCCAATCCCTTCCTGTGCTCTTTTTCGGCCCTACTTCCGGTTGCGTTACGTCACATCTTCTACGTCACATTAATTCACTTCTTGTTTACCTATTTTAGTCTTAGGTACTTTCAAATTTCGCGCCAATCCTTTCCTACCTTCTTTTTAGACTCTACTTCCGGTTACGTGACGTCCCATCCTCTACGTCACATTAATTTACTGCCCTAATTAACTACTTTAGTCTTTGGTAGTTTCAAATCGGGCGGAGATCCCTTCCTATGCCCTTTTTTGGCTCGACTTCAGGTTGCGTGAAGTCACATCCCTGACGTCACCATAATTGACTGATTTAATTAACTATTTTAGTATTTGATACATTCAAATGTGGCGCCAAGCCATTGGCTAATGAGACCATTTTGGCCTTTACTTTTACATTTTGTGTCTCTAATTAATTACCTAATTAACATATTGGCCTATTATTTTTTCGGACACAACATTACGTCGCCCTTTATCGATTGACACCCCTCATTAACCTCTAACACTTCTCAATTACTCACAACTGCTGCCGACAACTTTTCATTTTATTGCTTTAATTAATTACCTGATTAACTTATTTGCCTGATTATTTTCTCGGACACAGCATTACGTCACCCTCTATCGATTGACACCAATCATTAACCTCTACAACTTCTCCATTACAACTGCTGCGGACACGATTTTGCTGATGCGGTTTGCGGACGTGGCCTGCGGACGCGGTCTGCGGACAGAAATCCATGAACATAGCGAAGTAATGCTTTCGCATTAAAAAAAAAAAAAAAAACATTCACGGGGGAAAATCTAAGGAGCAAAAGTAGCTTAGTTATGCCGTGGGAGGCCAGACAGGTATATTATGAAATTATTATAAGAACATTTTTCATTACCAACATTAAACAAAGTGAAACATAAATGTTTTTTTTTCATAACAGGAAAAGACACGAGTATTAGTAAAAATGATATTCTGTCTGAATTTGCTTATCTCAGCGTATTAAAATTGTATTATATTATCAACTTATTGTTCCTCTTCTTCTTCTTCTTCTTCTTCTTCTTCTTCTTCTTCTTCTTCTTCTTCTTCTTCTTCTTATTATTATTATTATTATTATTATTATTATTATTATTATTATTATTATTATTATTATTATTATTATTATTATTATTATTATTATTATTATTATTATTATTATTATTATTATTATTATTAACGCAGTTGGCCTTTTCGCCTTCAGTTTCCCGAAGGCTTTTCTTTACACGGGAGTTTCAAAACCATCTTTCCGGCACAGCTGCCATTTGCAGCGTTTATCAGTTAGAAAAAAAAGAAAGCGAGAATAAGAAATATGGCGCTTGCGAAGATACTGTTAAACACAGATTAGTGGTTGTGAGTCGATTGGTGCAAATGGTTTTTTGCGGCCTCGTGATGCGTCCCATGCAGCGCGCTGTATTCTGATCACGTTCACGAGTACTTGCTTATATATATGCGTAGTGCAGCTTAGCTTTATCGTGTCCCGTTTTTCTCTTGCATCGCTGCTTGGTTTCACTCGGTTTTACGTTGCTGCCTTTCTGAAATTGATGAGTTAAAGGTGAACTGTGTTGGTTTAAATATGGCGTCATCTGTATGCTGTCTGCACGAGACGAAAGATGCTGACGCGTGCTCAGACACCGACCACGAGAGGAACGACTTGAGGGAGCGCCCACTGCAAACTCCTGAGATCATTTCGTAACCCGCGCGCTCGAAAAGTACTGTTCGTGACGCCACTGGGCCTATTCGATTTTCCAATGTGGACTACTAGCTGAGAGGTTTTGGCTTTCCTCTCTGACAAGATGCAGAGGCATGTTCACATGACCTGATTTCCAGGTGCCTCTGGTAGGCAAATACTGCTTACAGGCTCCTGCCGGCGTCTCCCTAACGCAGCTATATGTGGGGATTTCATATTTCAGCGTCAGCGCTAAACCTGCCCCGCAAATATGAAATCATAATCTTCAACGATCAGCAGCGTATCGGCAGATTATTCGATGATTTCGCCTTTTGTGACAGCAAAGCGGCTTCAGAAGTATTTTTCTTTTTTTTGTGTGTGTGTAATCTCTATACTTAATACCTAGTGGGAATAAGAGGCGTCTCTTTACTCATGTCTTCCTGGCGTGAGGCGACACTGGCCTGCATGCTGCTTTTCCCAGTTGGAAGACAATCTTTGCTTATCCGCCATGAAAAAAAAAAAATGATTTCAAGCGAGTAAAATGTAAAACAGAGGACCATACGTTCTGAAAATTTTGCACAAATGTAAGTAATAACTCACACAATATTTAGTATCGTGTTAAAGCTTGTACAGTTCTGATATGTGGCGGCTTGCTTAGCTTCCACGGCCCTCCTTTCGTAAGGAACGGTGAAAGGAAGTCTCAGTCCATTCGTCCGTCCGTCCGTGCTACCGGAGCAGACGATGCGGCTTTCTCGTTTCTGAAGACCGCAAACTGGTGTTCTTGTGTGTGATAAATCTGCCTCTACTCGTCTTTTTGTTGATCTAAGTGCAGCTTTGTTTGTTCCGTGCAGGTGCTTGCACATGCGAGCCATTCCGCACTTCTATAGTTAGTTGTCCCTTGATGATTGAATCGATTACACTGTGCGCGCGCCTGTCCCCCCCCCCCCCCCCCCCACACACACACACACACACTTTTTTTTTTTTTCACCACCATCTCGTCAGTCATTAAGTGAGTTTCTGATGATTATTTTCCCAGTACCTACAGCTGTCACTAAACTGCATAAAGATTATGTCAAAGCGAAAGTGGCAAAAGAAGACTGCTTTGTGCCGCTGTGTATATTAAAGCGGTTGCCGCTAGAACAAGGAGTGCATTTCTATGTTTTCTGCGCCATCTGATGCTACACGGCTTGCATACTGGTTATGTAACTTCGAGAGAGAAGACGGAAAGTTAAAGCCAACTACTGTGGTTGGCGAGAAACCTTTTTAGAGCAGATATTGCATCGAGTGCATATTCAGTGTTACCGTATACGGCGCAACCAACGAGCTTCCTCACCCTGATAAACCATGTCCGCGTCTGAAACTTGATGCCATGCTTACGATATTCACCGATTATCCCAGGCCTTTGTACCAGAAATGGCAGCTAGAAGGATGACTAGAAATCTGTGCAAGAGCCTCCAGCAAAACGTTACAGGCGTGCTGCGATCAGGAGCCTCCGAGTTGTGCTCAGCCGCTGAGACGGCAGAATCTGTGACATTGTGCCGAATTGCAAACGCAAATAGTTGGTAGAAACAAAAAATAAAAAAGCATATATATCTGGCAGCATGTTTAGTTAATCTGCATGCATGACCGGTAACAATAAAATGTCAGAAATTTTTAAACACCATCTAGACGACAATAAAACATTCGCAGAATTTTTTGCATTTTAATTATTCTTCAAGTGACAAACTGATGATTTATTGCAAGAATACAATAAATTGTCAGACGTGTTTGTCTGGCAACTATAACAGCAGAAATGCCTAATAACTTTCTATAACTGGGGAAAATAGGTAACGCTCCTTCTTTGCTTGCAAGAGTTAAATTTGTATGCAAATTTAATCCTCATTTCGCATAACCAGCAGATACAACACTAAAACCTTTAGTGCACCTTTTGCTCTTAAGCCTCCGTTAAGCCTCCAAACCAATCAAAACCAAGCATCGCAGGCTACAGGGCCTACAGGTCTTTTCAAGTTTTCTCAGCTTCAAATCTTGTATGTTTTAACAAGCCCGCAACTTTGTCTCAGCAAATTTCACAACACGTGAATCACATTTAGAACTATTACAGCCAAATTATAATTTTCATTCCACTTAGTCACTTTTAACATCAGAAAATATTGAGAACAGGCAATTATTTTTTCTCGTTCAAAGAACCCCATTTTAACTTCTCATGCTTAGAAAATGTAAGTACTGGCCCTCTGACTTACAGAAAGAATCTAGATATTAATGCAACGCTGCTGGCTTTGAGGGACCTCATGGTAGGAGGTTCTCTAATGTGTACAGAAAACAGAGTGCATGAGCATTTTCACAGTTCGTATACCACAGGAATGTGGCATCCACGGACGGAATCGAACCAGCCACCTTGTGCTTTACAGCTCACGTCATAAACATAAAACCACCCAGCGCGCTAACTAAAGAAACAAAAAAGAAATTAAATTGTGTAGATATATCTCTGAAAGTAGATTTTCAAAGAATGTTCCTAGCATACCCTTGACTAGCTGGCCGTGATTTCCGTCCACTCGTGACATACCTCATCTGCCTTTTAACTTAACACCTTTTTAACGCAGGATTAGGTGCTCCTGTGACATGCAGTTTGCAGTCCCTCTTCAGCGCCGCAGAATCCCTCTCAGTTCTATTCGCGCTCATAGCGCGTATATACAATACAGGCTGTATTGGATGGAATTACATTTGCCTCCATGGTGTGCGCCGTTAAGCCTAGGTTGCGCATGCACGCCGCACGCGAGCTACACAACATTTTCGGCCGCGGAAGATTTCTGTCCTTCGCCCAAACGATTCCAATCAAAGCAAGTACGACATGCAGCGAGACGGGCATGCTTACTCGGCAGAATTCGAGACAGAGGGCGAGAAATAAAATACATAGCTGTCCCGGTCGTCCACAGCCACTTATAAAAAGGGATCAGTCTGCTTATTTTAAAAGTAGTATGAAGTAGTAGTGGATGAATGCTGACATGGCTGTTGCTCACTCAAGCCTGAGTTGCACGGAAAGCTCACCCGTATTCCCATAAAAGCCCATACAAGCTAGAGGATTCTGCAATCCATGCTGAAAGAAAAACATATTTTCCGCTTTTTTGTTGTCAAAGAGGCGGAAGATTGCATTAGTTCTACTCCATAACAAATCTTCCTTGCATATGCGCTTTTCTCGGTACCCACGCGCTTTTTGCATACATTTAAATCGAGTAACGGAGAAGTGTACAAATACTGTCTGTTTCCACTAGCACTATAAGCGACTCTCGGCGGTAAGGATTTTCTCTTTCCCCGCTTGTATATATAAAGGCGGCGGGCGCAATCCTTGAGCATCCTACAAATTTCAGAGTGATCGAGATCGAGTAAACAGCTAACGGGCAAACCAAACAAAAAAAACAACGTCGCGAAAACAGCACTCAAGCATGGCCTCAATTGCCCGAAAAATGAGCGGCGGCCGGGCTTAATATCTTCAGCGGCAACCGGCCGGGGCTACAACAGGAACTACAAAAACACAAAAATGAAGGGAAGCGGAGCCCCCCCCCCCCCCCCCCCGGCAAGGCCAAGCAGCCTGCAGCGTTCTACATCCGCTGTGGCAGCGCGCCGCGCATCGCTCAGCTAGACACGCGAACAACTGCGTTATGGAGAAAGGCTTTTCGCTAAATGGACGGCAGCGTATCGAAACCATGATGCGGACTCGTGATGGATGCCGCGTCTCCGTGTCGCGGAGCCCGTACGTTGAGGAGAATTCATTTCAGAGCGATGAGCTTCCCGAAGAGGCTCCCATCCTCGCGTTTGGCTGCGAGGGCGGCCAGCATCTCCCGAGCTTCTCTCGTGGCTCCTTCATCCCCGGGCTGGGGAGAGAAATAAGAAAGAAGAATTGGGACATCACCGCACCCTATCGGCGAGTAAAGAGTGGGGCCAGACAATGGACACTCGGAGCGGGGCAGCAAATGCCCTAGGAGGGAGGTGGGAGAGATAAATACAGAAAAGGCTTTATGATCCTGTCTGGTTAGGCATGAATGCATGCCCATTTGCATCTGGCCCACCGCTTTGCACGGATTGTTGCACTTTAATCCTCCCTTTGTTTGACATTCGCTTTACGGCTCCTCTCCCTTTACGCCGGCGGCGCTGTCTGACGCACGGACCGCTCTGGGCCAGGGAGGTGAGCGATCCTAGGGTGCCGACAAGTTTTTCAAAGCCCTGGCCAATTATACTGAGTGTGCTGCGGGCTAGTGCCGGCTGACTCGATCGTCGGCTCTCGGTCGTTTGCCGTCCACGTGCCTGTAGCGGGGTGCGCCGACTTCCGAAGCATCGAATTAATCGTGCCACTCATGCCTCTTTTGGTCGACAAGGCTGTTGACAGCCCGCAATATACAAATACCATTCACTATGACTTGTTTCAAGGAGGGCTTTAGAATAGGCTGACCCTGTCGTAAGGGTATAAGGAAATAGCGGGGCCTTAGTGAGCATGGGCAGCACCCTAACGTCCTTGGATCATTAGCGTTTGTGGATATCGTAGCACTAAAGTATTTGGCTTAGGGGTGACGCTGATCTCGAACCGGAGAAACGGCGTGGCCCCCAACCGCCAGATATATGGGCGGGCAACATGGCGGAGTCCAAGCGAAGCGGGGCCGCTGGTCTCACCACCAGTTTGCTGCTGCCGATTCACTGTGTCTCTTGTTCGCGCCAAATGAAAGATGCAAGAAGCTTTACATTTGTATCAAGATGACCGCAGCAAAAAATTCAAGTAATATAACGTCGGAAATATTAACGGTGCTACTAGATTTGCATAGCTGCTGGGCTCAGCTATACAGTTTCTAAATACTTAAAAACATTGGGCTCAGCTCGGAAGCGTTGTTTGATAGCCGCGGAGACAGAATGCCAGAAATTGCGGGGTGGTCAAACAGCTTCATTTTGTCGGCATAAAAATGCGGGTACACATTTTTTACATTTTGGCAGCATACGTTGATTCTTCTTTTGCTTATGCTGGCATGAATAAAAGTAAAAAAAAAAATTAAATTTGTTTTATCTAAAAAGTCGTGTTTCACTTTTCATCCTAAATGGCAGTGCGAGCGGCTGAATTTATCCAGACCCGCAGACCGCTAAAAGATCTTGCGGCTAACACAGGAAGGATTGCAAATCGTAGCCTCAAGGATTCGGCTCTCCGTTCCTAAAACCCTGCAATTGAGTACTGCGAGCACTCGTGGTGCATGAATATATATATATATATATATATATATATATATATATATATATATATATATATATATATATATATATATAACGGGTGTCCCAGCTAACTTGAACCAAGGGATACAAAATAATACATTTGAGGTAAGTCAGTGAAACCAATTGCATTCAACTGCCAGCCTCCTTGCGCACTACAGGCGAATTTTTGTTTTGCAATTACTTAATTAGCTAATTATGTTAATTTTTCTAATTGATTAAATATCGACTTTAGACCAAACATGCGAATTGGAAACTTGTAGAGCACCTTCAGAAACCCCCATTCCATTAACTGCGATAAAGAAAGTCTCACTTGTATCTTTCTTTCTGGGCTCAAAAGAAAGCCCGCGAAATACAAATAATAACACGTGACTAGTGCATTTGTGCGCCGCGATTGTGGTGCTCTCAGTCGTGGTTTGAGCGAACAAAATTAGCTGCGGCCGTGTCTCCTTTGCCCCGTTAAAGCAGCAGGCCGATATGGCTGCGATGGCTTCTTCGCCCGCGTCCGACAGCCGGCCCACATGATGGTGCAAGTAGCACCGAGAGCGGCGAGCCGACAGCACCGGGATTCTAACAAACCCCCGAACTTTACTGCAAACGGATGAGCGATAAGGTATCAGCCACTGAATCTGCGCATACAGGCTTGGTTTGGGTAAATGGGCGAGATGACATGTGACTCGTCTAAAATTAGCGCTGCACCTTCATTTGCCGGTTCTTTATCGTCATCCGCCCGTCGTGATGTAGGCTGCTGCGGTGCACAGGCCTGGCAAAGATCGCGGTGACGACGGGCGAGCTCGAGCTCGCTCCAACCATCGCCAACATTTCTGCCTGCCGCTGCAACGGGACCATCGGGTCACGGCCGCAGCTGATTTCGTTCGCTCAAACCACGACTGAGAGCACCACGATCGCTGCGCTCAAATGCGCTAGTCACGTGGTATTATTTGTATTTCGCGGGCTTTCTTTTGAGCCCGGAAAAAAAGATACACGTGAAACTTTCTTTATCGCAATTAATGGAATGGGGGTTTCTGAAAGTGCTCTACAACTTTCCAATTCACATTTTTGGTCTAAGGTGAATATTTATAAAATTAGAAAAATTAACATAATTAGCCAATTAACTAATTGCAAAACAAAAAATTGCCTGTAGTGCGCAAGCAGGCTGGTAGTTGTATGCAACTGGTTTCATTGACCTACCTCAAGTATATAATTTGTAACCCTTGGTTCAAGTTAGCTGGGACACCCGGTATATATACAACAACAACATATATGACAAGTGCAACTGCTCAACGGTGAACGCAATTTACTTTTAAAATCCTCTAATAACCATTTAGCTGAATCAATGATTAAACTTAACACAGTTGTGCGGTTAGTGCTAATGAAGAACTCATTGCCATCCACAGGACAACGTCAGATCACTTCTTTAAACAAAGAAAACCTAATTATCAAAAGCCATGAAGCGCCATCTGTCTTGTCCCCTGCTCTCAGTTTCATGTTTTGCAACCATGCAGCGAGAGGAAATCCGGCGCTTTATTCTGCACAAAAGAGAAAAAAAAAGCACAGTTAGGCATGCAGCAAGGCCGGTTGAAATGGTAAGTCCGCTACTGATATGACCGGTTACACTGACTGACTACGGCGACAAAATCGAACGTCTTGCTCTATACTGTTCACTGTAACGCATTTTCTTTTGCTCCGCCGCTCTCAAAAATAACGTCCACACAGTTCAGTATGACTGTCTTTTTGTTTGTACCAATCGGCGAAGCAAAACAGAGAGATTTAGCATACCGTGAACCGCGATCCGCCACCGTGACTATCTACCGCTCGTGAGCGGGGGCGCACAAGCTGATTGGTTCCGATGCGGCAGGTCTATGTGCCGACATCCAGTATGTGGCGCTATCTATTGACATCAAAGTGATCTGAGCATGCGCAGTGGAACGCGCGGTGTCGGATAACGGTAGTGGATCGCGGATCACGGTGTGCTAAATCTCTCTAATAACGCCCATGGCGCGGAACAATGAAGCATGCAGTTCGAATTGGGTGCCGTAGTTGTTTCAACACGTCATAGCGGATGTCGCGTCTCCATCGAGCTTGCTGCGCTTCTAACGTACTCATCATCTTCGTGCGAAAAAAAAAAAAGTGCCGAATTTCTTCCGAGGCGCAGACTTCAGCAACGATTTCTAATAACCCAACTATGCTAATTCCAAAGTTAATTAGTGATTCTAAGTTAATTAGCTATTAGAAGACTTTTTACTGTAGATTCCGTCCGCCGCGACGGACGGCTTTTTCACCGCAAATTGTTTTTTTTTTTTCTATTTTGAGCTTCGTATATTTTACGAATTTCGGAAAGTGCTCGTTGAAACACCCAATGCATTCACGTACAGTTGATGTGTACGCATCAATGACAACAAATCGTATTCGGAAACGAAGTTGTTCCAGCGAAAAGGCAAAGTGCAGAATAAAGCAACTATATATGCATAGATTTTAAGGACTATATGTTTAGCCGTGGCACAGTATCAGTGAAGCAAATTTAGGGATGAACGATAATGCCCGCTCCTGTTGCTCTGCACCTCTGTGTGATCCATCTAAGATGCCATGCTTGCTGCTTATTAAAAAAGTGGGGCTTTTTGAATTGGGAGAACACGACAGCACACAATAAATAAATAAATAAATAAATAAATAAATAAATAAATAAATAAATAAATAAATAAATAAATAAATAAATAAATAAATAAATAAATAAATAAATAAATAAATAAATAAATAATCGTGGTAAGGCGGTTCATAAATAGACCCCTGTCGTTGTTCTTGCCAGAAAATACTTCATTGCATCAGAGTAATAGACAACTGGGAATGTGGCGATATGTGTATACGACGCTTTTTGAACCGCACAGGGAGGTGAGCATGCGTGATGAGCGTAAAGGATATGCTCGATTTAATTTCTTTGCTGTAAGTATCGTATATGGTTCCATTTTGTCAGGCAGCGAAGAGGAGTGCCAAACTTCCAGTAGCCGTCGCGGCACCGTTCGCTCGACGAAGGCAGTACCGCTCTGCTGGGCGGAAATACTGCCAGAGGCGGCGACTAGAGAAGACAACGCAGATACTCCGCCGAGAGCGGCCGGAAACACGTCACGATCACGGTAGGGCCGGTTTCGAAGCACTACAAACCACTGCACGCTCACTGTACGCATTGCTAGAACTCATTTTTGTTTTCTCCCTTTTTTGTTTTTGCGTGAAAAACGCCGTTATAAGTGCGTCGTCCGCGTTGGAAGGCCTATGGAAGGCTGCTGCTGAAGCGTATGGTCATAAAACCGCCGAACACTGTAAGAAGAAAAAACAGACAATCCAGAAATCGTGACTGGCATACGCTTGCTTCTTTAGCGAGTCATCCTCCGTTAGAGGTATAGGGCTGGAGCCCGAGCTTTCTGAAGGCCTAAAGGTCCACGCACGAATAAACCGCTTGTTAAGTGCTTGCATTCTTCTACTATAAATAACTATATATTAGCATGAATCAGAGTTAATGCGTAACGTATATATGTTGTCTCAATGTTCGCGTCTGGTGCGTGGTATGCCGAGGTTGTAAGCGTTCGTAAGCGTCCCTTGTTTCTATCAGCGCACTTGATAGGCGTCATAATGGGTGCCAAAGGTAATAAGTAAGCGTAGGCTGCGGCGCTTGTAGGCAGCCTGCCCAGAGAGAAAACTTCTTATGCGCCCGGCACACAGCTGTTCCGAACAGCGCTGCCGTGGCCTGCCGCTCAATCCACGTGGAAGGCGTTGGTCCGAAAGCGGCCTCAGCCGCCAGTGGCCCTGCGGCTCCGGATCCCGCGCGTTCAGCGGCACGGAAAAAATAAGGGCAAGCTCCGGTGCGGAGGTTTTATGTTCCCGGCTAGCTTTACGACGCCTAAGTGTAATAAAGGCATGATAACTACAGTGTGAATCCAGGGAACCACCCCGCTCGCGAACGACCGTATACATTTCCATGCGAGGGTGCTTGCGAGTGTGCCTGGGCGCATGTTCTTCTATTGAGTCTCATTTTTGGGGGGGAGTCTCGCGATTGCCCGGTTTCTCGCACGCTCCACGGAGAGCTGTGGTCGTCTCTGCTTTGGCTATACTGCCTCGCTCCGCTTTCAGCTTTCTTTTCTCTTCATTTATATCTCTCAATTTTCCCGTTCTTCTTTCATCCTCTTGCTCATCTCCGACGCGCTTTTATTGGACCCAGAGCGGGATTTTTTCCATAGACCGGCTGCCCGATGCCGATGGATTGGCGAGCACCATGGTGGCAAATGGCAGCACGCATGTTCGCCGTGGGAATGAAGCTAAACGGCGACGCGAGTCTCCGAAGCGTACTTGAAGGTTCTACCTCGTTTCCATATATGGCGCTAATCAGTACAGCTAGCAGCAAGCAAATGTATGTACATGTCGTGATGTGACTATGCAATGCGGGAAGAATTAGGCCATCGATGGCTAAGGAAGCGGAAAGGAGGTCGTGCTCGTTTAGTGAACTGCTTACAGCCGCCATAAATTGGCCAGCGTTAGCTCTTTGAGAGATGCAGCGAAATTCTTTTCAGAGGAAAGACAAAAAGATTGGAGCATGCAGTATGCGACCGCAGATGAGATTTGCTGGGGAGAATATACAGGAAGGCGCTGCGAGGCAAATGCAGCACATCTGAAGGCGCTCAACGGCACAGAGTGTCCATATGGCACCTAAAAAGGGGAAACTCGCGGCCGCCGAGCGATCGGCTTGGTTATTTCTTGGTCACTTGTTCAAGCTCGGGCTCGCTTCGGGGGTGTTTGTTTCAGGCGCTTTCTCTGTGCCTATGGGCCGAGGCCCTAACAGGGCTCCCGCTCAGTGCCTGCTTACCGCGTTTGCAGACAGTCGATCGGGGTCGTCGTGTAGCCAGTATCGACACCGTAACCCAATCAGTGGCCCCTGCCAGTCGGGTCGGCGCGCTCAGCCCCGAGCTCTTTCGCAGCCGTCGCGCAGTCCCCCTTCTCCCTTCCCCCTTATCGCACACTGTGAGCAGGGCGCTGCAGCGGGACAGGTGTTTCCCTGGGTCTACACACAATCGCCTAATGGCAGCTTGATGTTGCTGGCTGCCGGTGTTATTGGAGCCGGCCAGTGACTCGCTCGGCGCCAGCCAATGAGACGGAATTAAGAAACGATGGCGTGCGCCCCGCTGCGATGGGGTTACGGCCCACTGGCTATTGCCGCCCCATCAATCAGATCCTGCGCGCTGCTCTTGGGGACGTTTAATTAAGGGCCACTCGGAGTAGCGTCACCTGGCCTCACCGGCGCCAAACAGCCGTCGTCGACCTATTCGGGGAACGCGCGCCCGGAGACCCCGCGAACCGCTGTGGTGAACCCGGCAGAAAGTTTCCGTGCTGCGGGTCGCAACTGCCGGCACTGACCCGGCCACTTTGGCTTACGGGTGGACCATGCGCAGATGCGGCGTTCATTCCAGCGCGCTCCACGAAGCTGAGCTGACCGAGCAGAAAGCACCGCGCGATTGCAGTTCTTGCACCATTGTATATATACGCGTATATAGGCACCCCTGTTCTGATTGAACGCTGCACGGGGAGTTCGCCTTCCGCCGCATCGGATCCTGGGCACTTGCATTGTGACTGGGTTGTCACTCTATCGCGTGGCTAGAAAAGAATTCATGTACGCGTACTGTGCGGAATTTAGACGGTGCAAAGTCAGCAGCCTTCTTGAAGATAAAATTTTTAGTTCCCGACGTGCAGGCAAAATGGATATGTGAGGTCTTTTCCACGAGTAACCACTCTGTTGCACTTCTAAGATCAAGAGGATGCTAAAAATTAGCGCTCGTTAACTTACAGAGATTTAGAGCTTGAGGGGCGGCATGAGTTCTTCAGTATACGCACAAGCGAGAAGTAAACTACACAATCTGGTTATATTTGGAAAAGACGATACTAGAGCAAAATGATTGAAAACGGCTCTTTGTAAACAACAACCAGCTTTGAAAATGCACTTTCTTTAACGATATAGGATAACCAACCCATCCGTGCCGCAAAACGAAAACAAGGCAAGAGAGGCACGATTCCATAGTCAGGATATTTATTATATTGTTCTTATGTATGAAAAGTAGCCAAGACGTGTCGGCTCCTTTTATTATTGCTATTTGTATGTTAGTGTGTGTGCGCGCGTGTTTGTGTGTGTGGAGCGTGGAGTGCTTTCTATAAGATCTTTACTTTTTTTTTTTTTTAATATCAATATGTGGCTCACATAACAGGGGAACCTATATGCGAACTCTTCATTCGATCAGCGATTGAGTGCTCTGTAGCACTACGTAGTGGCTTTAGAGTCGGTGGGAAATTGCGAGCAACTTCCCCTGTGCTTGCATTAAAATACGATTATCAGTTAAAATAGGCTGCGGCATAATTAAAAAGTCTGGCGAGAGCAATTATGCTCCTTGAATGTCTCCCCATCTATTTCTTTTCTTTCTCTTTCTTCTGCCCTGTTTCTTCTTTCTCCGTTCTGCTTCCTCTTTAACTTCTTTTTTATGGTTTCTTTGATATTCTCCTTCTCTGTGTTGGCTTGACTTTACTTCCGTCTTTTCCTATTCTTTCTTCTTCTTTTTCGTCTTTTCCTTTACATTATTCTCCTTTCTTTTCTTCTCCCTTTTGGCCTCTGTCCTCGTGTCTCTCTTCGTTGGCTTAAATCCTAGCTTACCTTTAGTTTGCGTATTCGCCTTCATGTACTACACCTACTACAAAGGGCTTCATCTGCACGACTCAGAAAAACGTCCGCATTGAGAGTTAAAATACACTTTTATCACTTCGGATCACAACTTCATGCCAATGCTTTGTGGACCGTATATGAATACTATATATCACTACTGTGGAACGCTTCCCTTAGACGATTTCACATAGGCTGTTCGCAAACGTTCTCAAACTGCATGTTGTAATGGGCCGCCCTGTATTCAGGTGTCACATTTCAAAATGTTTTGCAGGTTCTATAGAACATTCAAATAAATGCAAGCGTTATACAGGCCGTGGCTATGATAATTAACTGAAAAACAGGATGGACACGCATTGCAAATAGTTGCTAAGTTAGCCAAAGTATTAAACATACCTGCCCAACTTGATTTTCAAATATCTCTTTCTAATTAAAATCTGCGGACAAGCTGCAGGTGAAGGGAAGTTGTTGGAATGAAATTTATCCAGGATGCCGCTCACGAAATTAACCACTTCATTCCGAGAAAGCTCGGAGACTTTCTCGAGTTTTGTTTATTTCATTCTTTCCAATGGCTACGAAGAAATAGCTGCGGCACTTATTTGTTTCCTGTACTTTCGAAATATAATATAGGTAAGATCCTTCCCAAACACCGTTTCTTGTTTGTTAAGGGCACGAGAGCTGTCCAATCACGGTGGAAAACGCGAACGGCCTTGTCCAACCATGGGCCACTCTTGGCGTCGGAGTTTTCTTGATTTACCCCCGTACCACCTTCAGGAATGTTTCCTCAGCCTCCTGGAATAATAAAATTACACACAGTCTTTATAGCGCGTAAAAATCAAAATAATAATAAAACAAATAGCGGCCTAGGAAAAGCTCTTGCTGAATCAAAATGCGCTTTACTTTTACACGTGTCTGCTTTGCATTTTGGCGCTGCACATCAAGCACCGCCTGCCATTAATATGTAAGGGAGAAACCCAATAAACAGAAGCATGGAACGCTAACGACGTCAATTTAGTATACGGACCGCATAACGTCGGTGCATTAATATAATGGCGCCCTTTTCAGCGCTATATACAGCCTGGCCTCTTTTTTTTTTTCTTTCTCTCTCTCTGTCACCGTCATGCACAGAGCTTGGCCTTAATCGAAGCAAGTGTACAAGATGGGCGCCATAAATGTCCTTATTCTGCATTGGGTACGCTGTTCCTATGTACCATTACTTTTTCTTTCGGTACCCTAGTAACCGCAGAGGGCCCATCTACAAAAAAAAAAAAAAAAAAAAAAAAGAAAAAAAATCCTTCATGTTACCGCTTTCTATTACGTTTACACAAGCGGTCCGTCTTGAGTACTGTAAGAAGAGCTGGATTGAAGTCGTGAATTTAGAAGTGCGTGTTTTAAATGGCTTACCCCTTACTTCTGCTAGAGGAGAATGTTTATATGCGTGTTAAAGCACCCAAATGGGTCTCGCTCATAATGTGTCGTAAAACTCTGTTCTGCTTTCAGGGTTTAAAAAACAGTGAATCGTAAAAATAATGCTTAAAAAATAAAGCCCAGTTTTGTGTGATGAGAGTACTTCTGAAATGAACAAAGCAGTAATACTGCGCCACGTTTTGTGTGTTTTAACTATACTATACTTGTCTTATTTTTAAATCTCGAACCGATCCCCTTTTCCCGTACAACACATCATTTTCTACACTATTCGGAGAGCATTCGAAGAAAAACTTCGCTGTCTTGTAGTCTTCTTAACTAACCGTTGCAAGTCCAGCGTCGTGAATTTGTTATATACCGAACGTGCTATCGGGCGCAAAAGTTTACGTGATGCATTTTTTTTTTTTTTTTCAGAAAACACCTTGTTGACTGATATTATACACCTGCCACACCGACCGCTTGAGTTGGTAGCCCAGCTCTCACCCTAGTGTCACGTGGGGTGTGACGTCACAGCGTCACGTGGGTGCGGCCGCGCCACGCTGAAGGCTCGAAACATAGAGCAGTATTGCTTTCGCAATAAAAAAAAAAAAAAGCTTTTGGTAACTACATGTGTCATGGTACGAGATGTGCGTGTTACTGCGCTGAGAGGTAAGTAAAATTAAATTGGGATATTTGGCTGTAGGAATTGAGGCAAAGGTTTGAAACCTCTGAAATTCTTACTTGATCATGTAGTCAGCTCTTTATTTAGACGACAAGGAAGCTTGAATAGCAGACTGCTTCCTGTCACGGTAGAAATGTGCGTATATAGGAATTACTCAGCTTTCCACGCGATCTCGTCTCTCTTTATGCGAGACGTTTTTCCAGAATAAGACATTTTTTTTTCTTCATTATAAATATTTACGCACTTTAGACTGTAGTAGAAAGTTGGATCAATTGTTTTCTTTTTAATATAGTTTATTTCCTGGGATGGCACGAATTCGTGACAATCAGCCCTTGCGTCACTTCGCGTGTGTCCAAGAAATTATTTGGTTTGGTTTGGTTTATGGGGTTTAACGTCCCAGAGTGAATCAGTCTATGAGAGACGCTGTAGTGGGGGCTCCGGAAATTTCGACCTCCCTGAGTTCTTTAATGTTCGCTGACATCGTAGAGCACACGGTCACTTTTTTTTTCCCCCTCCATCGATAAGCGGCCACCGCGGCCGGTATTCGATCCCGCATCTTCGGGCACAGCAGTCGAGCGCCGTAACAGCTGCACCACCGTGGCTCATGAAATTACATTGAAACTGAATTTGCTGAAAAACTGCCGTGGCCTTCCTGACATGTATTGTTACCACAAACTATTACATGTCTCCCGACGAATAGGGGCTTGCTGCTTTAGGTAATACCGTGATAACTGCTTCACGAAGCTCAAAGCTGGACAGGCTCATTCGCTGGCGAATAGACGCTCTACAATCTAAAAAAAAAAAAAAAAAAAAAAAAAAAAAAACTTAGAGGAAACGCGTGACACCATACTATCCTTTCCTCTCACCTCACTCCGATCTTTCCTCTGCAGATCTATCAGTTTGTGCAATCCTCGTCAAAGATGATACATATTAATAGTTGAAGAAACGCTACCATTTTGGCATTGACGGGACATGCCATTGAGCCCGTTACACAGTCAAGCAACGGAGAGGTACAGTTTACTAACCTCGCTAAGGAGCGAAAAAGAGGTACGAGCCTGTTGGGCGTACATGACGGCGGAGGCAAGTATTCCCCTCTGCTTGCACTGTTATTGCGGCGGGGCATAGCTGTCGCGCACGACCGCGCCCCTGAACTTGAAGAGCGGCCTGCCGGCACAGGGGGCCTAGCGGACACGGAAGCGAGTCAGTGTCAATTAATAGTGCGCACGTGCACGCCGTTCGCAGCTCAACCTCGGCCGCCGCGCACAATCGCATTTCCCGCTCGCAGGCGGTCCCGGGCGTCGGTCCCCTTTGTGGTTGTCTCCACGAGGGCAGAGATGGCGCTCACAAAGGCCCGGACTGCTGCCTCCTGCACCGCGGCGGCCGGGATTAGGCAAGTGAAGTCCGCGGAGCTGACTTCTCATTGTGGTCCCGACACCTGAGCAAAGAGGCCCGCCGCTTGGCTGCGTTGTCACGCCGCAGCAGGTCTCGGCATCTTTCTCGGCGTAGTCTATCGTTGTGGCCCCACGCTGCAGGAATGCGCGCTCTTTGGTGCGCATACGCGCGCGTGAGCCGACGGGGCTCCCCTTCAGGGCCACGAGCGTCATGGGGTCGTGTGAATAGGCCGCGTCTCACCGGTGCGATCTCGGACCGTTTTCAAAGAACGCCCAGCCACAGCGGCCAACGCAGCTGCGCTCTGTGCGACCGCGCTCTTTCGCTGCAGATAGGAGGCTTTTTGCAAATTTAACACGTCACGGTCAGGTGCAAAGGGATACAGACAATGCATGCCAAGAAATAAAGCCAACGTGTTGAGCGAAGCTGCTTGCCTCCAGGATCACGCGTCACAGATCCGTTGCATACTGTTTGGGAAATGCTTCCTTCGATCGGATACTGTAAATTGTAGTAGTACAGTATGATTAAATGAATGATTGCCTTCGTCGTTATAAATTTATAGAGCACAACTGAGACGACTATCTTCTTAGCATCACGGGCGTAGTACGTAAAATTTAATGGTGCGCACTTTGAATTTCTCCGTATTAATTCCTGGACGACGTAGCGACACCGCTATAATGAAGTTCATTGGTTTATATTGCTCTACATAAACTTTTCAAGGTGGATGTGCAAACTTGAGATGTTTTGAAATAATCTTTCCCAAGAAACCGTGCCTGCATCGCTACTGATACTGAAAGCGGACGGTAACCACGTGTGGAATCTTGATATATCGTTATCTGCTTCCCGGCCACTTGTTCGTAGATGTTCTTCGCGTCCCTCGCAGAACAAACATACCTGTCACCCGTACAAATAATTTTGAAAGTCTGAAGTTTCAAGAGCCCTCATCTGCGCGCTGTCGATGGGAAGGAAGAGTCGTACTCGCCAAGCCTTTCTTTCTCCGCCCCCCCCCCCCTCCCATAGTATTAAACAAAAACGGGGGAAACTCGACCATCCGCTCCAACGAACGCCACGCGGAAATTCTCCTCACACAGCGTTGCACCGCAGAAAGCGTCGCTGCAAAGTGGGCGCTTTCCTGGTTCTTACTTTTTTGTTTTTGTTTCCGCGGGACGCTCGAGCGAATATGAGCGCGTGTTGAAATTCGAGCCGTCCGCATCACGGCCCGTCGGCAGGCACTCAAAGCGCGCACAGAGTGCCGAGAAAAGCAGCGCACGGAGCAGTCATTTGTTTCGGCTCTTTTCCTGCCGCGGCACGGAGGATGTCGGGGATGGTGTGCTTCCGACATCTGGCCATCTCCTTGGAATACAAACGAGTGGGAGCGCCTATACAGCCCATCGCTGTTCATGTTTGCGCCGCCCAAAGACACTCGCTGCGCCAGCGCACGCCCAAGACGGATGAGCTGAAACAGGCGCCGGCAGCACATCACATCCGAGACGCTAATGAAATCTTCATAGAAAGCAAGCGCAACGGGACAAAAAGCAAAGCAACGGCTGAGCAGCGTCTGAGAGAGTGCGCCGACGAGAGAGCGCCGGCCAGCGTGTGTATGCCTCGAATCACCGGCGCACGGTTTACGACAGCGGTGCCCGTGTTGTATAAAAGCCCGCCTACGGCCGGGACCCCGCAACAGTAAAACTCGCTCTGAGCGCAAACACCGCCCGTATGCGATTCCGATGGACGCGGCTCTCACCGGCGGACGGCAAACCTCGCCCGCGCGCTGCTGCCGCCACAGTGAACCACTTTCGAGCCACCATCAACAAGACAAGAGGAAAGCAATGCCCGCCGTTACTCGGTTTTTTTTTTTTTTTTTTTCACCGGATCACAAGCGTGAAATTTTCATTCTCTCGATTCTTTCTGGGGGCAGCAGAGGCAGAAAAGCCTAGCCGCAAGAAAATAGCGGAACGGTGGGAGTCTGGGATCTGCGATATATTGAGGCCGCGACAAAGGCGGGGAGAAAAAGAGATATGATTGAAGGACAGCGGAAGACGTCGCGACAATAGGCCGGGGCGAAGTGGTAGCTATCTGAGATTTGATGATAGCAGGGTTTAGAGCGTTCCCCACTTCTCCTCTTTCTCCACTGCGGGCATGACCTGGCGTGGCGCGACAACGCGCCGGATTCCTCTCTCACTGAGCGAGACATGAGTCCAATGGCTCCGAAGGCAAGAAAAATGAACGCCTGACATTCCAACGGTCTCTTGGAGCAAAGATGGATGATGCGTTGCCGACGAGTTATAATTCAACGTCATTTAGCGATGCCGTCAAAAACTGGCTACGCCGCCAATGTTGTAAGAACCAACAGTAATTCTCGAACCATGCACAGTCGCTGCCATGTCGCGACGATGGAGCCGCATCTTAGTCTTCTTAGGGGGATGAACGCAACGGCGCGACGAAATGGCGATGAGTGGAATGAGGATTAATAACGCAAGGCTGCAGTGAGTCGCGTGTGTGACACTCGCCATTTTAGCGCACCCAGGGACCTACAGCGCACGTCAGGGGACCTATAGGAAACTCACAGAAGCCCTTCGCGCAAGTAATGTACTCCATGCTCTTGTTGCTGTTTTCGTTAGAATCCAGAGGCGCGAAACATATCGGTTGCGGATGTAACACGGATTTAACTTAGCAATTCATTCAATAAGAGAACATCAGTGGTGACATCGTTAATTTGATGACTCGATGTGAAAGCTGCTAATAGCAGTAGTTGCTGTGGTATTCTTCTTGCGTATGTATTTTGTCACTGATGTTGTGAGTTTTGTTTCTAATCCGTGTATATTATACAACTCACCACGCCTCGTTTCCTTCAGGGAAGTTGGCTTCCCGTACTTGTGTTCTTCATTTCCGCGTCCTCCCCGCAGCCCACTAATTTGTGAGTTTTTGAGCTGAGCTACTGGAGCTGAGCTCACAACATTATACGTGACGTTTCGCAATACAAGAAACCCCGTAGAAGCCTCGCAGCAGACTCAAATTGTTGGTCGATAACAGATAGCCGAACGTTTTTCGCAGCTCCCGCGCTGAATGCGCTTCTTGAAAAGTAGATTGGTCTATATGAGGAGTTCTGGTGAAAACAGAAAATCCAGCCCTCCAGTGCACTGTGCCTCTTCGAAACCAGGAAAAAAGGGGACTACGCTACTCCCAACTCTATGCCTGGAAAGCCGATGGTGCCTTAAACGAGAGTTGTCGGCAGTGATAACTGCCATCCTAAGAGCCCTGCGGACGTTACGTGCAGATAGCTCTCTGTTATGACTTATAAAAATATGTAGTAGTACACGCAACCACTGAATATGTCAACTGAAAGCAACAGGAAGGTAGTGATAACTCAGAACAGAAAACGACCAGAATGGGAATCGGCCGTGAAAGGACGAAAATAAATGACAAGCATATTAAAGATTTTATTTGTAAAACATTTTCATATTTTACGAAGAAATTGAAAGTATAATATCGTTTTGTTTACTACTGTATGCGCTTAATAATCTGCAGACAATATATCAATACAACAAAGACGGGTGTATGGGGCTGTAAACTATAGTTCATGCATGGTCGACAAAGCAGCCCAGAAAAGACGCGGACGAAGAAAAGCGCAGGAGGGCACGGGTGCTTCTCGATCCTAAGTTACATTTATACGCGTATAAACGCACGCCGGCCTGTCCCTCTAACGTGTAGTGTTCCAGTATGACCTCCTTGCTAAGCCCAGAAAGAAATGCAGCTGATTATTAGCACTCGGTGAAGAGAAATTTTAGCGTCGCTCTCTTGCGTCGCAGTAAACATCGGGCCTTCGTCGGTCATCAGCCAGCAGCTTGCATCTGTTCTGTTAACAAAATACAGTACACAGTGCTTTCGTTTGAGCCTCGTCCTCAGATGGCGGCCAAAAGGAGAAATTTTACGAAGACGAATGTGAGCGCAATCAAACTACCTGCTTCTTGACGGTTCTGTGTCGCCACTGTTCTGCGTCGCAATGTATCAGCGTTCCGTTTTTGAAAGCGACAAGCGGCAGTTCGAATTCAGTTGTTCAGGTTTTGTTTCTTTCTCTTTCTTTCTTCGTTATACTCTAGTAGCAGTAGTAGAAAGCATTTATTTAAGAAAAATAATTTAGGGCGTTAAAAGCAGGGCTGGTCGAGCCCTCAATCCGGGACTCCTTTGGCTGGAGCCGCTGTCCGAGCTCTCTTAACCAAGGATCTCTGTGCCACGAGGTCGGAGCCGGACTCGGTCACCTGGGGCGCACTAAACAGCTGCCCACCGATTATGCCAACGCCGATGCCACTCAAGCCAGGAATTCATGCTCCTAAAAAGTCATTTTCTTAGAGCATGAATGTGGTCTAGAAATGAGCAAAACGTTTTCCCTGACGGTTGGCTGCGAAAGTCTTTGGATACGGATGTCGAGTCTGTGTTGCCGTTCTTCTCTTCCTTTGTTGGCTTCTGGCTGACACAAGGGAGCGCAGTTACCACCTGCCATCACGATATTTCGTGGAAGCCCATGACTAGCAGCTTAAAAAAAAAAAAGAATTGCATGCATCAACGCTATTATTTTTCCGACGACCAGTCAATATGAAGAAACATCTTTTTTGAACAAACTAGTGAGCAATCCGCTGGGCCGGCCGGACGCTCATATGCATGCAAGTGTGATAATGTCCTTCACAAACACACGCCTTTTTTGGTCCTCAGTGAGTTCCCTTACGCCGTGGTTTGTGGGCGTCCCTAATCGGTGAGAATGGCCTGGTCGACCGTATAACCAGAAAAGTTATGCCGCTTTGAAACTTGCTACACCGCTCGCATGCTTGCTGCACTGGCAAACAAAAATTACGGCAAAGCCACTTGATTGTATGTTGAGTTTCAACGCGTTACCACATGGTGCTACTTACAGCTAGGTTATAAGTGATTATATGTTACACTGCCTCGTTGAGCAATACAGGCTGTTGGTCCCGCGAATCATTGTAAACACGCCTGCTTCTCTCGCACGACGTGTTCGACGGTCTACAACCTGCTACGATGTAGCGCCTCGGACTTTAACGATGTTCCTCTCGTCTCAGTGAGGAAAAGTTACGCGCCCAATATCCGTGCACTTGCCTTCCAAACATAATACCTGCGGCGCCCAGAACGCCCGTCTGGCAACAATAATTTCGCAATCTTTGACGCGCATCAACTCCCACGCTGCTATTCGCAGTCATTGCGGCAGTAGACGTTTTGCGGCCCGGCCGAGCAGCGCGGAAAAAGTGCAGTGGAGACGACTCCTCCATCCTCACACGCGTTTGTATCCCGTTGCATCATCAGAAGAAGCGTCGCCTTGCGCTAAGCTGCATGCGCTGCAGGGTGCGTACTCCCCGACCAAGCATGCAGGCCTCGGCCGCTCGAGACAGTGACGAACCTGGAACAGATGGAAAAACCGTTCGTCGAATCATCGCGGTTCGACTTAGAAATGAAACTAACCCCGAGGGCCCGCTCGAAGCCGGGGTGTGCGTGCCGTCGCTACGACGCCACGGCTGTGGCGACGCGGCTGCGTCGGTCGCAGGGGCGCGCCTATGATTGTTTTATTCCGCGGACCCGCTGTTTCCGAGAGAGAGCAGCCGGAGGAGGCCTTCGCCTTTTGAACGGTAATGGTAGTATTATTCCCGACCTCCGGGAGCGGCATTCGGTGCCACCTATAGCTCGATGAATTTGAATGGCGTGAAATGCGACGTACGTGTTTTGAAAACACAACGCCGAGACAAGACGGCACCTACGATATCTACAAGTTTAGGAATTTGTTTCTGCCAAGACCTCCATCTTCCTTTTGTCGCTTTGAGATGAAAAACGCACTGAGAGGGGAGAGGAGAAGAGAAATAGATATATAAAAAAAAGAGGGAGAGCAAAGCGTTACCCGCAGATGCAGGGTGTAGGCACCCTAGAAAGTAATAGGCGCCGACGTGCAACGATTCGACTTCGAGGCCCACCAGAGAACTTTGGGAGCGCTTTGGCAGCGGGACAAGGAATTCTTGGCGTGGGAAAAATGCAAGCTGTAGAAAACAGTGAGGAGTTAGCTGAGAGGAGGAGGCGGTAGCTGGAAAACCACGGAGTGACTCTACGCTTGCACGTGTGTTTACTTCTTCCGCCTTGCCGCACTGTGCGGCAGCATTTCCGCGGAGAGAGAAAAGGCAGCGTAAACATTGGAGGATCAGCAGTTCCATGACATACGGTGCTTCGCCGCCAGCTTTGAATTAAAACATTTCAAAAATCACAATTTTGTTTATTCGGGACGTCAACTCTGTTGCCGAACGTATAGAAGAGGGCAGACGCTATACGACGACTCGTTTGAAGTTTAGCAGATATTTTGTCTTGCCCCTTTTTAGCGTAAGCTATATAAGCGATGCATCAACACACTTTCTGCATTCATTCTGCGAGTGTTCAATTCGGGCCTATTTGCAATAAGCCACGAATCGCATATTGGTAAAACACACTGTCCCGAACTGCATAGTTAACGAAAGTCTCTTATAATCCAATTGCAAGCTAATGTCGTTGCATAGTTTACAAAGATTTTGGATAGTGCATGCATCCCTGGGGTACTTCATTTACTTAGAATCTGCGTGATAATCCAGCAAGAGCATAAGCCAGAAAGCCATTTATATTTAATGACAAATAGTTACTCAATCTTTTGATCCCTAAACAGTGGGTAACCCACATGCCTAATTCAAGAGCTGGCCTTTGATATATAGATCGCTAGAGGTCAGCGCGTCATCAAGGCCCGTCTCCAAATCCTTAAAACGTTGAGGAGTTGTGGGAGGCAGATAAACATCACATGAAAGTGCGGCTGCATGGCTTCATATCAACGCAGCCACATGCCGCCGTGCAGTAAGAGAGTGCGGAAAACAATCGAGCTGACGTGGAGCATATTTCGTGAAGAAGCTCGCCAAAAGGGGAGAAACGAGTTTTAAAGCAACGTAAGTGATATGCCGTTATATGGAAGCTGATCCGATTATATTATCAGAGTGATTGAAAGAACTAGTCATTATTCTGCGCTGTCATGAAATCTGCAACATCCCGTGTATATATTTATCGAAGGCAGCTAAATTCATACGCTTCCTCTGCGAAACCTACGCAGTGCTGTGGCAGCCGTAGCCATTCGGAGAAAATGACGGATCTATTCGCTCACGAGAGGCTTTCGTGAATGTTCGCCGTTTTTGCTTTTTTTTTATTATTATTAAGAGGGGGGGAATGGGAGTGGAGTCGGTTCTGCACATCCGGCGACGTATTTCTGCCTTTGGGTGACTGATGCTAGTTCCTTCACCACCAGGAGCGGATTTATGGGTTACTCTTGGAAGGAGATGGCTATCCAATTTAACTATGCATTTCCTCGTACTTTTTGACTCACAAGGTTCGGCACAGTTTTCCTGCGTAATATTTCTCGCTTGGAGGAAGAAGCACCCTCATAAATCCACCCTTGATAACCTCTGCACAGGTGTGGTCGGCTATTCATTGTCGGACGTGCTGAACTACCCTGTTTGACAGTCAGCGTTATGATCAGTACTAAGGGCGGAGCGAAGGAGGAGGCAGTGGAAAACTTCGAAAGCGAATTACCATAGACTTGTCAATATTTCGATTCTTAAGAAAGTTATTCCACCCCGCCGCGTTTGTACAGTAGTTAGGGCACTCGAGTACTGCACTAAAGGATGCGGGATCGAATCCCGGCCGCGGCGGCCGCTTTTCGATGGAGGCGAAAAGCAGTGCGCCCGTGTGCTGTGTGATGCCAGTGCACGTTAAAGAACCCTAGACGGTCGAAATTTCTGGAGCCCTCCACTTCGGCGTCTCTCATAACCTGAGTCACTTTGAGATGTTAATTTAAAGGAGCCAACAGTCTTCAAGTCCAAGGCAAACGCCTTCGGAGGTCATGGGTTCGTCTCCCACCATCGGCGCGTTGTTTTATTGCGAAAGCAATACTACTCGCACTGTCAAGTCTTCGCGTGACCCGGCCGCAGTTACGTCTTACCCACATGACGCTGTGACGTCACACCCCACGTGGGCTGGCAGGAGCTGCAAACTTAGGTCTCTCGTTTCACATGTGATGGTTATGTCAGAATCAGCCTGCTAAGACTCTGGCATTCACGTTACCCCTATAGGCCACTAAGGCACGTTCATACGGCTTGGTTAAAGCGGGGCTTTATATGTGGGCTGAGGAAGAAGAAAAAGAGAGGAAGAACGCTCGGTCACCCGAAGCTAATGCTTTCGCTCAATATTTGGTTCAGCAGCGTTGAACCCTTGAAATCTTTTTCCCTTCCACTTTGCATTTAATATTCTTTATCCCTAAAAATCATCATAACACTAATTCTTGTCAATATAACAATAAAAGATTAAAAAGAAATATCCCCGGCGTTTGCCTTGGACTTATAGACTCTTGTCTCTTTTAAATTCTATAATAACGAGCCCCTCATTTCCCCTTCAATTGTCTGCTTTGGGATGTTAAACCACATAAACCAAACAAAACCAGAAAGCCATTCCGGGAAAGGGTAAGATGAAAAATGCAAGGCATGAAGTGATGACACAGATATATATATATATATATATATATATATATATATATATATATATATATATATATATATATATATATATATATATATATATATGTATATACCGGGTGTCCCAGCTAACTTGAACCAAGGGTTACAAAATAATGTATTTGAGGTAGGTCAGTGAAACCAAATGCATACAACTGCCGGCCTGTTCGCGCACTACAGGCAATTTTTTGTTTTGCATTTACTTAATTAGGTAATTATGTTAATTTCTCTAATTTTTTAAATATCGACTTTAGACCAAACATGTGAATTGGAAAGTTGTAGAGCACCTTCAGAAACTCCCATTCCATTAACTTCGATAAATGAAGTCTCACGCGTATCTTTTTTTCCGGGGCCGGAAGAAAGCGCGCGAAATACAAATAATACCACGTGACTAGCGCATTTGTGCGCCGCGATTGTGGTGCTCTCAGTCGTGGTTTGAGCGAACGACATAAGCTGCGTCTGTGACCCGATGGTCCCGTTGCAGCGGCAGGCAGAAATGTTTGCGATGGTTCGAGCGAGCTCGAGCTCGCCCGTCGCCACCGCGATTGTGGCCACGCCTGCGCACCGCAGCAGCCTACATCACGACAGGCGGATGGCGATAAAAAACCGGCAAATGAAGGTGCAGCGCTAATTTTAGTCGAGTCACATGATGCCATCTCGCCCCTTTACCCAAGCCTGTATGCGCAGATTCAGTGGCTGATACCTTATCGCTCATTCGTTTGTCGTGACGTTCGCTGATGGGAGAGAAGGAGGCCTTGTTAGAATGTCGGTGGTGTCGGCTCGCCGTTCTCGCTGCTACTGCACCGTCACGTGGGCCGGCTGTCTGACGCGGGCGAAGAAGCCATCGCAGGCATATCGGCCTGCCGCTTTAACGGGGCCAAGAAGACACGGCCGCAGCTGATTTCGTTCGCTCAAACCACGACTGAGAGCACCACAATCGCGGCGCACAAATGCACTAGTCACGTGGTATTATTTGTATTTCGCGGGCTTTCTTCTGAGCCCAGAAAAAACGATACAAGTGAGACTTTCTTTATCGCAATTAATGAAATGGGGGTTTCTGAAGGTGCTCTACAACTTTCCAATTTACATGTTTGGTCTAAAGTCGATATTTAATAAATTAGATAAATTAACATAATTAGCTAATTAAGTAATTGCAAAACAAAAAATTGCCTGTAGTGCCCAAGGAGGCTGGCAGTTGAATGCAATTGGTTTCACTGACCTACCTCAAATATATTATTCTGAACCCCTTGGTTCAAGTTAGCTGGGACACCCGGTATATACCACAACGAACCCCTTCATGGATCACTGCCTTGTCGTGGCGGAGGGGCTTGCGAAACTCGATGAAGTCGTGAGCTCTGCTGTGTAGGGCCACCCAAGATAGACAGGTCACGGCAGAGTACTGACAAAATGTGATTCACTGGAGAAGGTAATGGCAACCCACTCCAGTATTTCCTGCCAAGAAAACTCTATAGCCAGTCACAATACCATTAAAGATATGGCGCCGGAGGATGAGCCCCCCAGGTTGGAAGGCGTTCCACATGTTACTGGGGATGAACAAAGGGCGATTCCTAGTAGCTCCAGGACGAATGAAGCGGCTGGGCTAAAGCCAAAAGGACGCTCAGTTGTGGATGTGTCGGGAAGCGACCGGAAAGTCCGATGTTGCAAGGAGATGTATCACATAGCAACATGGAATGTAAGATCTATGACGCAAGGTAAACTGGATATCGTCAAGCGAGAAATGGACAGATTGAAAATTGATATCTTGGGTATCAGCGAGCTCAAGTGGACCGGAATGGGAGAATTTAACTCCGGCGACCATTATGTCTTTTATTTTGGGCACGAATCCAAGAGAAGGAATGGGGTCGCTCTCATAGTAAACAGAAGAATGGGCAAAGCAGTGCTAGGGTACAACCCCAAAAACGACCGAATGATTTCACTTCGGATCCAAGGTCACCCTTTCAACATAACAGTTATCCAAGTCTATGCACCGACCACTACTGCTGAAGAAGCTGACGTTGAGAGATTTTATGCGGACCTACAATGCCTTTTAGACCGCACCCCATCATCAGACGTCGTTTTTCTCATAGGAGACTGGAATGCTAAGGTAGGGAGTGAAGAAATATCCGGAATTACAGGCAAGTTCGGTCTTGGTGAGCCAAATGAAGCTGGGCAGAGGCTAGTAGAGTTTTCTCAAGAAAACAACCTGACGATAGCGAATACTCATTTTCAACAGCACAAGAGGCGCCCGTACACATGGACTTCACCGGACGGTCTGTACAGGAATCAGATCGATTATATTATTTGCCGGCAGAGATGGAGAAGCGCTATACAAGCAGTAAAAACAAGGCCTGGGGCCGATTGTGGCACCGATCATCAGCTTCTTGTTGCCAAGATTAAGCTTCGATTGAGGAAAACGTAGAAAACTAGAAGGCCTTTCAGGTATAATCTGGATCACGTTCCATTAGAATATGCTGTGGAAGTGAGGAATCGATTTCAAGAATTAGATCTAGAAGACAAAGAGCCCGAAGAGATGTGGACTGATGTTCGTGATATAATACAAGAAGTTGCTACTAAGGTAGTTCCAAAGCAAAAGAAATGCAAGAAAGCAAACTGGTTATCTGAAGAGGCTCTGCAAATAGCTGAGGAAAGGAGGATGGCAAAAGTTATGGGGGAAAGAGAAAGATACAAGGTTCTCAATGCGGATTTTCAGAAAATAGCAAGGAGAGATAAGAATGCCTTCCTGAACGTACAGTGCCAAGCAGTTGAGGGCAACAGCCAATTAAGGAACACAAGAGCTCTGTATAAGACAACCAAAGGTATCAAAGGAAGCTTCTGTGCTAATCTGGGCGTGATAAAGGACAAACGAGGCAAGGACCTAACTGAAGCCGCAGAGTTAAAGAAGAGGTGGCAGGAATACACAGAAGAACTGTACAAGAAGGACCCGAATGTGCAAACCCAACATAAGACGGTTGTGATCACTGATCTCGAGCCGGGCATCCTGAAGAGTGAAGTTGAATGGGCCTTAGCCAGCCTTGCTAAGAACAAAGCTAGCGGAATTGATGGCATTCCAGCTGAGTTGCTTCAAAACCTCAACCATGACGCTGTTAACATTCTGCATACATTATGTCAGAAGATTTGGACAACCCTGCAGTGGCCACAGGATTGGAGGAGGTCAGTTTACATCCCCATTCCAAAGAAAGGCAGTGCCAAAGATTGTTCCAACTACCGCACGATCGCGCTTATTTCGCATGCTAGCAAGGTGATGTTGAAAATCCTCCAAGGTAGGCTGCAGCAGTATGTGGATCGGGAGATTCCGGACGTGCAAGCTGGGTTTCGCAAGGGCAGAGGAACTAGAGACCAAGTTGCCAACCTTCGCTGGATCATGGAAAAAGCAAGAGAGTTCCAGAAACCCATCTACTTCTGCTTTATTGATTATGCGAAAGCGTTTGACTGCGTAGATCACAGCAGATTGTGGCAAGTTCTCCAAGAGATGGGAGTTCCAATTCACCTCATCTGTCTCCTCAGGAACCTGTATGAAGGGCAAGAGGCCACAGTCAGAACTGGGCATGGTCTTACTGATTGGTTTCCGATTGAGAAAGGAGTGAGACAAGGCTGCATACTGTCGCCCTGCCTATTTAACCTATATGCAGAGTGCATCATGAGGAAGGCCGGTCTGGACGAGTCTTCAGCTGGAGTGAAGATTGCTGGAAAACGTATCAACAACCTTAGATATGCGGATAATACCACTTTAATGGCAGAAAGTGAAGTGGAACTCAAGAGACTTCTGATGCGTGTACAAGAAGAGAGTGAGAAGTTTGGGCTTAAACTGAACATAAAAAGACAAAGATCATGGCGTCTTGCCCTATCAAGTCCTGGAGCATCAATGGACAAGAAGTAGAAGCTGTGACAGATTTTCTGTTCTTGGGCTCCAAGATTACCTCGGAAAGAGACTGCAGCCATAAAATTAGGAGACGCCTGCATCTGGGAAAGAGAGCAATGGTTAGCCTTGACCGCCTAGTAAAGAGCAGAGACATTAGTATGCCAACCAAGATCTGTATAACTCGTGCTATGGTCTTTCCAGTTGTGATGTATGGATGCGAGAGTTGGACTGTGAAAAAGGCTGACCGCCGAAGAATTGACGCGTTTGAATTGTGGTACTGGCGAAGACTCTTGAGAGTTCCTTGGACCGCCAGAAGATCAAATAAGTCAATATTGTCGACCATAAACCCTGACTGCTCATTGGAGGGTCAAATTCTAAAGTTAAAGCTCAGCTACTTTGGTCATCTGATGAGAAGAGAGGAGTCGTTGGAGAAAGATTTGATGTTGGGAAAGGTTGAGGGTCGCCGGAGAAGGGGTAGGCAGCGAACGCGATGGTTAGATGGCATCCTCGAGGCACTGCAGATGAAGTTATGTGATGTTAGGAAGATAGTGAGAGACCGGAAAGCGTGGCGTGACATGGTCAATAGGGTCTCGAAGAGTCGGACACGACTGAACGACTGAACTGACCACAACGAAACAATTTTATCTATAGGCGAGTTTGGTCGAACACCCTCAGCCGAGATAATGCCGTCGTCGTCATCATTAATATCATTTCCAAGTTTATTTCGGACCCCATTTTACGTTTTCATTCTAATACAAATTTCTTATTATTTCTTTAGCTATTCGCCACTGGCTCAAAGAAAGCGGCTTCCTCGTTGTTAGCGGGGTACGCAGTCGTCGTAGCAGATGAAAAGCATATAATGAAATCGAAGAGAAGGCATCTGGTGCTGTTCACTTCATCGCTCTGCGGAGGCATTTACTCTCTGTGCACGTACTGTCAGCAGCAAAAGCGGTATACAACGCCCAGCCGCAGTACAGAACTTGGCAAAACTGCATCTCAATGCCATCCAGCAACAACACCTGGTAGTGAGACTGTCTCTTTGAGCATCCTTTTTATTAACAAATATGTAAGAGTTTGGTTCGATGAGTGGCGCTGCTTTTCGTATAAGCGCCGCGGCACGATAGCAGTCCCGCATGTGTGTTTTTTTTTCTCCATTGTGTGGCCGAGATATGAAACGTCAACCACTACTCGTCGCACTGTGATAATGCTAGCGCCTCAGGTTCGGCACTATATACTGCGTTGCCATTCTTCACCGCACACCGTAAACAGCGAACAGAATCGCGACACATCGAAAGGATCCATGCGCCATGCCTGTACGTAAAGGCGGTTCCCTGTTAGATGTCTCGACCCCAGATGCGGTCGGGAGACGGCATTGTGATGCAGGTTTCGGAAGCTCTGCACCCGTAGAGTGTTGTACACCACTTTTGCTTTCGACAGTACATCCTATATATTCGCATTCAGTCATCCGACGTGTTCAGCGAGCTCTACAAATTCTGTGGTTATACCAGATGTCCCCGTTTGTTTTAGACACGCTTTCGTCCCAGCGGTAGCTGTCGAAGAAATGGGTGTACCGAAAGCGCGGACGACACTCACCCACAGTCCAGAACAGCCGCGAAACTGCGCTAGCTCGACGCCAGTGGGCAGAAAAAAGGATAGAAAGGTCTAGGGGAAGGATAAGGGGAAGCGAGTGGGACAAAGCCCCTCTTTGCAACATATTGACTTCATACTCGCGGTGGAGACACAAAAGCATCTCGCTCCCGCTGATCCGATTTCCTCCGCTCAGCGCGACCAGCCAACAAGCTGCGGCGTCTCCCCGGCCGCAGCGACAGCGCATCTGTGATGGACCAATCTTGCAAAAACGTGGGCGGAGCAGCCGGCTCATCCCTCGCATCAAGCACATTCATCTAGCGCGTTCGCACACAAGGACCTCGGCTGCGCTGGTTCCCATCGCCGCTTACGGGCATTGCCACAAACGCGCGATTTCTTCAGCGCACTAGCGAATGGGTGGCCCGATATCTCTGCTTCCACGCAATGCGGGCTTGCACCAATGAGCTGCTTTTATACGTTCGATGCACCTCGGTTCAGCTGTGTAGGCGCCGTTTCATCTTTGTGATCATTTAACGTGTCCAATACGAGTCACGCTGTTGTCATTTTCACACTGGCCACCTAAATTGTGCTTCGCAACTTGTTTGTGCTCTGAGCATGGTAAGGGCAGTCTGGGTCGATTGGGATTGCAATCCTTGCACTTATTACACGATTGTGCTACCACGCTTTTGTCATCGACGGGGGCACAAAAGGGTAGCCGAGTAATCACGTTGTGCGCTGCATCTCGATTGTCCCAGATTGCCTTAACCTTTCGCAGTGCGGCAAATAACTTGTGAGACGGAGTTAAGGTACAGTTCGCGATAACAACGAACGGACAGAGCCATAGAGAAAGAAAAAGAAATGAAGAGAAGACACTCCGCTAAACTGGCCTCAGGAAGTATGCATCACAACTATACGCAAACGTCAGAGGACGCAAGCGTAAAAAATAATATGGTTGCATACAAAGACAGAAACTTGTTAACGGTAAATAGTTACGTTATGCTTAAGCAACACCGTTTCAACATGTGTATGGATATGGAATTTATTATCAAACTTTCCGGGGTTTTTTCTACCACCGCCAAGCCTTTCAAAGCTATGGAAACCACATTTGGTCTGGAAGGCATTGCGAGCATCGGTGTTGCTATAGTGTCGCATCAGCCTCCTTTAACGTGCCGGAAAATACTGTGGCTACACAGGCGTGTTTTTGATACATAACAGGGGACGCCGAAAGAGGCGTGGACGAAATAGAGTGGGGCATGTTCGAAGAAGACGATACACATCTGTCCGTCTATCCTTCGCTCCTTCCACCGTCCTAGCATGCCGTTTGTTCACAGAAGTAATGGGGAGGGAGGAACCGCAATAATGCCAAGTTCACGCTCTGTCTTGGCAGTTCTACGATAGTCTTGTACATTTATTAATCTTTGGGTCCTTTTATTCCACCTGCAATCGCGTATGTATCGTTTGCTTGTGAGGAACCGCACTGGGCGTCGTGTTCTTGCGTAGGAGCGGCGTTACGGATCCAGTTATGCAATTCTCATTGTGTAGCGAGCCTTTCTGTGCTATATATGCTTTGATCATTTTAGGTCTGCCTGATTACAACGTTGCCTCGAGATAAACAATTTAAACAACACTCAGATTTTTTTTTTATTATATACTGAATGCTGAATTGCCATTTGCTCCAAGCACAAGACAAGCGCGAAGTATAAATGGTCCTTGGTGGTTTATGAGCTCATACCTGCAACGTGCACCAAAATAAATGTGCACTACAAAATTGAAGCAATGGATTAAACGAGACATTATTCCCACCTTCGACCGCAGCCAAACATGGGTACCTCGCGAGCAATTCGAAATTCGCGGCAACAAATCAGAACCAAGGAGTTCTGTCCAACTGCTTTCATCAACCGCTAGATGCGCTGAAATCAATTACCCAATGCATCGAAATATCTAGAGAGAAAATCGACCTTCGCATTTGGCCTTCCTGGACATAAACGGGGCGTACGATAACGTAAACAGGGAACTCCTGTGGAACATATTAAAAGAAGAAGGTATCGGTTATGAGATAATAGAGTTACTACAGGAAATATACCGGGATAACAAAGTAGAAATTACATGGGAAGGGATAAGAATTACGGAAGATGCCAAAGTACTGTATGCAAAGGATTAAGACAAGACTGTCCTCTATCAACGCTGCTGTTCATGCTTTATATGATAAACCTAGAACGGAGGATACAAGACAGTAACCTAGGTTTTAACCTGTCATATAGATTAGGTGGAAAGGCGGTAGAGCAGCGCCTCCCGGGTTTAATGTATGCAGACGATATTGTGCTGCTAGCTGAGAGTCTGGAAGACTTGCAAACCCTTGTTAAGTATTGCGGAGACGCAGGAGACGCTCTAGGCTTCAGTTTTAGCGCAGTTAAGTCCGGTTTGATTATTTTCAACGGCTCAACTGATCAGGGTCTTAAAATACAAGGCCATGAAATACCCAGAGTAGCAGAATATAAACATCTGGGGGTATGGGTAAACGAAGGATTGGCATACATTGGAAAGCATCAGTAATCACCTAATTCCAAAGGGCGAAGGAATGCCGGGATAATGAAGCATAGGGCATTACGGGGATACAAAAGGTATGAGGTTTTGAGTGGTATTTGGAAAATAATTATGGTGCCCGGACTTACTTTCGGAAAAGCGGTTTTGTGCCTAAAATGCGATGTACAGTCGACATTAGAAATAAATCAGAGAGCCGTTGGACGATTAGCACTAGGTGCCCACCGCAAAACCCCAAATGAGGTTATGAGCCGGGCATCTGTCGAAGTACGGGAAGCTCAGAGTAAAATATTATATGAAGAACGCCTGAGGAAATTGGACAGTAACAGATGGGCAGCTAAAGTACTTAAATACCTGTACTAAAAAAGCGTTGACTCGAAATGGAGGAAAAGAACTAGGAAACTAACTAGTAAGTATGCTAGTCACAAGGACGGAGAAATAAAGAGCATTAAACAACAGGTAAAAAACACAGACGGTAAAAATTGGATAAATTCGATGGAAAAGAAACAGAGTGTGGAATTATACCGAAAGTGGAAAATGCAGATCAGGAAGGAAGTTTTCTTTGATAACTCAAGAGGCAGTGCCCTACTTTTTGAAGCTAGATCAGGGTGCCTAGAACACGCAGCTACAAAACGAAATTTAGCAACGAAGATGACGCATGTGCTGTATGTGGAAACTCCAGTGAAACAATTGACCATATTATACTCGAATGTAATGGTATCCATCCGAAGTTGATGCAGGAGCAATCACTGTTCCTGAAGGTCTTTGGTTTAGAAATACCAGTGGCCGGGTGAATAAACTGGCGGTGGAAACAAAAAACGACTGGAAGATTGGTGGCTTAAAAGCAGAGAAGGGACATAATGTTAGTAATGTAGAAACAAAAATTTAATAAATAGAATGATGGTATAGTTAATCATTGAAATCAATAATTAAGATATCGGGAAAAAAATGAGCATGATAACTACTGCTACCACCCCGTTTCAAAGGGGACGCTCTATATTCCATCCATCCATCCATCCATCGTAGCGGAAAAAAAAAAAAAAAAACGAAATTCGCTTTAGAGAAACCTAAAAAAGATGTATGGGCCAGTTGCTTTCACCATCCGCTATAGGTACTCCAGAATCGATTGGGCAGCAGCTTAGGTTTTTAGATACTTGCACTTAAATGGCGTGGACTTACAGTCGAGGGAAAGGACAAGAAAATTAACCAGTAAGTATGCAGGGAAAGAGGACGGAGAAATAAAGAACATTAAATAACAGGCAAGAAACACAGAAGGTAAAAACTATAATAATGCAATGGAAAAGAACTCGAATGTCGACACATGTATTGAAAAAGTGGAAAAACCAAATAAGAAGGAAGGGTTCTATGACAACTCAGGAGATAGTAGCCTTCTCTTTGAAGCTAGCTCAGGTTGTCTTAGAATGCGAAGGTATAAGAAGACGTTTAACCAAGATGATGAGGCGTGTTCAAGGTGTGGTAAAGGCCTAGAAAAATTGCCCATCTCATACTGGAATGGAGCAGTATCCATCCGGGTGTCGATGCCACAGTCCTGAGGCATTAGGGTTTAGAGATATCATAGGAAACGTGAACAAATTTGCAGTAGAGGTTAACAAGAAGCTTTTGGAGGATTTGTGGTTAAGCAGCAGGGCGGGCACGTAAAAACGCCGAATCAAAATTAAAAATAAAATTTAATGAACGAATTATTTTTTTTTTTATTTCTATTTTATTAAATTTATGCGAGACAAAGATGAAAGTTCCAGATTTTTTTTTGAATGCAGAAAGACAGGCTAAGCATGGTGGAACAAACCACATGCTGGCAGTTTTTGCCCCTTTCCTGGGTTGTCGCCAGCGAGAGGCATTCGATTATTCCTCTCTCGTTGTGTGCGTGGTGCTGTCATAAGTTAGCCTCCTTAAGTTTGGCTTGCTTTTAAATTTTGTGATCTGTCAACAGATATTATTGAGAGACTGAGATGATCCACAAAAAATATCTCTATCCTACGTCTAAATGAAATGACATCATGAGCACTCGCGAGAGTTTTATTTGCTATCGGAACAGAACGGTAATTGTATCAAGGACAGTGGGGACTACGGAGGGAACTTATTTTAGGTGGTGAGGTAGTCGGAATTAGCCGGTCGCTGCAGGCGCAGAACAAGGTTAATTGGAGATCATTAAAGATGCGCCCTTTGTCTTACGGTGTACCTATAACTCAGCGCGCTTTTCTTTAAGTCTTGAACGGGATAATTCTTGAAAACTTTAATGAAATAACGCAGGGTTCACGAAGTTAACTCTCACTGTCAGGGGGCGTTTTTAGCTTTGTCATTTTTTTTTATATGCCTTGTTTCTTCGGCATATTCTGTAATGTTTTATTTCGCAGTTGGCCGTCCACCCCCCCCCCCCCCCCCCCCGAGCGATAATTGATCACGTGAATGAAGACTCTGCCAATCCATACTATTCTGCCTACCTTCGTACCTATAAATTGGCAAAGGGAAGGCTATGCAGCAAAACCGTTCGAAAAAGTAAATGGCTTATAGGAATTCCCTCACTAAAATTTAAAATTATCCTCCTTGCAGCATAACGATGGCTTTTGCGGATCCCTAATACTAGTGATGGCAGATAATCGAACTAGTTAATTACGTTACCTTGCACGGTGACTAATTTATTTATAATAGTAAGCTTTTTAACTATACAGCTTGGAACCTGGCAGCAACGATTTACCCAATTTTCTGATGTCCGCCAGCGCTGCTAACCACAATGACGCATGACCATAATTTATCGCAAAGGCCTGCTTTTAAACTGAAGTTTAGTGGTGGGACTCCGTGAAACAATCGGTCTATATGTTATGCTGCTTTTACCACCATTCAATGAACTATTCTTTACAGTGCTGCTTGATATAGGAGGAGGAGGAGGAAGATGAGGGGGAAAAGCAGGGAGGTTAACCAGTAAAAGCAACCGGTTTGCTACCCTGCACTGGGTGAACGGGATGAGTGGATATAAAAGTTGTGAGAGAGGGATAGTTGAAGTTTGCACAGTCACATAACAGACACGCCACACCACATCACGTCACATTCAAGTCATAGCACACTCATAGTCTTTCGATTAGGCCTGTGCTTCTCATAAAGCGGAGCCGTGCCTGGGAGGCCTTCACCGCAGACGATCGCCGTGGCCAGGTACCTAAAATCTTAATTTAACTCAATGGGCGTCCATCTAGATGCTACAGCGTACGGCACAGACACCTCCTTTCCTCACTGTATATCGGGCACTCACAAAGAATGTGGCCTATAGACTCATCGCATCCACAGTTTGTACATGCAGGGCTGTTTGTCATGCCTATCATAAAAGAATACGAGTTTGTGAATGCTACACCAACCCACAGGCGGCACGGCAAAGTTTCTTCGCGTCGGGGAAGGCCAGGTGGAAGGCGGAGCTTCAGGTCAGGGTCCAGGGATTCTAAGCGGCAGTTCGCAAACTGGTCAGAATTCCACAAGGAGAGCGTGTGTTCTCGCGCAAGTGCGCGAAGCCTGCCCGCTGCGTCTGCCCTGGAAAAGGGAATCAACACACGATCGCCGTCTTGGTGGATGTTCGTGCGACTTTGTCCGCCCGACGATTGCCCGCTATGCCGCTGTGTCCTGGAAGCCACTGGAATATGCGCTGAAGAAAAGTATAAAAAAGGGTAATTTATTCTACAATAGCAGTAATTTTGGTAGTTATTGAAATAGTAGATGTATTCATCTACAACAAAAATAGGTTGTCCATCTTCCCTGTATACCATCTGAAATGAGTGGGACGAGCCTCCATCTCCACGTTTGCCTGTTGCTTTGGTGGAGATGCCAGGCATCTTCTGTGACTTTATTTGGGTGGTAGAGTCCTTCACACATCCATTGGTTTCAATCACTGTAAACTTCATTATTACCTTGAGAATTTGATTTGGCCAGTATTTTATTTTTGTAGTGAAAGTTGCACTACGTTACCCTTTACGCATTTGCGGTGCTTGAAAAAGAGTGCCAGTGCCCATGCGCCGTTACCATGGCAACCAGTTGCGGCCGTTCTACAGGTGTTCCGCTGCGGCGCTCACCACAGAGAGAAGGAGGGGGTAGCAATATCCCAGCAGATGCGCGCGCCGGCGAGGAGAGGAGAAGGGTAGTTACACACTGCGCATGCGCGCGCCGACGCAGAGAGCTGACCGAGGGGAGCAAGAAAGCGTCTGCCGGCATCGAATGCGCAGGCCATGAAAATGAATTCTGCCTAGAACACCTGTGAATTTTGGTGCGTTCAACGATACGCTGGTTTTGTTCGATGCAACGCTAGGTCGCCTGCAGCGGAAAGCTTTCGCTCCACATTCGGTTCAGCAGCCTTGAACCCCTCTATTTTTTTCACCCCTAGCCTATGTGGTGGAATGCAAAAAAAAAAAAGAAGAAAAAATTGGTGGTGGCTTAGCTTGTTTAAGCCTGGATATCAGAAGCGAAAAGCTTCGGCGATGCCATGGCTTAGCTTGTGGTTCCTTGGCGTAGTTGTGGCTTACCTTGTTCACAGTTGCACCTAATGGATATTCCATGGCTTATCATCACGGTGAAACATTGATTATAGCCGTACATCACGTAAGATTACACTTTATTCCGATTCCACATCATCATCACCGTTACACTTCTGAATAGACATAAACACAGCCCGGTGAAAGCGCGCGGCACCGGCTATAGGTCAAGCGGCGGCTCCGACCACCTGCGCCTCTCCTGCGATGTCACGTGGTTTGCGCATGCGCAGCTGTGGCTTTTCTTGTGAAAGCAATACTACGCCAGCTCTAACCGCCTTAACCAAGTTGCACTTCGGGCGAAAGGCAACTGGGGTGCATTTAAAGAGCACGGCCGACGAGGTCGAGACCGGCCAGCTAGTCTAGGTGGTATTGGACGGGCGCTTCTGACGGCAGCCCTTAGAGCATAAGCGCCTCTCTATGCATGTTCGCGCCGTTGGTTGAACATGAGCACAGGAGCAGGCTGTCTAGTGGAGGCCTGTTGCACGGCAAAAGACGTACCGCGGGTCGCAAGGTGTTCGCGCGAATGATGATGGCTCATCCAAGAGCAGGTGCATAAACACGAAACGAAGTAGACGTAGCAGGTTCGGATTTTTTAGTGCGCTGGTACTATGACTCTAGTTCTTCAGACCGACGATAAGGTGTTGCTTATTTGTAGCCAGCTAGACCCGAAGAAAGAAATACAATAATCATGAACAGACTGCGCCCAGCCTGGGTTTCAAATCCATGAAGGAGCGAACAGATAAACTTTTCTGGCCTTTGAAACATAAATTAAAAATTTGGCAAAGAGTTTAAGATGCTCATACCTGGCTGCCATTCAGACTAAGTTGCCGCATCTTCGACAGCTCGAAGACGTTCATGATGGATACTTCAGAGTATGACTTTATAGGTCTAAAATGCTCATCAGCCTGTCCAACTGCCATTCTAGATCGCCAGATGCTATGAAGGCCCAGTAGCATTATCAAACCTAGCGGTAGGCCATCATCATGGCGTATACCGCTAGATCCAGGGCCCAGTCAAGTTGCTGTCTGCAACTTTCAGCCCAGGACGCTACCTAGTATTCTGGCAAATAAGGAATTGAATTGCATTGGATCATCTTCCACTCGTAAATACGTAACTACACGAATATCTATTGGCGAATCCTTTTTTTTTTCATTGTGCTTTAGATAATATCCCAGGAAAAATAACTTTACCAACACACTGAAGAAAGATGCTCAAATGTTTCGGACTTCCGAAAAAGATGCCGTTTTTCTCAAGGTAGGTCCTCACTTCTAATGAGTTCGTGTGTAATTTAAAGAAAAGTATTTTGATCTCACCCAGAACGCGCATATTTTTGTCCCGTTTTCACACCTCGTGGTTAACTGTATACTCTCTCAGGCTCTGCATTCCATTTCGTAGTCTTCAGCAACCTCCATCTTTGCGCAGTGGCTGCAGAACCCAGCGCAATATCACTGCCATCATACGGCGCGTTAACGGTCCCAAGATTTGATATTGCTCTACCGCTAAGGTCCCCTTTCACCGATTGTTCGAATCTTTGCCTAAAGCCTCGCATACAGGCATCCTGACCTTGAAACTGTGGCCTTGAACTGTACGCGAAATGAAACGCGACGTGCTAGCAACCTACTCCGCACTTGGCCAACGTAGCTAAATCGGCTGCAACTGTCATTCTTATTTTTCAGAAATATATAGGCCCAAGCGCTGGTTTTGTTTCCCCATCTGCGATGCCATGACGTTTATAATATATACACGGAACATGCACATCGCAGGCCCTATATGACCTAATATGACCCCCGGCATTGTAACGGCGTGGATTTATAGGCCTCTTGGATCTCCCCAGTACGTTTGAACATTTGCGAGTCTATATGCATCTGCGGGCAACTTGACCATATGAGTATGTTACTCATACATATCCTCAGCAAAAGAAGAAAAAGCATCAGCAACAGAAACAGTTGTTGTTGTTTTTTTTCACAATTTTTTTCTCGCACAGACTTCGAACTGGTAAAGCGTTTTTATTTCATTTCAAGTATGCGACGCCTATAGCAGCCGAATACTTTTTCATTCGCCCGAATGGGCGACAACTTCAACGAGTTATTGAAGCGCGAATGGACTGAAAGCGTCGGGTAGCGGACATTTTAAAGGAACGTGGCCGGGAAAAGGAGACATCGAGTCATCAGCTGACAAAAGAGGATCCGAGTCTGCAATAAGTCAGCGCTGCCCGAGGCCCGGCAAATGGACTGCGCTATGCCAGGCTGCTTTAAGATGTGCTCTGGGGCTCGCTTAAAACCTTCGCAAGACAGAAATCGAAGCCGGCGTGGATGAGACTTGACTGCGAAGCCAAAGCAGGAGAGAGTGAAGGGGCGGCAGCCATTCTGCGCATTTGGGACGGCTTAATGGGGCCGTAGACGAGCACAATCTGGGCGACGTGGCGTGCACTTTGCCACTGACTCCGGGGCGCGCTGAGTAGTGCGGGGGTCGCGTGTGAGCGTCGCCTCGATATTGCGTCCGGCCCGAAGCGGCTCCACCATTACTGGATCGCAGCGGGAGCCGAGTCTCTCGAAGGCATCAAGCTCTCATCAGCAGTAGGGCAGTCGCTGTCAGACGAAGAAATAAAGGTCGGCATAGGCGGCTCCTGAGAATCTCTTCAGGAGGAGATTTAAGGCAAGAAATCAGCACTTCGTTTTTTTTTTTCCCATTTTCTTTCTGTTTCTCCTCAGTATATGAGCTGGGAGGAATGGGAAAGAAAAAAAAAAAACACGCGTGCCTTTCACAAGCAAAAGAATCGCAGCTCAGAAACTAGGCAGGAAAAATCAAGAGTCGCAAAGAAAAAATAAAAACACAGAAAAACGTAAATTTTGCTTTGTTGAAACAAATCGAAATCTTGGAGAGGAAAAGTAAACAGACAGCAGAAAACCCTTTTCTCAGTGCGGGCGTTCATTGGAGAGCCGGCGAAGCCTCGGGGAGCGAAAGGGAAGACCGTGAAGGCCCTCGCGCAGGGTTTCGAGCTCTCGCCGCTCGCTTATCTAATCCTCGTCGATGTTTCAACTAAGTCTTGCCAGAGCATTTGCCCAATTTCTTTGTGCTGCCATCACGGCGGCGGCTCGTGATGGCACCTCGAAGGGCGGCCAGCTTAACGACGCTGGCATGGGGCTCTGTCTCTGGCGCGCCGGGGGCGAGCCACCTAAGGACCATACGCCCGAACCTACGAGCGAAGATGGCGCGATATAGGCAGCTGCTCGGCGGCGCGCTGTCATGCAAATTGCTCCCAGATGGAGATTTAATTCCACATAATGTATTTGGAGACGCCTCCAAATGGTTCTCGCTGCTGCCGAGATCGTCGCGCACAAAATTCTTCGCCATTAGGGCGGGCTGAGAAGTTTCTCTCGAGAGGAAGAGACAGCCAGCAAGAAAAGGAAAAGAGGTGAGGAGAGAGCGAGGCGACCGCAGCGCAGGCGATACCTCGAGCCCTTCAAAATCGCGAGCCTTCTCAATTTTGTGCGTTCGCGCCAAAGCGATGGAGGCGTGTAAGTGAGCGCAGTAATGACGCACCCGCTGCTGCCGACGACTGCCTCTCGGATCATGCAAATGCGACCGCACGAATGATTACACTTTACACCACCCTCTCCCCTCCTCCCTCTCTCCTCCGCAGAACACGTGCGCCGACGACAATGGAAGCGATAATTCTGCTTGCCTGGCGATCGCCTAACGCTTTTTTTTTTTTTTTTGCCGCGAGTTTAAAATGTCGAGCGAGGTCTTGATGCCACCTCACAGTACTATAGTATGTAGAAAAGTGAGCCGTGGCTCGATGACGAGAGGAGCTCTCAGAACTAGGCCACGTTGCAGAACAAGGAAGACCGCGGCGGCGTAGTAAGTAGCAAGATGACCGCGACATGACTGCATGGTGGTAACGTGCGCCAACTGGGTTCCCAGTTTCGTGGAGAGCCCTACGGTAGCAATTTGCCGTTTTTCGTGCCGAAAATTTGTCTGTGAATTCTTCAGAATGGATATTTTATTATAACGACGGAGAAATTTGCTCGTAAGCTTGCCGTTTACGAGCAAAATTAGCCTTGAAGCTCTACACTTACGTAATTAGTCATTACGTTTTATTGATTCCGCCAATGAGAACAATAATCGTTTTTACTCTCACAGCGCTTAATCCGAAGCTTTATGCGCCAGATCACCTGACTAGGTATACATATAACAGTGATTTTGTATTCACCGTCGTTAGCAAATTAAGCGCACACGATATTGAATAGGCGCACGCTTTCATCACCCTTTATGTTTAATAAAATACTGTAACCATGCACTCTGAGTGAAGTAACATCAATCTTTGGCATACTGTTTTGCGGAAAGACTGCTGCTTCTTATGACCATTTTTTTTTCCTGCAAATGAATGAGTTCTGAGTGCGTATTCGTTGGTGTAAAGGTGTGACGCATAATGCTTTTTTTTTTCTTTTTTTTTTTTATTCTGGCAAGTGCCCTTACTTCGAATTTCTGAAGGCTTGTGCTGACTATTTTTATGTCCCTAGAATGCTCTCCACTGTGCTTTGGCAACAATGGAGAGAAACGACAGAATTATGACAAAAATAAAAAAAAATAATAATATGCGTATCATCACAAGGAATATGAGAGCAAATGTGACCCAAACACTAACAACGTTGCATCCCACAGCTCGTGCTCAAGGCCTCGAAGAGTGGAGTAGCGACGCACAACTACACACGCACGACGCCCGAAAGATGATCCGGAGGCAGATGTACTCTTGTGTTTTCCTGCTCCCCCTGATGCAGCATTAACATTTTGGTGCGAATGCGTTGCTTTAGGTAAACATGCCTTCAAAGCAGGCCTACTTGCGTGCTGTGACGCGAAGATACGCCTTGCGCGAGCAGGCATTGTAGGTGCGAGAGAAACCACCCAACTCAGGTGCGGCTGGTCTAGCATGCAGAGTATTCGGCTGCTGTTGGCGTGTAGCGGCAGGCGCGAAATGTACCGAGAGAGCTCTAATCACGGCGGGAAAGACGGTGGGGAAACTCTCGACTCGCGCACGCAAAGCAAGCAGCGATACCGAGAAAAATGCTAGCTCTTACCCACGGTATTGGCAGTGGCCAACGCAGTCGGTGGCCCAGCTAGGCTTCCTCCTGATTCCAGCACGTACGCCGTCGCATCGTCGCGTTTGGCTTCCTGTAGAAGAGCAAACCACAAATAGTAGCGGCATGAGAGCAGCAAAAACATTTCAGCCCCGCTGATATTTTGAACATGAAAGCCTTACTAGCCTATGCTGTCAACTGAAGTTCGTCGCCGGAAGTTGGTTCCCGCGTGACGTTATCACCGTGTGCGTGAGACGTAATCAGTCAATGACACAAGATGACAGTTGTAAGTCTTGGTATAGAGAAGGGCTGTATCATCAAAGGGTCATTAGTCATTAGTCATGTGACATGGACATTTCGTGTCATGTAATTCATCAGTCATGTGACATCACAAGTCGATGACGTTATCATGTATGCGACGTCATGAGTATGTGACATTACTACCAGGGACATCAAAATTTCGCTGACGTCACGCAGCCAGACAATGAGAAGACTGTCAATAGGCACCCTGAATGCCGTGAGATGCCGACGTCTGTCTCCAAAACGTTGCACATCGTTGAGCGATGCCGTGAAAGATCGAAGAGTGCCACTCGGATCTTTACGAAGTGGGTAACTAGATGCAAAAAAGTCGCCGATTAGAACTCAACAACGTCGCGGCAGAGCTAATGATTTCACATCCTCACAATGCAGCTTTTGCAGTGACCTTTCAGGGTTTTTTTTGGAACGCCACTGAGGGTAATCATGAACAAGCCCTGGCGAGAGAGAAGAGCGAGAAACTTTATTTGGCGATAAAATGCTTCAGCACCAATTGCTTGGCAAGGCTCCGACTTTAAAAAGAAGTCGTTGCTATTACGTTCAGACATCGTTGCGCTTAAGAAAAACCGACGTAGAAAACGATACGAGACACAGGAGCATCGTTGTTACTACTTACTCGGTGCAATAAATGCTACTACCACCCACAATCGTAGCACCACGTCTCCGTAAAGCTCAGTACACACACCGAATTTAGTGCCCTTCGGCGACTGTACTGACAGCAAGCCTTGCACGCATTGACTTGCGCAGGAAACATGTCTTTCGTAGCAAAAATCAGTCAAGATCATGCTCACCAGTGGTGCTGCAGAAGATATAACTAAGATAGAAAGACGCTCTGCAAACTGTCATATTATTGGTCACAGGCGTTTCAATTGGAGCGTTGAGTATGCTGCAAATTTAAAGAAACGCGCGAAAACGGGGTCAGTGAAGAAGAGGTAAACAGCAGGACATCTGATTCATTACACGTCTGCGCCTCATGCATCTATTTTATTTTAAGTCGCCTATGTGGTTTTTCTTGGCATTCAATCTGTCTCCTGCCTACAAGGGCCCCCCCTCCCCCCCCCCTCCCCGCCCTCTGTTCCTGCTGTATGTGCATCTACTGATGCGACAGATGCCTACAATAGCGCTGGTTCTGTCGCTGGTGTTTTTCTCTGTCTTCCCCGTTTTATCACACTGCTTTAAATTCTTATAATAACTCACTTGGCCCCACGAGATGTTAGTTAACATGATTATGCCCTGCTTCCTGAGCTTATAACCTAAAGAGGACATATACTGGTTTATCTCGTCTTTGCGATTTCGATTTCTGCTCATTTGTGCGCTTTTCACACGCACATAGATGTGGTATTAACCTGCTGTCATGGTTGTATTGAAAACTCCACCTAAAACACATGTCAAGGCTTAATATACTAAAAGATCTACGCGAAATATTACACAGCACAGAAGCTGCTGAAAACACCAGAACCAAGCCGCACGTCTTCCGCTGGTATCACCTCTCGAATGATTCTGGAAGTGGCTGCATGGGCACGACACCGCATGCATGAATGTTGGGAACAACCAAATCGGCAGTACTAAAACCTAATTGAGATACGTCCTACATAAAGAAACAGTTAAAAGCGAGCGGCTCGTGTCATCATGCTCACGTCGCCGTTCATCGAAATGTTTCCTGAGCAAACTTAATGTTCAAGGATCAAACAAGAAAATCCCAGTTTCGTACATTTCGGCTAAAAGATCACAAGCAAAGAACACACAAGGAAATACGGTGCAACGATAGGGACGGCGCCTCTCATGGCTCTTGAGAGATGCACCAAGGGGAGCGCGTGATGCGAGGACGTCTGTTTGCTCTGAGATCAGCCGCCTGAGCGATGAAGCGGGATTTACGTGGGTGCGCTGACAGCGGTGCTAACACAGGGGGAAGAGCTCATCTTTATTAACGGGCTGCCGCGGGGCTTATATGGACTCTTCACACACGATTATTTTTCACCACAAAGGATTTCAAAAGCTGCAGGCGTGAATTTACCAACAGTTTCACTTCGCTATAACGAAAGCGAAATTCCGCGGGTTATAACTAAAGATGAATTTGATCGCAAACGTCGTATTACGCAGCGGGTGTATGAGGTCGACGTTAATAGAGAGTTGGACTACCATGTGACCATATGATTGGAGAACTTACTGAATAAACGTTGCCGATATATTGCAAGCGACAAACAAGACTAACCAAACATGCGTTTCATTGAACGAAAAAATCCAAATCCAATAAATTTATTATTGTGGCTACTGTTTAGTGCTCTATACTTTATATAACATTTCGAAGGGGGTTAGCTGTCACAAAAAGGAAGCCCGGCTTATAAACTTTGCTTTCTTGCATAAAATGTCAAAGACTGCGGATGTCACAAGCATTAGGAGAAGGAACACAAGTGCTAAGGCAACAAGGACTCGGAGTTTGCAAGGGTGCATTAGGCGATACCTGATTGCGGTACAAGAACATTCACAACTGTCTCTTCATTTTAAATGTATCTATATTCAAGAAAGATTTTAATGCTGTTCTTACCGCAGAATAAGTCACCCGTGATACCACTTTGCATTGGAAACACAGAGAACCTAAATTACCGTTGCCTGAAAATGGAGTTATCTGACCTGAAATAAAACTTTGACACGACTCAAATGAGCGTTTAGATAGACACAAAGTCCAGCGGGATTTACGATTCCGCAAGGTTATCAGTTTTATGCATGAAGTGTGCGTCTGTAATATATTGCGCTAGACGTCCTTTTAAGATACTTTCAGAGACGGCGGTCGGTGGGCCTATATGCTTATATGCAGCTCCTCTAGCTTGTTTGGTAGCATCTGGAGGCAAGCAGCGCGTATATGGTGCATGCATATATAGGTATATATGGTGCAGTGCTTATATGGTGTGAAGTGTACTCGCATTCCGTGTGTCCCATAGGGGACCTAGCATCGTCGGGTGGCGCCGCGGGCGCCAGTGAACAGCTCCCTCCCAGGGCAAACGCCACATGTGTGGCCGGGCAAATCGAATAGCTCGCCTGTAGACTTTCGTGTCTTTGCGCCGTCTTTACGCGGATCTCGTTTTTGTTGAAAGCTGATTACGCGCGCGAGCGCCCTGACCTCAGTGCGAACTCGCTTTGCGCGCGCTTTTGGAGCTCGCGCTTGTATTTCTGTCGTGAAAAAAAAGATGTCTTGCGTGCGCGCTCCTGCTTTTCGCTCGAGCTTCACCAGTTATCGGTGACAAACTCGCGCTTGGACGAAGTCGTGCTTGAAGTGAATGTGCAGCGATGTACACACTTCGATGTGGTGTCATGATGATGATGATGAAAACATTTATTGACATTGGCTTAGATTAAGGGAAGGCTGGTTGGGTCCCTAGTCCGGGACGCGTATTGCCAAACCATATCCCGTAGACGCACTGGAGCAGACGACGCTCTCAGCGAGCTAAACGGCGATTGTTGCTGAAAGTCTCTCTGAACGCAACCTAAAGGTAACATGCACTCACTGAAGGCAGGAAATAATTACGATGAAGGTAATTGCTTAGTGTAACCATTGTCATACCGATTGTTGCTGAAATGTGTCAGTGAACGCAACCTAAAGGTAACATACACTCACTGAAGGCAGGGAATAATTACGGTGAAGGCAACTGGAAAAAAAAATTACAACACAGGAGTCGAACAAATGTTTTAGTGGCATCAGTGCAGAGGTGGGCGGTGTTAATCCATTGCGCCACAGAATTTTTTTTTTCTTTATTGCCGGTCATCACCAACACAAAACAAAACCAACAAAAACACGCTACAAACAGAATGCTTACAGCAGAGCTGTTACCACAAGCATGACACTGTTAATACAGAAGCCGGCAGGCTCATACGAGTTGCCTTTGTCAAGTTAAAATTCCTACAGCTCGCATAGTGGTTCGACTCTTGAAATCCTGTCTGGCACAGTGGTCTTCAATTTGTGCATTTCAACCAATGCATGTATACTCTCGCGAAAGTAGAGCCTTGCAGGGCGGGCGTCAGGGTCACAGTGAAAACCCGCCATTCTGGACCGCCATAGACTGTGCAAGCCTATTAGCATAACCGTATCAAGTGGAATCCCATCCTTATTTTCAGTTGGCAGGAATTACCATTAGAGTCATACGGGATTAGATTCCTGCCATTGCACCACAGAAATGACGGGAGCAGTGGCCTTTAAATGCGTTATTATTCGTTTAGACAATATATCCACAATTTATCGTCAGGTGGCGTTGCTCGGAGGAATCACGCGCCAGAGCGTCGTCTGCTCGAGTGCTCCTACGGGATATGGTTTGGTAATAAGCGTCCGGGACACCGTTGGTAAAAGCTGCTGCCCGTGCTCTTTCGACGAGGGCTCGTTGCTCCTCGAGGTTCGAGCTGGACAGGGCCGCCTCCCAGCCTTCCCACGTTGGCTGCTTTATTATATCAATACTGGTATTTTGTTGACAAGCCCATACCACATCGTACAAGTTTGCCTTCTGGTCACAAAATTTGCACTGCGCCGAAAAGGATTCGGGCTAAATGGCGTGAAGTGTTGCTGGATTAATAAATGACATAGTTTGTAACCTTCGAAGGTGACACTCTTCTGATTTACTAAGACCCTTAGCGGGCTTCGGAAATGTCTGCCTTTCGAGGCGCAAATGCTGTAATATCTCTGACTATGTTGTTAACGGAGAGGGGGAGCCTAAATCAACAAGGGAGGACGTAAAAGGATTCCGGGGAAGAAAAGCTCGGGCCGAAGCGTGGGCGCGCTCGTTTCCTTCAACTCCCTGGTGACCTGGTACCCATATTAGCTCCTTCTGTGCAGCTGAAGTCCTACATTGACTCAAAATTTTGCAGGTTAACGACGTGATTCTGCCACGCATATAGTTTCTATAAGCTGCCTGGGAATCTGTAACTATGTATTTCGATGCGGAGTGCGTTGCGGCTAGGGCTATATCGCCACTTCCTCCATAGACTGCGTATCCCCGTTACGAACTGAAAGCCTGTCCACGACTTCAGTGGTGCACCAAAAGTGGTGTCAAGAAAATATCCGGCAGCTGTGGCTATTTTCGCAGCACAAATGTAAAAAAAAGGGCGAGCTGTTGGTCACCTATGTGCATAGGGGACAGGTTTTCCCGTGCGCTGTGAGGCCACTGTGAAACATTTAGTTTAGAGAATTGGTATAGTTGGAAGTAGTTTAGAGAATTGGTATCTTGCGTTCACCTCGTCAGCCAATTTTTTGTTGGCGAGGGAATAACCGCGTATACGAAGTGAAAATTAAAAGACTACCCTAAACGAATCTGCGGTCCGAATGCGTTTCGCTTTTTCGCGCCTTCATACTGTACCTGCTCGGTTTCCCGTGGTTGCTTCCGCGCAGTTCTTGTCCTGGTTGCATTTGTCTGTGACTTTTTTTTTTTTTTGTTTTTTGTTTCCGCGGGGCTTTATTCGCTTTGGCTCCACGCTGCTGACCTGAACGTCGCTGATTGACGCTTGGCGCTTTTTGATGTGGACGAAATACGAAAACGCGCTTTGTGATGTCGCTGCACGTAACTGAACACAGGTGGCTGAAATGTCTGAGTGACGTACTACCGTTTGTCCACATTGAGACAACGTTGTTGAGTTGGACGTGTACGCTGGCCTGGCAGAATTTAACCCGACCGCTTGAGTTTGCTCCGTATGAAGAACTCAGGGCGTAGCGTCGCATCTTGATAGTGTCAGCAAAAAACTTTCAATTTGTTCTCAGGGAAAGGCTTGGGCCACATTGACTGAAGAATTCAACCGCTTGTGAGTTCGCGCCGCATGTACCACCCAGGACTCGACAGCGGGGTGCTGTATGTTCTCGTTCAAGTCGATGAGCGTCAATAACAGTGTCCCCATTTTTGTCCTCGAGAAATCAGCTGGTCAAGCTGTGTCTCTCAAGCCACATGCAACGGCGCCAGCGTGTTCGCGCCTTTAAAAGTGTACCTCGTATTGTTTTCGGCATCCTTGTGCAACATGCGATATGTGATTGATCCTGAACAATAACCACACTTATTTACGAGCCTGTCATCACTATATTCCCGAGTCGGCCGGAAAGGAGAGAATGTGCCATTTTTTTAAGGCCGCGCATGTGACGAAACCGAAGTGACTACTGCTTAAGCATTATATATAATGTATATTCTCCACCTAGGGATAGGTGAACAGGAAAGTAAAACGAAGGAAGAAACTTCTCCGCTTCAATGCTCATCATATAAATTAACCTTTCTCTCTAAAATTCAGTCCATCTCTGCTTCGACGACCCCCACCCATCTATGACAGAGTGCCTGAAGGGGGCACTTACTCAGCACCTAACTGCCTTGTAATCGTAGGTGGTGCTGCCTTAATTCATGGTCGTGTTTAGCGTATTTAATTAACATAAGGGCTGCTCTATCAAATGTCTACTGATTCAGAGCCCTTCAAAGCGGCTTTGACCGCCGCTGCACTCTTTCTTGGGTCATTAATCTCAAACACTACTACCATGACATTGTTTTCGTATGCGCTTAAGACAGTACCGCTTTTGTGAAGTCACGCAGAAGTCTATAAATTACATGGGTTACAAACTGCAGAACTGCGCTACTTGCTACTCCAAGTGTATGAACTTGTATGAACAGAACTTTGCATATATGAGATGACGTCTGCCATTTTCGTCTTTAAAATTGTACGCACTTCCGGTTTACAGGGGCCGAATAAGTGAAAACTGTGTAGTGAAGGACCGCCGGTGTGCTAGTTGTCGCAAGTGATGCATCATTCCAATTACTTCCCAGTTACAACGGTATAGTCGTGGCCGACTTGTTTTGACATTTCACTCATATGCAATGCGTGCAACCTGCCTAAAGTTCGTGCCACCTGCCTAGGTACCACGGCTTCACACTGGAGGAATGCGTTGCAGTTGCGAAGTTACATGCCGACTCTGGGCAGGGAAAGTGCACAGCCTATCTGTACACACACGCACGCACGCACGCACGCACGCACGCACGCACGCACGCATACACACACACACACACACACACACACACACACACACACACACACACACACACACACACACACACACACACACACACACACACACACACACACACACACACACACACACACACACACACACACACACACACACACACACACACACACACACACACACACACACACACACACACACACACACACACACACACACACACACACACACACACACACACACACACACACACACACACACACACACACACACACACACACACACACACACACACACACACACACACACACACACACACACACACACACACACACACACACACGCGAAAAAAATTACACGGGTTAAACGCTGCTGAACCGAGTGTGGAGCGAAAGCTTTGGCTGCGGACGACCGAGCGTTGTATCGAACACAGCCAGCGTTCCGTTGAACGCAAAAGTTCACCGGCGTTTTAGGTGGTGGTGGTAAAGGCGTTTATTGCATCTAAGTATGGGGGACACTTAAGCTCCGCCTTTAAGGGTATGACGCGATAGCGTATGCCACCAGCCCACATATAAAGCTCCAAGCCGTATGAAACCGTATGAAAACAGTATGAAAGTGCCTTAGTGGCCTACACGGGTAACGTAAATACCAGGGTCGCAGGCTGATTCTGACATAACCGTCCCGTGTGAAGCGAGAGACCTAAGTTGGCAGCTCCTGCCACGGTGTCGCGGTGCTGCATCGCTTACTACACTGTGGTGGTAAACGTAAGGGCGTCTTAAAGAAAGATTGAAAGATTCCAGTACGATCGTCAACAAGAAGCTTCTTCTTTCTTTTACACAGTGAATTACCTGTTAAACCATGGTTAAGGGAAAATGGATATTTTGTCCCGTGGTCGGCGAGCTGCTTGATTTGTCATGAACCGGAAGCCACAAGACAACGTTTTCCCTTACTGCTGAGACACACGAGCAAATAATGACATTAGATGCTAATGCCATTCGATATGAATGACATTAGCACCTAATGTCATTATTCCCCTGCTACATGAGTAAATTTAATGTCATTCGGTTCGAATGACATTCTTCATCGAATGAGTTTGGGGAACTCATTTGTATTCGATCGCGAACCGAATGTGTACTCTTGACGCCAGATGCGCAGCAGAAAAAATTAACGCAACAAAATATTCTGCGCACCGTGAAATTTAAAAATTATATTTCTAGAGTTTTGTTTTAAAACCTGTTAATTTTGGTGTAAAATTATTCGCACTGCAGGCTCTAGCGGAACGGCATTACTCTCGGTCACAGCAGTGGTCCAGTGATGGCAGCAACTCACGATCATTTTGGGCTCTGTGTTCCTTGGTTGCCACATCTCCCCGTATGTTTATCTCGGAATTATTTAAAGTTGTGACTGAGCGCCTCACAGTTTGGACGTCAATTGCATGCTCTACGTGTCTCCGTGCGTCTCGATCCGCACTGTGTATCCGCACTCCGCTGTGTTCAGCCATATTGTTTGTTTACATTTATCGAATTTGTGGATGAATCGATGCTTGGCTTGGCGTTTTATGGCTAAAGTGCTACAGCACACCCAAAAGTAATGTTGTTCGCTTGAATTATCGTACACAAATGTTTTGATCAGCTGTAAAATGTTACACAGTGATTTCAAACGCCTTTTATGCGCACTGACGCTCCTTAAGTGCGGTATTTATAGCTAATCGTGATTGCCGGCATTTGCGAATGACATATTTTACTGTGTAGCACCGAAAGAAACCGAATGACATTCGATGCATCGAATTACATTCGATTCGAATGTCTTTAAATTTGCTAGTGTGAAAGATGACACAGTTATATGGAGTATTATGGCACATAAGGAACTGCGGCTTTCATGCGCTAAACACAACTTGAAGAAAAGATGTGTCAATTACCCCGCATGGTATACGGCTCCTGCCGGTCCATTTTCAAAGGGGCGTGTCATGCGACTTAGTGACGTCGCTTTGCCTCCGCAGCGCATGGAAAGCGAGAATGGCTGGGAGACACTATGATATGGATTCAGATTCAGCGAGAGATTATTTCACTTAAAGTGTGATTACCTGAAAGCAAGCTACAATGTCCAAAGTGAGAAACTTGAATGGATACCAGTCTTGAACGAGCTGGCTAACGTAAAACGTTTTTGAATACAGTGCAGCTGCGGTTGTCACCGCCGCTCTTCGTGGTATTTTACTGTGGCTTGTACCTTACTGTATTCGGAAAAAAAAAAAGAAAAACATCGGCGTAGACTAGTGGTTCGCGCGCTCGGCGGGACCGCGGAAGGACAGTGTAGAGTCCTGGCGTAGACATTTTTTTTCTTAATAATGATTGACAAATCGTGCGGCGCGCCGTGTTGGCACACACTGGTGACATGTACCGGTGACGCGCGCTGGTGACACGCGTTGGTGACACGCGCTGGTGACACGCGCTGGTGACACGCTGTATCCGCAGGTCACGGTACATGCCACATATGAGGTAAGAAATACTGTAACATTAAAACTGTCGCAAATCTGCCATAATTCGACCGGCTAAACCAACTCCTGTCGATCGATTTTGACCGGCGAACATGTCGAGTAATAGAGGAGGAGGAGGAGGAGGAGGAGGGGGGGGGGGGGGGGGGGGGCTGAGTGCAGGTTTATGGCAGTATTTGTGATGTGATTGTTGCGTAATTCGGCCCCAAAAGAGAAAGAAGTAACAATATGACTAGTAGTGTGTAGGTACACCAATGATGACTAAAACCAGCAATGCCTCCTGAGGTAACGACTAAGCATAACTCGGCAAAATAAAGGTTATTATGAATGACTGAGCAAATTGAAGATGATTTGATAAGCTCACTGATGCCTAAATCTAACAGTGATTCATGAAGTCATGTCAGCATAACGCACGACTCGACAAAATAGCGGTTACCAGGCATTACTGAGCAAAATTAGAGATGAAGAAGAATGACTCAGGAATTACTCATGACTAAGAATCACGCCGCGCATTAGAAGAAAGTAATAACTGTAGTTGACGTCACACGTATAGGTGATGCGGGTAGTACCAGCGGAGATCCAAGTTGCTAAATATGTCGTTAACGGGCTCCTCACTACTGCATAAGCGGAGTAAAATAGGGCTATCATTGAATATTCGAATAAAAGTTCATTGCGGGCTCTTTTCTAAACGGCAGGTGGCTAAGTTACATAGCCTTGTAGCGACCTCTTCGGCCCTGCCCTTTTTACCTCTGGGCCTGGGCTGGACAACGCTGTCTCACACAGCTCTAATTTGGAGACTAAGAAATGCTCCTGGGGTTTATCCGCATGCCATAGAAAAAGATTGCGATTGAGAGTGTTTTTGGGTGCCTCGTATATTATAAAGTTGGGTCTTAATTCACCGAGGGCAACTTAGAATAAATTTACGGATTAATAAAATTTCCTCTTTGTCAGCGAAGGGTGTGGAGGAGAGAACTTAGACCTACTGTTTCTGTAGTGGGAAACAAATGCATAGTACAAGAGCCTTCTATCTCTATAGCCGATCGGAGGTCGCAATCGCCCGCCACCCGGCCAACGAATTATGGGCATATTGGCAGTTTTGTTTCTTTTCCCTCACTTGTAGAGTCAGCTGGAACCCTGTAATGTCTGGTATCAAACCCAATCTCGTCGCCACTCTGGGGTGCCCGGTATCCTGATGGAGGGAATAAAAACAAGCGCAGTCGGCAGTTCAGTGTAGTCTTTATTTCCTGCAGTGTGTGTGAGCTTGTGGGTTAGAAAGAAGAGAGAAAATTGCTGATGATGATAGCACAGGCTGCAAAACAGAACTGAGACTTTTGCGGCAAGGAATCAAACCCATATCAGGTTATTGGTTCTAAAGTTTCTCTGGTTATGTGGATAAACTTTTGAATGACGTATTGCATGCAGGGCCCTTAGGAAAGCTTCGCATTGCTGATTTAGAGCTGCGTATTTATGATTTTGGATTTGGTTGAGCCAGTAGCCATAGCTGTAACAGCTTGTTCTTCTGATCTGTAGAGCGTATTTTTAGTTACGGCGCCGTTGACCATCTTTCCTGTGTGATCGACTAGCGTTATAGGAAAGCATATTGGTTTGACTATTCTGCCGCATCAATGCCTGCTACGTTGTATTGGGTGGAGAAATGTTTTTGGATCGCTTTAGCCCTATAGTCCTCCTCTTTCCTTCATTTGCTCCGGATGGATAATGTCCTTACGTACAGGTGTGACTTGCAGCTTTTTCTGTATGGTATGCGGATCGTTTCGATATAGTTGATGTGTTTTGATAGCCTATGCTGGCTTTTTACAAGCCATCCTGTCATAGCTGAGGAAATTGTTTCGTAATGGGAGGTTAAATGAGCTTTTTTTTTATGTTAGAAGACTTGCTTTGTAGCATAAGATGGGGCTGTCTTTTAACTTAAAGTAAGTCATGTAGCCTATTCTCTTCTAGAAACCGGAGCAAGCTCCCGCTCTTAACGTTGTCCATCAGCCACAAGTGCAGGTCTTCCTCCCTTATAGCCGACAGTGCACACTTTCGTAGTCGTCTTATTCTTGATGTCTGCATCCCTGGGCACGTCCTAGTGGCTCTTCAATCGTTTTGTGGGTCCCTAACTGCACAGGTGTTTCTGTGTTAGCGTATAGTGGCGAACGTTGAATGCCTCTCATATATCATATAGGCTTCGGGGATTATCGGACTATGTGCCCATGTCCTCTATTTCTTGCTTTTGAACGGTAAAGAAGGTGCCGAAAATATGATTCCGCTTCACACGGAGGCTTGTATGGGTCTTCCTATGCTTTTTCATTTACTTTTTACGATTTTATATCCTTCTGATTAGGAGTGATACCTGATTTATGGCGGGTTTGAGGTTGTCTATAATGATGTGGCGTCTCCCGTCCGCTTGGATGATCAGCTCCAACGTTATGACGTGTTTAACTTCTGAAATCATGTGGGAGTCAATACATATTCCGTTTCTTTTCATCTGGCGGGACGAAGCGCGAGGAGTTGTGACTTTTGTTACGAACTAAGGCCGATTTTATGGGCTTCGTTTACCGTAATGTCAGTGACTTCTCGGAGGCTCTGGTATTGTGTCATCGTTACCCATGATGGTACAGAATGTGATATCGTCCGCGTAAAACGAGTGTTATACGGTTGTTGTGTTACTTTCCTTGCTAAAGGAATGTAGTTCCGCTGATGCCGATGTTTATTGTGTCTGATTAAAGGGATCCAATTTTAACATCAGCCGACCGTTGCTTTAGGAAAGTTTTAACATAACTGAGAGCTTAAAGGGAGAGGAATAATGGGAAGGGGTGGGTTAGAAGCACTGCCGAAGGCTCGAGTCCTTGGCGAAAGCCAGAAGCGAATCCAGCAGCACCCTTAAAAAATACGACGAACTTTCCGCCCTACTGCAAGCCTAAAACTAACCGCGAGATCTGTGCTCTCACTCACTTACGGGAAAGCCCTTTTCAAAACCCACATCTCCCACGCCCACTCGCGTCGCATGGATATTAGGGCCACATTCCTATGCAGTGATTAGAGGGTGAAAGGTCCAGGTTTCGACTGCGATACAATACACTGGGAGCGAGTGCGCAACTGTTTACCTATATAAAGCATGGGTTCTCACACTGTTTTATCTCAAGCATCTCCAACAGCCACAAAACCTCCCCCCCCCCCCCCCCCCCCCCCCTATCGTCTACATTCAGGCCATGCTGAATGCATGAATCCGACCAGTCCTGTTTTTTTTTTCTCTGTCGTTTAGTTGTTTTGTTGTTGGAATTTGCCTTTTTGGTAATCACCTTATTTTAAATGCCCACCTCTCACCCACGCGAAGATCTTTGAATCCAAAATAAGAATGCAAAAAGCTACTGCCACGAAATCAACCGTCAATCTCATTTGCTCGCTCAGCCAACGCGGGTGGCTGACTGGCTGGGCTGCGCAGGAATCACGTGACGGTCCTCACGGTTTTGATTGGTCATCTTCCTCTATCTGCTTTTATGAATGAGTTAGATTAGGAAAAAGTAACACACCAGAATGTGTTTCGACCACCTATATGGCACTATGACTGGCCTGCATGTAGCTAGAAAGAGCGGGGAGGGAAGGGGGGGGGGGGGGGGGGGGGGGCTCCAGTCTAGCGGGCGCTCGCGGAACACCGAAAAGCACCTCCGGAATCCCTAGGTTCAGCGAAGCCCAGTTTGAGAACCCCTGTCCTAACGGAAGAAATGCATATCGTGGTGAAAGCATCGACATATATATTTCGCGACGGCATGTTGGCAGAGTTCTGAACTGCATCTGCAGCCCTATACTTTGCTGTACGGGCGTCGTCATGTCACCACAGCTGTATGATTTGTCCCACAGAACGAACTTACATATGTAGCATTCTCATGTAGGGACGAGAAGAGCAGGAAGGGTGTTCAGGACCATCGACACGTGCGGCCATGCATGCAAGAAGCGTCCGCTCTCCCGGGGAGGTTGTGGATGCTCTACACTCCTTTAGTGCCGTGACGGGAGCACACACGAGAACACAAGGGCGCACCTTCGAGTATAAGATGCCCGTGGTACGCCCTTTGACACATCGCCCTCCTCCGCCTCTTGTCGGGACGAAGAGGGCACTTATTAATTCTCCCATTCCAATCAATAGGCGCTCGAAGGCTGCACCCACGGAAAGGATGACTTACGAGCTTCCGATGGCAACAACGGTCAAAGAGGGCCCCTCTGAAGTACGTGATTAATAGGCTCAAATTTCATATTCTTTCGCAACACTTGTATCATGACGCCATCAATGATCACGGCCCGGGGAATAGCGCCTTCCCTCCCGTCCCTTCCTTTATTGCGCGGCGGCTGGTCGAGGGGGAATGCCGGCGGCTCTGATCCCTCCGCGCTTAATAGAACGGAACAAAAAAGGTAGCAGAAGGGTGGCTGCAGCAGCAGCAGTGCGGGCGCTTTTTGCCGCTCGCTTCTTTTCTGGACATTTCCTACCCCGATGGGAGGAACCCCCCCGACGGCGCCCGTGAAAGCTGTTGCAACTGTGGCCTTCCGGGCGGCACGCAGGCGGCCCGCGTATCGGGAAGAAAGCTGCCGCGGGAAGAAGCCCCTTTGTTGGCGCCCGGCTTCACGATCGCCTCCGCAGGAAGACGGGACTCCTTCAGAACGCGGGCAGAAGTTTCATGTGCACCCCTGCTGGAACAACGAGCCGATGAAGACGAGCTGCTTGAGGCATCGCTTTGGCCTGGATTGCTTGCGAGCGGCGAGATAACTTTGCAGAATCGCTTAATCGCACCATGTACGGCAGCCTCCAGCCCTCATCGACGCTGGGACCGCTGAGCATTGCTTTGTTTCTTTCTTTCTTTTTTTTTTTTTTTGCACTGGTGTTTAGCAGAGGCATGCATTTCTAGCACAGTGGCCCTGTGCTTTTACACTTTGGCTGCTTGGTGAGAGTCAGGCTGGCATGGCCATTAGCACACGCAGGAAATGCGTAACAGTGCTAACGCCCTGGGAACTGTCGTCACAAAAAGAGGGGGGCATTGGGTTCTCTTGAGGTAAGATGGCGCAGCGGTGTACCTGCCAGAATATTTCCAGTCCTGACACTTCATTAATAAAATAAAAACATTCGGGCTGATATGTGGCCAGGAAATGAAGATTTTCATTTGGTGAACAAAAATAAAAAAAGTTACTGATATCTCCAGTTCATATATGTCCTGCAATTAACATAGTAATTGAAATTGTTGGTAGTGTCTTCGACTACACTCCTAATGCAAAGACAGCAAGATCGAAATTG